>NW_025091331.1:1431706-1988311 GCF_907166805.1 Alternaria atra
CGTTGCCACCACTCCCACTAGAGACGGCTTCAGCGGGGGCCGAACTTAGTCAAGCACATAGCGCGTGTAGCGGAAACGCATACAGAAAATCATGTAAGCAATTATATGCGCAACACCCTCTAGCTTTACCGGGGCTCAGAGGTTTCCATACTGAGACGTCACGACCGTATAAGCCGAATGAGTATCTCATACCACAGCGACCGCTGCCGGACCCACCAGTAGAGACCAGACCGAGCCTATCGGGTCGAAGCGCTACATCAGAGGAAATAACCACACCTCAGAGCTTAAAGGAACACTCGAATGACGCCTGTTTTCGTGAGCCTAGTCGTAGTCCACGGGAACGTAATTTCCTCAACCACTATCCACAAAATGCTTCCGCCGCCGAGCTGTACGTACCTCGCGACCACTGGGACGATGTAGATGACGGTGTGCGAGCACCGCGACGGACAGGAACGAGAGTCGCAAACCTGAAACAACAGTTTAGGCAGTTACCTTCTCAACACTCGGCTTCGCCGCTTTTGGTCTGTCCACAAAGCAATAGCTACCTCCAACCAATCTACTACCTCGCAAATTCCGCACCCTCGCTGCATTCGTCGACGGATATCCAGAACGGTCCCAGACCGCCTCCATGGGGCTCATACGAAGAACTTGAAATACAACGTCGGCAACGTGGTGATGCAAGAGAGCGTGCAAAGATTCGTGCGAAGCGTTTCACAGCGGACAGCGCCTCTACGTACCAGAAATCACTTTCAACTGATAGCCTTCGCGAAGGCCGTTCAAGGGAGGTGGAAGAGTACAGGGAGCAGATACTTGGTGTGTATCCGGATATGGAGTTCAATGGAGACGCTGGTAGAGGTGATCGTGGATGGTGTTGCTGTGTTATGATGTGACCGGTATGAAGTCCACGATCAATTTCCACGATGATCAATGAAATTTACTGAGCCGGGTCTTCAATCAACAATTCTGTAACTTACCCACTGGAAACTAGAAGTTCAATGCGCTCAGACATCACAGTCCAAGCACTCTCAAAGCAACATCAATTAATGCTATAAACGGAGTGCGCATCTGTCTTATATGGGCTTGTATAAAGCCTGCTGTACCACCGCCTCATACACGTCAGTACATTCAGCTACCGCAATCACTATCACAACACACTCAAGTCAAGCCTGGTATTCCTAAACCAAAGTTTACTATATCTATCGAGGCCTTGATTATACGGGTTTACTCACAATGCATCTTCCATCCCACAAACTCCAGCTCCGCCCCAAACTTGCCACCGTCCTTCAACACTCAACAGACAACTCCAATACCCAAACCCCGGAAGCTTCAGCTCCAGCGAAGAAAAATAGCGATCTCAACATCAAGGACAAACGCAACATCAAGATTGGTATTGTCGCACTTCGTACTGTCAGCAAATGGACTGATAAAGCTGCACTGACGCTGGAGAAACTCGAGGGTCAAAACACGTTGAAGCACTGCCAGGAGCGCCAGGCGCGCTTGGCTGCAGAGAACTGCGGCAGAACGAGTGGCAAAGGAACGCAGGAAACTGGAGTATGGAGGGAAACGGTGGTTTACCCGGTACCTGCCCAGGCTAGTGTTTCCGGAGAGATCGAACTACGCGACGAGCCAAATGTGTACCAGAAATTACAAGCACCGAGAAAGGAAGTAACTCACGATACCGTTAAAGTAGCTGAGATCCCGGGCAGCAAGGCTCATCATGCGCACGTCTTGACTACTGTTGTCGAGGACTGTCACGAGAGTAGTGATGATGAAGACGAAGGAAAAGCCTGCAGGGGTATCGACATAGACAATGACACTGGAAATTCATACCGATACAGATGGGCATTCTTCGAATGTCTCGAGTGATGAAGAAGAAGAAGATAGCGAAGACGAAGACGAAGGTTCTCAAGACAGCGATGGCGAGACCGACAGTGAGGATGAGGGTAGTTCAGAAGAAGCCGATGATTTAGAGGAAGAGGTACAGACGAAGCGTCTGGTTGATTCACATGTCAGGGAATGGGAAACTGGAGTGGTAGAATTCGAGGTGATCGCGCCATAAAGAAGGATGGTTTGGTTGAACAATATAGTTTCGAACATCGTAATAGAGCTAGGACTAGGTACTTATATACAAAGCTTTCGGGATGGTCCAAGTGATTGGGTTGACATGCTCTACCACTTCGGCATATGTACCGTAAAGTTTACACAGCGACGTACCTGTGTAACAACAACAAATAGCTTATCGCAAGAATCTTCTAATCGTTTTTCATCTGGGAAACTCACCATGTGTCGCTTGGAGGTGGTATTCAAAAACTCGTATTATTGATGTGGTGCTGGACGGTGAGTGAAAGGTTGGTTTGATATCGCGGAGGATGAGTAGCTCACCTAGGCATCTTGATGCCATTGAGCAACGCTTTGCAAACGCTCCATCGCGCGTCACTCATCCACTCTCACTTGCAATTCTTTGGTGAACTCCGCGTTTGCGTTTTCATCTCACGTGGCAACGAAGTCGGAGAAACCCGTTGATCGGCTTTGCCCTGCATTGTGATTCTTTGGGTCCCACCAGCATCCTCACAGCAACCACCCGCATCTTCGCAGTCAACACCTCAACTGTCGATTGCGACGATGTCAACACATTTTCGCCCGCGTCCGCCTACTTCAGGACCCCCAAGCCCCACTCGTCCGTCAACAGCACGCTCTACAATACGCGCGATCTCTCCATCGCCGCCGCCGAGTTTGAGTGATGCACTGCAACTGCAGCTCGCAAGCACTGGCACGCCGAATTTTGATCCCCAAAGTACACCAGGGAGCGCAAAAATGCGGCCTAAGAGCGATGGTTTCCATAAAACACACATGCATGAGTCCGGCGGCCAAGAGATTGAGTTTACAAGCTATGTCGCGACCGCGGAAAACCATAACTTCGACAGCTCTCCCGCAGACATCACTGCCAACGTGACTGTCAAAAGAGGCGGCGGGTTGGTGGGAAGGCAGTCACTAGTGAAGCGGAGTTCGAGGTCAAGCAGTCCAAAGAAACGTCGGTATAGCACGTCAATGGAGCTTTACTCGCATCGCTTGTCGCCGTCGTGCGGCCAGCATCAAGAGCAGGCTACGAGTCTACATGGACAGCAGGCTCAAATCGAGAGCGACAGCGACGCAAACTGGGATTGTCCAGATACACCCACACCTATGACAAATTCCCAGAAGCGCTCAGCCTATCTTCCACTCGGCACCCCAGCACCTTACCCCGACTCCAAGCGGTCTTCCACGTCAAAGCCAAAATCTGGTCCTCCTACCCTCACTCCAGCTACCATCCCAACATCTCCGACACCAAAACTCGAATTCTTCAAATCGTTCGACGAGCAACCATCTTATGACTCTAGAGATTTCGATATTAATCATCCACAGATGTACTCTCGAGAAGAAGAAAAACTCAGGGACTCGTATATTCAGAACAAATATAGAAAGATGCGCAGAGTGGCTGAGGCAAGAGCAGGACTAGTGGAAAGGACGATGCTCATGTCTCAGACTGGCTATGCGTCGTCAACGAACGATGACATGATGATACAGCGACTAGAACGTGAGCAGGGTGTTTATCCACGGATGCACCCAGTACCACTACAGCACGTTGTAGAAACGCCTCTGCGGAGGCCTGTACCAGGAGCGGCCGCTGACATGCAGCGACAAGTGTCCATATCCGAAGTCTCCCATTTCTCCGGAGGCACGGTATCCAGCAAGCGCTCTGTCTTCAGTACGCCCGGCAGAGATGAGTTGGAAAGAAAAATGGCGCTTATCCATGATGACGACGGACCGTTTGCTAACGCGGTGAGCATGGCTGATCTGGACGAGCGACGCAGGGTAGTCAGTGAGCAGCGCGCGGGAGATGATCGAAGGGCTGCGATTTTGGAGGCAGAGAGTAGTCAGAAGAAGAAGAATAGGGCCTGCAAATTGGGAGTTGGATGTAATGTGATGTGAGGGCTTACCAAAAGTTTGCAGACGGTTGTTTTGGTCCTGTGTCAATGCGACGGTGGGTTTGGAAATTTCTGATTGTAGGATACAGCGATAATAATGAGTGATGAAAAGTCCTCTAGTTGGATAGATGACATAATGAGAGACCTATAAATATTGTGGTAATAAGCGCATGGCAAGATATCCAATGCTTGAGACAGCGAACACATCGCGATCAGACAGTGAATATGACTTCCGGCCGGCGGATCCGTAGTATACCCTTGTACACCTATTCCGCATTTAATTCTCTGCTCAACCAACAACCTTTGAAAACTACTTATCGCATCAAAAGCAAATCACGACGCGATGGAGACCACGCCCAGTATAGTACAAGCACCGTACATGCTTCAGCATCTAACCGACAATACGCAGCGAATATCCGCAAGCTTGCCACCGGATGACTGGGACTCGAAATCCGTCCTTCTTGGGTTGAGGCGTGACGTCAATGGAGTATTGGTGTTGGTGAGTGGTATCACATTTCTGGTTGCACGATAGGCTGAACCTGGCTCCTATACAGCCGCCATCACTCACGCAGGACGCCAAAGTCGCTGGGGACTCGCACAATGGTCTCTTGTGACGGCTGAGACGACTGTTTCGCACGGCTGTTCGACGCTTTCGTAAGCGCCAGAAGAATGCCAAATTGTCTTGATTGGAGATTTGGTGATTCAAAGCTGGGGCCAAATTTTGAAGCGTTAGTATGTGCAAACAGCTTTTCCAGAGCTCAAGCTAATAACGCTTCTTAGACGAAGATTCGGCTGCGATGTCGAGTGCCTGGAGGATGTCGGTACCGAAGACGACAGTCATATAGGCTGGGAAAATGACCCAGAGCCCACTGCAGAACATGTCAGCCATTCTATCCCTTTACATGCTAGGCGCAAGCAGAGGGTTTTGACTTACTTCATAATACCGTAGAAGAACAGCAGCGTGGCCCAGTCGTTATGGCCAACATTTGCGAAGCCAGAAAAGTACTCGTTGAAGTCTACAATCGTTAGCCTGCCGCTTGACTGTGTGTCGCATGCATACGTACAGTATAGTACTGTCTTGCTGAGGGTCATAACCGCAGCAGCGAACCCGATGATAAGCGCGCGATTCCCAGGCTTTCCGCGCACCTTCCTGCCACCGGCGAGGAACTTGCTCACGCCCTCGCTGACTTGCAGCCCAGTACCTCCGGTCGTGGGTACACCATGGTTATAGATGATCATAGCGTAAAGTCCGTATAGCACGAGTTCAATGGCGTTCAAAAAGCCTTGCGCGCCGCCAAATCCGTCATTATTTTCCCACCCAGGCCATCCATATACGTGATCTATCGAGGCGTAAATCTCATACGGCTTCCAAATCGGCCATTGGATTGCGCCACCGGCCATGGTGTGCGGGCGCAAAAGGATATACAGGGAGTCCCATAGCACGAGCGGGATGGATACTGCGAGCCATACTATCGTAAGATTCGATGCTGTATGACACCATGCCGGCTCATTGATCTCGGATGGAGAGGGAGGGCTGATTTCAGCCTTGACATTGGAAACTGCGCGTCTCGCAAGCGATGTTGCCGGTGGCGAGGAGTTAAAGTCTGGGGAAGATATGGGTGCTGGGGACGCGGTCGAGGTTCGTGATCGCGGCGTCTTCTTGACGGGCGAAGGTTCGGTGGCGGGGAAGTCGCCTTGCGGATGTGAGCGCGTAGACACCATGATGGCAATGAGTAACCAAGGTCGAGTGGAGGGTCCAATAGCTACGAGGAACACAATGGTAAGCAGGATGCAACGTATTGTGATGATGCAAACGATGGTAAAGAACTAGCGGGGAGCGGGTCCTGCTTTAGCCGGCGGGGCTGTACCTTAGACGGAAGGAGCTTTTGTTCATCAATCAATGCTGCATTAACATGCCAGCTACATTTTCTTATTGGCTGCGCGTTCCAGAACCTCGTCAATTTGATCTTCTCATGCCTGAGGGGGCTGGGAGGCATTGTGTTGGCACTCAGAGAGTCTATCGAGTATTGAAGCTGATGGAAATACTATCATGGGGGTGCTGCGCATACGAAAGAGCCACGACAAGGTGGCTTGTGGATAAAGTGGAGAGCAGAGGAAGGGAATGTGACAGGGAAGTTCGGCGGGCTTGCGCGAAGTTCATGCGATTGGTGTTTGGTGAAGATGCGTTGCTGCGGCGCGGACGGCTACCGCGAGTCGAGCCCTGCGCCTGGGGACTTAGGAAACTATTCTCCTGTGACTAGCAAAGGGCCCCTCCATAGGAGCCTTTGCTGGGCACCAACATGGTCAACCCCAGAGATTATCCTACAGTCGCCTTGAATACAACAGCCGATATCTGGTCGTTCGGTGCAGTGGTAAGACCTTTGACGTTTCATCTACCAGAGCAGCAAACATTATCCAGGAACATTCCAGAGACCGAACTGCGAAGGAAGGGTAAGGAGTTCATTTTAAGGATCATGAAGTTAGACTAGAGAGATAGGCCAAGCGCGAGAGGCTCGTTGGAAGATGAACGGTGGAAGGTCGAGTGATTAACTGTCGACGCGACATGTGGGTCGTGTCCACGATACACGGCACTCAGGCCGTGAGGTAGGTATCACATGTATCCTACACCCTTCTCTATTCTCCTCGCTCCACGCAAAACAATTGCCCAGCTTGTTGGCTCTTTCTACGCAATCGCCATTGTCAAAGCTAGCACAATCAATCAGCAACTTCATAAATAACTTCATCTTTCTCTCCTTCCGATCTCTTTTCACTCAAGTCTCTATCTACCTCAAAGAGCATCAAAGCAACTCAGATACTAACAGCGCAATGCCTTACCCTCCAAATAGTCCCATCATCATCCGCCGCAGTCCGCAACACGGTATCCACAGCGCCTGTGATCCTATCACGAAATCCTACTCACCAAGCTCATTGTCATCTACACCATCATCTCCGTCCCCACCATCCCACTCATTGTCATTTATTCCACTAAACGCTCGCACAATCGTTTGCGCAGAGCCTCACTGCAACAACAGGATCGATGCTGTGCCATATGGCCTTCATGCTGGACTGACTGGTATAGACAGCACGGTGTACATCAAAGCCAGGTGCAAGGAGTGCGAGCCCCCAGTTACGGTGCCAACTTGGTGGGAGGGACATGTTAAGGCTGAGCAGGAAGAAGAGAAGTGGGAGGAGGCGAGCAGCGAGGATTGGGCGGACGAGTTCTGAGGGGAAAAGCCTGAGATGTGTCACAAAGAAAGTAGACGTATTAGCATGACTTTTTCCATCTGAGGGCGCGAGGTTGTAGCAAAGAAGCGAGATATTGGCTTAAATTTTGGATTGGATTCGTACTCATCGGTGTTCGTCATATATGATCATGTCTTGTTATCTTGATTTCTACATGATCAGTGTTTCAGCGCCTGTTACCCTAAGTAGAACCATCGAGCAAGAGACGTACTGAACTACGGAATTTGTGCGCATACCTATACTGGGCATTCTCGGTGTCTTCGCAGACCACAACTATGCTTTGTGTCACACCCATAGGTGCTATTACACACCCGAAGAGATCGCCTCGGCTGTGGAGTGATGTGAACGTAGCAGCTCTGTTCGGCGGTCCTCTAGCGGGTACGAGTACGCCCCCATAGCACCTCTGCCTCATCCGCCGAAACAGTCACAAGACCGGACCCCTTCTTGTCCAACTTCTTCTTCAATGATTCGGCAGCAAGTTGCTCTTTTGAAATGCGCTCACGCTCCACGGCCTGGTTCTGCTCCTAACGCTGGCGGCGCTCTTTCTCCCGGCCCTCAGCCTGCTTCTTCGCGTATCTAGCGAAGAAGTTATCAGCGGACTCCATAGCCTTCTTCAGACGGTTATGCTTCTCTAGAAACGCCTCGAAATCTTCAGCATCGGGTATGAGTCCTTTGAAGCGATCGTGGCAGAGGTGATTGACCATGGCAGTCCAGAGTGGGTCTTTATCAGAGGTGGCGTTCTGTTCGACAGCAATGATCTCCTCGTAGCTGGGGAGCTGTGTCTTGAGATAGTCCACATAGCTGATGAGTATATGACGGCAGTATTGCTCCATGCCTAACAAGCGAGCGGCGCGCAAGATAGCAACGTCTTCGCCAAAGGTTTTCTGAGCTGGGACGGCATAGGCCTCGAACTCTTTGCACGTCTCTTGCATCCAGCCGATGAGCAGGAAACTGACGGCACCAGGGTGAATCTGACCACGCGAGAAACGATATTCAAATGACTCAGGGTTGGTGATGAAGTGTTTGTGGAGGACAGAAGAAGCAGCCATCGCAGCGCGCTTGGCGATATTGGTAACGGATGTATCGCCCACGTGAATGGTGATGCGAGGGCCATTGAGGAGACCTTGACGCTAGGGTCGTATCATTTCCAGCAAGTTGTCGAGGACCTGGTCCACGACAGGGGAAGGCGACAGTTGACTTGGCTTCATAGGCAAGTATGCGGATGTGGAGAGATCAGTATCAGTGACGCTAACAACCTTAGCGGTCAGATCTGTGTCTTGATCCGTCATGACCTACTTTGCGGTATCGACGGAGAGGTTCAAAACAGCCTGATCTGGAAATTGTTTACATGCACACGGACGAGAATCAGATCACGTGACTAAGCAACTACCCGTGAAGCGGTCAAACGGCGGGCGAAAACGCGAGGAAGTCAGAGTGGATGAGGAAAGAACACTTGAGCTTGCACATATCAGTGGATGTAGTGAAGAACATTGCTCATGAGGAGATTACCCGAACCCGCTCATGGTCGCCCCCCTTGTCTTTCTTGATTCTGTTCCAGCAGGGTATCATTACAACTTTCCCTTATGTTAGCAATAGGCCGTCACTTTGGCCACTGCTGTTTTCGTCCATCACTATAGCTCTTTCTATGCTAAGTAGGCGGGAATTGCACAAACTTGTTGCT
Source organism: Alternaria atra (assembly GCF_907166805.1). Classification (NCBI taxonomy): domain Eukaryota; kingdom Fungi; phylum Ascomycota; class Dothideomycetes; order Pleosporales; family Pleosporaceae; genus Alternaria; species Alternaria atra. The sequence goes on from NW_025091331.1 coordinate 1,440,596, forward strand.
TGGTATAAAGTAGTCATATTCGTAGCATAATTTGTGTGGCTCGTAGTGTAACGCCATGATTGACTATAAGGGATAGATAGGATAGACAGTGCGGCAATGGGAAAGACCCCTGTTGTGAATGAGTTTACGCAATGCGCGTAGAAATGTGGTGATTGCAAAGCGTCAAAGAGCTGTGTTGGATAAAGGAGTTGTCGCGTGCGCGTCGCGTGTGTGCCCGTTCATTCGCGGTCATGAACGGCACCGGCCAAACTCACACTGAGTGATGCAAAATTCAAGCTCTGAGCAGCCCGCGGGAGCTCTCTTCGCCATCATCCAGACACCTCATAGTCGCAACGAAACCTTACTACCATGAAAACGCGCGCAACGCACACTGTTTCAATTCTAGTTGGTGCTTACGACTGTAGCAAACGCTGCCAGCGTATCCGACGCGTCAAGCGTCTGAATGTCTTGTAGTCGCCCGAATCGTCCGAACTTCGTCACAATAGTCGCATACGTACCCTGGCAATCGCATGGACCGAACCAAATCAGTCGAAAGGCACGCGCTTAGATTGGATATCGGAACCCTTTCTGGAGCTGCCTCGCCTCAGCGATTGAGATACCTTCTGTCTCCGCTGTGCGCCGCAGCCTGATCATCTCTTTCTCGGACAGCTCCGCGTCCTCGTTCTCAAGAGCTGCAAGCCTGGTATTCTCTCGGACCAGTAAAAACCTCAGAAAAATCAACAAGCACGCTGCGACTACCATCAAGCCCGCGCAGATGCCGATACCAGTGTAAAAGTAAGGCTCCTCGTTGTCAAGGTATGTATAGAGGGTCCAGATCGTCACGGAGTTGCCCAGGCAATTGATGAGGGCATAAGCTGAAGCTCGCTTGGCTGGTGGCCGTGTCAAAATACCAGAGATCCAAGAGAATATGGTGCCGTTCATGGCCATGAGGAACATCATCAGAAAAAATGAGAGATACTTCGGCCCGAATGAGCTAGTCGTCATGAAAAGGATGAATCCGGTGAAGGCGGGAATAATTGGATAGATGGCGAACCAGAACCGAGTCTCGAAGCGATCGCTTACAATGCCATGTAGGTACGACCAGACAGTCATGAAGATATGCGGTGGTGCCACAAGTACCAACGAAATGAAGTTACTATATCCCAACGAGCGTGCGAGCGTCGGGAAATAGTAGCCGAAGCCCTGTGCGGCGGTCAGGCACATGTAGATGCCCACAAAGATCCAGGTCTTCAAGTCTCCCAGCGCGAGCTTCAAGCCCTTGACTTGCGACATTGCTCCTTCTTCATCCACATCGGCATCTGCAGCTTCGAGCGCAAGACGGCGGTTTGCTGAACTCAGGTCAGTAAAATGATGCTTTCGTCGCCTCCTTGACAGATACGTAAACCTACCGACATGCTTTTGCTCAGGCGTAAGCCTCTTCCAAGTTTGCGGGAAGTCTGGCAAACAGAAGCAAACGACAAGGCCCATAACTACAGTCGCGGCTCCCTCGATAATGTACAGCCACCTCCAGCTATTCGCAGTTAGATCTGTTGCCGAAGGTCAAGGGCTTGTTCCTTACGCCGAGAGCTCAAGTCGACCATCCATACCGTCCAAAATACCGGCCGCGATGAGGTTACCAAATGCACCAGCGATCAGGGCACCTGAATAGAAGATACTCATGCGCAGATTCATCTCCTTCTTGGTATACCACTTCGACAAGTAGAACAATACGCCAGGGAAGAAAGGTGCCTCTGTACAGCCAAGTCAGTGGTTTTGGCTTACACCAGTGCTTCCATACTAGTCAACTTACCAACAATGCCTAGAAAAAACCGACAAGCAACAATGCCGGCGAAGTTTTGTGCTAAACTGGACAAACCGCTAACGAGACCCCATGCAATCGTGAAGAAGCCAAGATAGTACGACGGACGGCCGAACCAGTTCAATAATAGGTTAGACGGTACTTGGCCGAGGATATACCCGACGAATAGAATCGATAGTCCTGTCTGGTACTGTTGCAGCGTTAGATTTAGGTCTTCCTCTAGGCCAGCAAGCCGCGCAGAGGCGTAGTTGTTCCTGTATACATGATATGAGCCATATGTCCATTGAAAGGCTGGAAAAAAAGAAGCAATACCTATCGATCCAATTCAAAAGATAGACAATCAGGATGATCGGCATGATGATAAAATCCACCTTTCTCACCAAGTTCTTCTCCACCTTTCGCTCTTCTTCAGTCAAACCATGACCTACATGGTTGCTTTCATTTTCAACGACTTCCAACTTCTGGATATTCCTATTGGTATATTTAAGATCGCGCATTGTCGATAGAAGGCGCGGCCATCTATGTGGCTATGAGCTTCGAATATGTGGGTGTAGACACTGGGCTTGACCTTTAAGCCGATACAACATCGGCACATCCGCCGAGATCATCGGCACGCCGCAAGTATTCTGCTCTACCAAGCTGTCCCCAAGACACTTGCGGCGAGTGGAAATTCGCCGCCAAGTTCAAATCTGGGGTTGTTACGAGCCATGACCTGGGGTGATGCGGAGAAAGGTGGGGCGAGGCTTGTAATGCATCGTAGTCGGCCACTAATCCCCCGCAGACCGCGACCCTCAGCTATTTCGCTGCTGCATCGTCCGAAGGCTCGTCTAGCGTGTAGAGGAAGAGGAAAGAAAGACACAGTGCAGTCAACCTGTGGTCTACCGATGCAGTTTCTGTTCGACATGAAGACCACCATGCGTGCACAGTGTATGTCAGTCTGCCTAGGCTACCGAAATCTTAAAATGTATAGAAAGCTGAGCCTTAACACGTGCTGTTAGTCATACTATGGTAGATTTTTATAAGGTTTGATGCATAGTTGCGATATTACACGGTGCACTGTGCCTTGTACTATTTTAGAAGTACCATGGTTTTCTCTATTGCCTGAAATATCGCGTTGTCGTGCTGTGTCGATGGGACGAAGATGTGGACGGGGTACATGTAGCACAAGAGATCAAAGCAAAAGATATAGAAACGGAGATAATGAAACGACGAGACTCGAAATACTTACATGAGATCATAAATTCTATTTTGATTCATTGCACGGTCTAATCGATGAGTACAATCTATATCAAGCTGGACCTATTCCAAAAGGTCTTAATCGAGTGTGACGATTTTAGGAATACCTAGAACCTTGTTTTTAATGAGTCGTATCCCAAATACCAGAACCTATCCTAAAGACAAATGCCACTACTTTTTATACAAAACCTGCAACGCATAGCGCTGCGTATACCTTAATGATACACCTTCAGTAATAGCCGAAGAAGGCACCAGTAGGCTGTGGGCTGGAGCGGGAACTCCAGGCTTTGGAGTTGACGTGCAAAGGGGGGACAAAGCATGCCTTGTCGAGCTGACGAGAAGATTGTTGATGCACCAATCTCATGCGCTTACTCAGGGTATACCATCTTTCTTCCAACGCCGCCATCCACAACGAGCTCCTGGCCAGTAACAAACTCGTTTCCAATGAGGTATTCCACCGCCTTTGTGATATCCTCCACCTTACCCACACGCCCGGAGGGGTGCCACGCAGTGTCTTCCTTGCTCAAGCCGTCCTCCCACTTAGCTTGACCCTCATCTCCAGCTCTGCTCTCGTTGACGACGTGAATCCATCCCGGGATGATCGCATTGACCCTAATCTTGTGACGATGGCCTAATGATACTGACATCGACTGTGTCAATCCTAACAGACCAGCTTTGACAGACGAATAGGCTTCGTGGTCGGATTCAGCTTGGTAGGCGCGTGTTGATGACATATTGATGATGGTACCAGGAGAATTTGGAGTAGAGTGTCCAGCAGCCAGGAGTGGGACGCATAGGCGGCTAAGTATGAACGGCGCAGTGAGACCAATCGCAACCTTCAAATCCCACTCTTTCTCCATGTCTTCCCCCTCGGCTTCCATACTGCGATCTTCGGAGATCGAGAGATCTGTCGGGAAAGCATTGTTGATCAAAACATCGAGCTTGCCACCAAACTTCCTCTTAACCTCGTCGACGGCAGTCTTCAACTCCGTTCGCTTGCTGAGGTCGCATTCAAGCGCAGACCAGCTTTCCTTCCGCCCGTTCGACCATTCTTGAGCTCGCTTTCTGACATGCTCTAATTCTTCCTTGTTCGAGTCTAGGATTATAACGTCATGACCCGATATCAATAGTTGTCTGAATAGTCCTCGCCCAATTCCACGGGCACCGCCCGTCAGCAGGACTTTTAGATGTTGAGGAGCGGCGTTCATCGTCATCGAACTCTCGATAGCATACGATCACGGAAATTGGTAGTCGCAATCACGGGGATTATGTACGCGAATGGCTACAATAACCAGTGTCTACGGCCGCACTCGCTGATGTAATGCAGGGAAGTTGGGTGGGCCGTGACGTCACGACAGAGACGATTTCCCCACGATGGCGCCGAGTTCATTCCCCTGGGCAGAAAGCAAGAAGAATGCGCCACGACTCTAGATTAACGAAGCAAGGGACACGAGGAAGCTCGTTTTTCAGAGTTGTACGCCAACCGTGATTCTAGATGTATTCGCAAGATTGTCCCGCTCAAAGAGCCCAGACTTAGCGGCAAGGCTCTTTCAGGGTGTGCTTTGATTCAGTTCACAATTAGTTAAGAACGAGTATCTTCAAACGAGCAGTGTAAAAGTTATGGGTGCATACAGTCTTTACTCCGGCTCACTCTGTTGAACTAACGTAAATACGGCACTTGCAGTAATCTAAAGCGTTCTATAGCGAAGACCGTGTTAGAAATCACAATTAAATTGCGTGCGGTTGTGCAAGAACCTTTGGACGTGTAAAGTGGAACGTAGAGTAAATTATTTGTTCTTATGTACATGCAAGAAGGCCCTACTAATATGGTAGAAGAGAAAACACTAGTGGCCGCTAGTGAGTGAATCACGTGGTGGTGATTGTGACCATCACTCTACCTGAGCACCACCGCCATAGGTATGTGTATTGCACCCCACTTACAAACCCGAATCAATCTGATTCAGAGTAACCTGAGCCGAGTAAGCATCCCAAGCATCGCAAAGCTCAAACTGCTCATCGTCAAAGGCCTGCTTCTGAATGTCCTTAGGCCTCTCCAGTATTTGCATGAAAAGCCCACCACTAACGTGCCATGCCAGATGGCAATGAAATGGCCACACGCCCGGATTGTCCTGTGTGAATTGCAAGACCAGGTACGAGGGCTCGACTGTACCAGTGACATTGCGCGCATTTTGCATCTGATGAACATCGCGACGCAGCGTATTCTCCGGATTCGTCACAACACCATCCCACTCGCCGAAACCTTCAGCTAGGATATGGTAATCATGGCCGTGGAGATGCATGGGGTGGCCACCAATGAGACCGTGGTTGACCAAATGGATGCGGACGTTCTTCGCACCAGGAAACTCGTACACGTTCCATTCGGGATTGAAGTCTGACTCGTTACGCTTCGCTTTCAGAAGTGTAGGTTCATTGTAGTTCCCGTGGTAAGTGCTGTTGTTGAGGTACCAGATGAAGTTGGTGCCGTTGGAGCGGAAGTCAAAGTCTACACGCTCAACATGATCTGGCTCTTCCAGGGGAACCTTGCAGAGCGGAATTGCGGACGTGATAGGATCATTTTTGCACTGTTCAAGCTGTTCCTGAGTAACTTCGGAGGTGGACTGCGGGATGGCGTCGGTATCGGCATCCTCGTAGTATACTGCCGCGAGCGCGTTTGGCGAGATGCCGTCGGTAAGCGTGCAGCGAAATCCTTGAGCGAGCTGAGAGCGCATCCAGAATGTATCGCTAGGCTTGCCGATAGCTTCGACCACGATATCAGTGCGCTGACCGACAGCGAGAGTAACGACATTCGTCGTGTACGGTTCAACGGGGATGAAGTCGACGGCAATAACCTTCAGCTGGTGTCCATCGATGCTGAACTTCTGGTTACCCTCGGCACCCATGTTGATGAGGCGCAGCAAATGCTTCTTTCCAGACTCAAACTTGAATTTGGAGATGCCGGCGTTAGGTGTGCAAGGTAGCGTTGTGTTCGCACACGGGTAGTTCATTCTTCCATTGATCAGATTGTTGTTCGAGGGTGGGAATAGACCATTCATGGTGCCCTCAACAAGAGAGTAGTAGTCGGCATGGAACCAGTCTTCAAGGACGATAGGGCCGATGTCGATGTCGTACTCTTCATGCTTCGGTCCATGGATGACCATAGGGCCGTGGGCACCACCAGAGTACTGAGCGCTGTAGTGACCTAAAGAACTCAGCTTTGATATCTGGGAGCGTGACCTGGGTGAACTTACTGTGGTACCAAGATGTCCCATAACGGTCAGCTCGGAAAAGCATCTCATAGTATCCACCGTTGGGCGATATAGGGCACTGAGAGACGGCAGGAACCCCATCGTACCAGGAAGTCTCACCCTGGAAGAGGCCATGGGCGTGAAGGGTGGTACCTTCATCAGTCAAATCATTTGTAACTCTCCACAGGATCCAATCGCCCCTAGCATAAAGTCAGCAAAAGCATCAGAGAATTTTCCGTTATCTCATACCAGTTGGCCTCGATGAGAGGACCAGGGAATTGGCCATTCACAGTTAAACCATTCCTGGTAACACCGTCAGGAGCAATTGTTTGGTAAGCCACGTGGAGATCGTAGGTCCTTGTCACGCCAGTGTCGGGCATGGTAGGACAAAGAGGGTCTGCTGTAGGTGTACTAACCGCAGTAGCGGTAACGATGGACCCGAGAGTCCTAGTGGAGGTTTGTCCGAGAGAGTTAGACCCTGTGGCGTTGGTATGGTTGTATGAGTGGCCAGATGCTATAGGGTAAGGGGGAAATGCGGACGCGAGCTTCGTAGATTCTGATGCGTAGGCCCCATCGGAGTGACCACCTGGGAGGCCATTGACCGGAAGATGAGGCGAATCGATCAACCCCCACTGTGAGTTGCCACACTGCTGGACACTCGGGAGTGAAGCCTTGAGCTGTCCAGTACCCTTAGGGATCCAGCAAGGCTCATCATACATATCTTTAGCGTGCCCTCCGTATTGATAAGGTGTCGAAGGTCGAGGAGGAGCGTACGTCTCCCCGTGCGACGGCTTGCCCGGCCAAACGAATGGGAGGGGCACGTCGTTGTAAGGATTATAGTATGGTCCTCCATGTCCATGAGCATTGGTAGTGGGCCGTGCTGTTGCGTATTCAGTGACTGTCGCTGTAACGACATGGCAGACAGGCGAGGTGCGAAACTGGGATGGGGTAACTGCGTGATAAACGGATGACAAAGATGCCGTAGCGGCGACATAAGGAGCGTAGGCTACCATGTTTGTAGCAATGGAAGTAGACGGTACTACTATAGACGGACGAACACGACAAGATCGACTGCGAGAAGAATAACCGACTGTGGTGAAAAGCAAGGCACATCGTTCGAAGACATGATTATGGTCAGTGTTATATGGGATTCTCATGAGACTATGCCAGGTACCATTGTGCTATGTTTGGCTGTGGGGCTTGAGATACGACGAGGCAAGCCATGTGGCGGTAAAAAGTATAGACTTGAAACCTGAATATGGTCTAGATAACCGAACTGAGGCGAGGCGCAAGAAGTAATAAGCTGTAAGGCTTCCGTTTACGGATCAGGCAAGCAAAATGCAAGGATGAGGATAGGAGCTGAACCTTACTTTTGAGTTCAAGTCGAGCTCCCCTTCGCATTGTTCAAGCGCTGAGGCGGGAGAAAGAGATGAAGTAAGCCACTCAGCGTCAGCGTCGTGAGCACTGGGGAAAGATCTTCAGACGCATCGTCCATGTCCACGCATACCGTTGCCGTTTACACGTTTAAATTTCATCGGAGAATATGCAGGTACATGCCGAAAACTGTCAAAATGTCCAGTGGTGTATCGTCGACGCGTCTGACAAAGTGACTGCGCCACAAATCCCTAAAGGGTGGGGGCTTATGGAGTCATGTCTAGCATCTAGCAATATCATCAGGCAGCTACTACATTTCGATACTTCGTATAGCGGGGCATTCAGTCTAATCTTTTGTTGTTGCGACGGCTTGTATCGTGCTGCCGTAAGTGCCGTGTGCCTAGGTAGTCTGCAGATATGCTAAGCTCGCGTAGAACCGTTCAGCAATTGTGGCTTGGACGGATCAGGCGACTGAATGTTCTCCTGAGTTTGCGGAGATAATGAGGAGAGTGCTGGGCTGCGAAAGCAGAGGTTCATTGGCAAAGTGGTGTTTGAGGCGCCAGGATAAGCACTGGTTAGCGAAGACACCCGTGGACCCCCCCCCGCACAGGCCAGTCGGCTAGAAAGGGGCCTGATGCTGATCTTGCACGACAACGTTCACTCCAACCACTGCCGGTTGACGCTGATATTGCTGCAACATACGAGAAAATGGGTAATTAGATCTGACTATCGTTTGATGTCAACATGTCTGGTTGAATCCTTGGTATGCAATTTGTTGCCACGGTCATCGCTACGATGGAGTCGCTCTCGAAGATGAGAATACGACAAGAAGAACTTACAGCGCTAACTGTGGCGCGCTACATCCCGCCCGACTTGTAAGAGGGATATCTTACATGACTCGTTATCACATTTGTTCTTCGCCAAAAGAACATTACTTTGCTGGGCTCACGCGTTCTACCTCGTGACGTCCTTAGCGTACAACTCACACTGCCTAGAAGGATTCACGTGTTACTTCGCAGTATGTATATACTGGAAAGAAGTGCAACCTCCAGTCTAGTTCCTTCACAAATTTCTGTGTCGTCATGAACTCGTACGTATCTTATCTTCGGTTCCCCTCGGGTTCGAATGAATCGCGTACCCTAACGTTTGGCGTTTTTGCCGTGTGGAAGTACCTCAAGCCCTTAGTCTCTCTATCAGACCCCACAGCCAACACGATCGATCTCTACTCTTCGCGTGTGCGTTCGATGTAACGCCAGCAGTTCAACGATTCGAACTCGCTACAGTGCATGCGAAATTGAAGGCAATTCGCACCACAGTTCACGCGATCTCGATTCATACGCTGCTAGGCGTGGACATGCCCAGCAGGTTCTGGAACCGGGTCTGGCTGGATGACAGGAGCAGGACAATTGAGACAATGTTCTTCCCACTGTGACATGTGCATGTCTTTCAAGGTACACCACAGATGTAGCAGAACACACGACTGCAGCGGCAGATTATATGAAAACAACTTTGAGAAAGCTCGAGCATGTTGTTACATTTCGGACATTACTACCGCTTCGTTACGTCCGTAAGGAGCTGCACGCGTGGGTCACTCGGACATATTTCATCATGTATCTGGCGTTTGCACTGCATGCAGGTTGTGTCCTTGCACTCGGCACAAGTGCCTACCCCAGCGCTGATGTCCTTGAGGCGAATGAAAGCTGTGCAGTCATTGTTCGTGCAATAAATCAATTTTGGAGTCCTGAGCTCCTCCACCTTGAGGCAGAATTTCTTAGTATATTCCTTCGGGAGAATCGTACGGCAGACGTCAAGGGGGATGGGAACCTTACAGCACTTCGGAGGAAAGATAAAAATGTCGTCCAGAACTATAGTGAAACGATGGAAGGGGCAGTGTGTTAGTTAGGATCACACGATATAATTCTCTACTCGTTCAACACAGTGCCCACAACAAATGTGAGCTATAGGGTCAAACTGAGGTGGGAGGGTGTCTATGGCCGCTATCTTGTCAAGGAATGCCTTACATCGGATGAGGTACGCTTGCGAGATGGGTTCTGCATCGTGATATACTTCCCCCTATCGGTGTCACTGGACTTGCTGAGATCGGAAGGCGCCCAAGGAGTGATGCCGTACACGTGTATCTCCGCGTAGAGCTCCTTCGCACGTGCCCACTGCTAATAGGTAGAGAGAGGGATTGTGGAATGGGTTTGTAGCGTAAGGCGAGCTGAGTAGAAACTTTGGTCATCTGTACTCAGACCGGACAGGACCGAAGTGAGCTGGTGATCGGCAATTGCTTGCTTCTCTTCTTCAACAAGCCTTTCGAACTCGACGCGGCTCTCACGTGCTTAGACAAATGGCTTGCGCGCCATCTTGTCTGGGTCGAAAACTGCCGCAATCATTACTGGTCTTGGAGAAGGATGCTGAGGGCGCGAGATTGCTGTGCGCCCAAGGAAGACACGTGTGAGCTCAACGAGATTGATGATCAAAACAGCGCTACCGGCTCTTGATTGGTCCCCACTAGGACGGAAGGGAGGATAGGTTTTTTAGTTAGTTACACTATCTCGCGAGGAACATGCGAGACGCGGTTGAATTCTTCCTGCGTGGAGCAGTTGAGGTGGATGGAAGAGCATATGTACAAGGTTTTCTGGTGGAGAGTGCGTTCGTTGTCCAGATTAGGAAGACGGTGATCCCTGGGCCGCTGTAGTATGTTAGTGCAACCACAATATCCCTTCCAAATCCCTCCAAACGCAGCAGTAGCAACATTAATGCTATGATTTATGGCCATATATGGATGAAATCTCGGCAAACACGGTGGGTGTACAATTGTACTAGGAGAGACACAGCTACCTAGATAGCCTAGATGTGATGCTGGCTGTTACTGACTCCAACACGCTGCCTATAGGTCCTCGAATGAATCAGTTTTGACGGTATGAAAACCTTAGACTTCCCAGGATGTGGGTGGTACCTCGATGAGGTGACGGGGTTGGGTCTTGCAAAAAAGTAAGACGGCGACGACTCATCTCATAAATGGTAATTGCACATTTCCTAGCAGATCACGCACAGAAGTGTCTTCATCCCGTACTTGCGCTAACTATCAGTTTGTCTGTATGCAAACTCTATATTCAGGCGCAATGATATCGCAAAAGATCCATCACGGCACCGTAGATTACGCTCTGAACTATGGCTGATGCAGCGTACTAGCGCATGACATCATCATAGATAGTTCCTGAATCTCAACGCGTAACAGCCATCCCTTTTTCTTCACATAACAACTCACACCGCAATGCATCAACCGATGCGCCCTTCGTCGTACCGTCTATGGGCACTTTGCGCTTCCGCCTGCGTTACCACTTTCCTGTGAGGATTCGGCCTGCGAACCCGGCGGCGATCATACAACTGTTGTTTCGTCTCGACCCACCACGATGTTTCGACGTGCCGCGCGCAGAAACATACACGAGCGCGCATTTTTGCATGATCTCATCCGCATTGTGTTGTAAACATCCGTTCAGGGTATTATCCTGTCGCTATTTAACCGTCTTGTCATCTCTCAATGAACATGTTCATGTCCTCTTTCAGAGCCGGTGCCGGTATCTCGACCCTGGGTTGGAAGACCCGCATCGTATCACAAGCTGCAGATTCTTGAAATTGCAGAGGGTACCATCAACAGAATTTGCAGTTCTACGCCGTTACGCGATCATTTCCGAGACAGAGCTATTGCCAGGCCGTATGCAATTGAGAAGTCGTTGCAGTTCACATCCTGCAGGCGCTTTCAACATTATTCTAGCAGAGAGAAAGACCCCAGGATAGGCGCGTCGATGTGCAATCCCTTGCGTTGGATAGCATCGCCAACAATTTGCGAAGGATGGCTAAGAGCCCCTGCAATGCGAAGGAATCTCGCCTCGTCCAAGGTCAAACCAGCACTAAGCCCTACTCGGCTCGAACTCCAGGCACAGCACATATCCACCAATTAGGGCCCCGCATGTCAAACCTGTCAGTCTTCGAATTGACCCATGGACCTGGACCTGGTTCGCAAGAGTTCTGTTCGTGGCATAGGTCGCCATCCTTCGTTCATCTATCCGCCTGTGGCTGCAGACACATAGCGCCCTGGCGTCAAGTTCGAGATTGGACCGGTGGTAAACGAAACGGCTAACCATGCAGCGTGCCACATATCGCTCGGCATCACGGCTCAACTCATCTCCTGTGCTGGAGGAGGAATATAAGTCTTGGAGCCCGCCAGATTTTGAATCAGTAACGCAGCTGCGCTGGACATTCTTTCATTACGAGACTTCGTCATTCATTCATTTTTTGCTTTTTCAGTCACTCTTTTGTCAATATTTGACTAGTCACTCATTCCAAACATCACTACTTGCATCAAAATATACACCATGAAGTCCGTAGCTGTCCTCCCTGCCATCTTGGCGCTGGCAAACGCCCATGCCACTTTCCAACAACTCTGGAAGAACGGAAAGGATCTTGAGAGCACCTGTGCCAGGTTGCCACCTTCCAACAGCCCTGTTGAGGACTACACCAGCAACGCTCTTCAATGTCGGTCTCATTGATTCACTTATAGACAAGCGCTGACCATAATCCAGGCAACGTCAGCCCCGCTCCTGCTGAAGGAAAGTGTGACTTCGAGGCCGGTGACACAGTAACCATTGAGATGCACCAGCACAACACCCGTGACTGCAAAGAGGAAGGTCTTGGTGGTGCTCACTGGGGCCCTGTCCTCGCATACATGTCCAAGGTTGAGGACGCAGCCACCGCCGATGGTTCCAGCGAATTCTTCAAGGTTTACCAGAACACCTGGGCCAAGAACCCAGATGCCACCCAGGGTGACAACGATTTCTGGGGTACCAAGGACCTCAACTACAACTGTACGTACAAAGAAGTATAACTCCAGTGGCACGTCTAACATCCCTGCAGGCGGAAAGCTCGACTTCACCATCCCCAAGAACATCGCCCCTGGTGACTACCTCCTCCGTGCTGAGGCCATCGCCCTCCACGCTGCAGGCCCCGCCGGTGGTGCTCAACACTACATGACTTGCTACCAGCTTACTGTCACCGGTAGCGGAACTCTCGAGCCCAAGGGTGTTACCTTCCCTGAGGCATACTCCAAGACTGGTCCCGGTCTTGGTTTCTCCATCCACGCCGATCTCGACTCATACCCTGCTCCTGGCCCTGAGCTCATCGCTGGCGGCACCGAGGCTACTCCTCAGCTTCTCACTTTCGGCGAGCTTGCTGGTGCCCCTGCTGCCACCGCTACTGGTGGTGCCGCTGAGACTCCCGCTGCTTCCACTCCGGCTTCCGTTGCTGCCTCTTCCACCGCCGCTCCTGCTACTAGCAGCGCTGCTGTTGAGGCTGAGCCTTCTTCCGTTGCCCCAGTTGAGGTCTCTTCCGCTGTCGAGAGCTCTGCTGCCGCTACCTCTGTCGCAGCTTCCTCCGCGGCTGCCCCGGTTGAATCTGAGGCTGCCCCTACCCCTACTCCTGATGTCTCCAGCGTCGTTGCCCCCTACCCAGTAGCAAACAGCACCTCTTCCATGCTTCCCGGCACCGCATCCCCCATCGTCACTTCCAGCACCGTTGCTGGTCCTACCACCATGCTTACCGCTGTCCGTCCCACCCAGACCGCCGAAGTTTCCGGTCCCATCAAGGAGTACTACCAGTGCGGTGGTCAGGGCTTCAAGGGTACCAGCGAGTGCGCCGAGGGTCTTGAGTGCAAGGAATGGAACCCGTGGTACTCTCAGTGCGTCAAGCCCGAGGCTACCAAGCCTGGTCCTTCCAAGGGCCCCATGCCTTCCTCCGCTGCTGCTTCCAAGCCTACCGCCACTGCCGTAGCACCTAAGCCTACCGCCGAGGCACCTAAGCCGTCTGCTGCTAAGCCTACTTCCGCCGCCGCCGAGGCTGAGCCTACCTCTGTAGCACCCGTTGCCGTTGAGCCCTCGAAGCCTGCTGCTTCATCTGCACCCGCTGCCGGCGCTGGTGAGAAGACCTACACCCTTGAGACCTTCATTGCTTTCCTTGAGCAGGAGGCCGGTAGCGAGTCTGCTGCCAAGATTCGTCGTATGATTGAGGCTCTTCAGTAAACGATTCCGCAGCTTATGCGATGATCCTTTTGTATATATACTTCTCCTAGAGGGGGAACTTCAATTCTTGTAGCGATGTTTTTTTGGAATGATACTTCTTGACTACTTCACTTTCATGGCTTCCCTATGCAACTTTACTGTCTCGTGAGTTCTAGAGCGCTCTGCTTCGTGTCCATTACTTCGCCATCTATCATCATGTCTTTTGCCAGCTATGTTCCATCTTCATCAACAAAACCAACATCTGGCTAGTGTGCATCGTCTAGTCCTCTACAATCGTATAATCCGAAGCAAATGAGGTCAACTTGAACATACATGTGAGCATCGACTAATGAATGTTCATGCAGTCCACATGTCCACTGAAGTAATGCCACTAATACACACTTCGGACAGGAAGAAGGAGAGGCAATCGGTCAATTCTCGCGAGTCAGACAGAGTATTCTCATATAAAGGACCACATCGGTGATATCGGGTTTGGCGGATTCAAGTGCTTCTGGTGGGTAGATCCAACAATGACATAGTATAAAGAATATTTTCCCGTCGTCCAGCAGCAATTGCTCGGTGAACGTTTCGATTGGTTAACCCAAAGTTTGTGTGTTTTCTGTTCTACTAAACACACAGGGGTATTAACCAATATGCTGGGCTGAGATACTAGTCATCAAAACTGTCCGGTACAGTTGATGAAATCCTTGACGACGGATCCGGCAAACTTGAATCAGATCCCAGTAGTAACGGGATTTGTGTGTGGCTGCCCAACTTTCGGGTGTGTAATCGTTGCCATGAGCTGAGTTCTGCCGTTGTACAAGATTGATGACTGGGAAGAAGGCGAGCGTAGGGTGTTGATCACGTACCTGACTGACCAGAGCTACATTATGGTTACGATTGCGCAACTCTGAAAACCGATCACTAACCAATTTGTCACAGCGGTTATGTACTTGTTGGCTGAAAGTCAAAAGAATAAAACCGCGAAAATATGTGGCACTTCTGGAGGCGAACTTGATGCCATGCCAAGCGCTAATGTCGCTTTTTTCCATTTGCCTAAGAATTTTGGAATTCAGATGAGGAAGCGGCGCAAATTCATTGAAAGTAGAAGACGCGTAAGACTGATACGAACATATAATTACATTAGTGAAAGTGCGGACTGATGCGCAGTATGCTTTCGCATAACCTAAAAGCCCCAAGCAAAGCAAATCCAGACCCTTTTTGTGGTCCAACACCCAAACACCATGTGATCCCAGCCATTATCATGACTTCGTAGTACTCACTCTCTTTGTGTCTCACAACCTGAACTTGGCGCTCATCATCTTCGTGAACCTCGCATTGAATGCCTGCCTCCTCTTGCTCACGCTGCTACTGGGGATCAAGCTTGAGCAATCCTGGAGCTTACTCGCGTCACTCCCGATAACAGCAAATCGGTTCCACACTTCTGTGAATGCGCTGGTCCAGGCATCAGCGTCATCAGCGAAAGAAGACCATGTGTGTGCTGTCTGCGGAGACAGTTAGTAATATGTCAAGGTAGATATAATGATAGTCGAGACGAGACATACCTGAGATGAGTTCGAGAGGAGAACATCACTTTGCAGACTGTATGGCGCTGTGCCATCCTTAGTCTCCTTGTAGAAGGTATTGTCGTATGTGCCAGGTGTAGAGTCTAGACTTTTGCCGGCTTGCGACGGGTCATCGTTGAACTGTAGTGCCACACTATGCGTGCCCATGAGTGCAACGACATCATCGGCTGAGAAACCCTTCGCACTGAACGCTCCCAAGATGTTCTTCAAGGTACCGCGACTGCTCGGCACGCTTCCAACGGCTGCGGCCTTCGAGCTGTCCTTGCGACCGACTAGTGCTTGGACCCTGGGGCCAAGCGGACACGCTGAGATTGCTGTTGCGGCGGCGAATTGGATCATGTCGGCTGCAGCGACGTTGTACTTGTCGCTCCACCCCTTAAGCTTCTTGCAGATAGCAGAGAGGCCGGCGTTTTCGGATCGTGAGCATTCGTCTGTGAGGATGAGACTACCGTCACAGCCGTTGTTGATGCAGTCGTGAAAGGGAGCACGGATAGCTCCATGGGCATCCGCGCCACAGCCAGCAAAGTCGGATTGAAGTTCGGAGGCAACCTTGGTCCAAACGGAAGGGCATTTGGATGATGTGCGAGGCCAGATGTCGAAGGCCGAAGTCGATGTGGCCGCCAGGGCAACGAGGATGATGGCGGAGGAACGCATGTCAGTGAGGTGGCGAAGTTTGTCGTATGTAGTCTTGTGTTGATCAAAGGTAAAACTCCAACGATAGTGATGATAAAATCCAGTGATATATAAACGCAAGGCTGTTCGAGCTCAAAAGAAAGAATGACGAAACCGAGACTGACTGTTGAAACCTACAAAATCAAAAGCTGAGAAACGTGAGAAACCTGAAAGAAATATATACTTCAAACCCCAACGTTCCCCGCTCTCAACGGCTAGTTGGCAATTGAGCTAAATGATGATTAGAACGATGGCGATGGCAGCCACACCGACGCTTCCGTGCAAACTGTCGAATAATCGATATACACTAAACAGCAATCTTACCCACCGAGAATCTGCAATTGCACATCCATATGCATCTCTTATTCCCATTTTGACCAGTTTCAGCTCAAACCCACTCTCACATTCTGACTATTCCGGACCACGGCATTGGTGGACTGAGGTTGAGCAAGTCATTGATGGCTGGCGCTTCGATGCGATTCGTCGTCTAGTATCGCGCATCGTGGCACGTTCATAGTTGCTAACATTGGACTAAAGCAAGCCCCAGACCCTGACAGGTGCTACAAGGCTTATTTCCAGCGGTCGCGCTGACGAGTGGCTTGAGGTTTCGCGGTCGTGGAACGCTGATCTTGGCTGTTTGCTGAGTTGTTGTCGGGGACAAAATGCCTGACGTAAGATCGACACATGGAGGACCCACAATTCGTTTCCAGAAGCAGCGCAGCAGTCACAAAACCCGCTCGGACCGCAGATGGAGAGCCGAACTGATTTTTGTCGTGTCGTGTGAGTGTGGTGAGACTGTGCACGCGCGACGTCAAGACTGAGGGTTGTCGCTTTCCTAGGCGAGGCATCTCGTGCAAGTTTGAAAGGCTCCCAAGAGGTCAGAGTCCGGTATTCATGCTTCCTTAATTAGATTGACGTTTCAAACAGCAAGTACATGGCGTAATGCAGACCCTAACCCTCCATGCAAAGCAATATAACCAGATCCAGGAAACTGAGTAGTTGGGTCCCCAGAGCTCGGTACTGTGCTACCTGCGCAGACGCCAGCCAGACGCAGGCCAGGCGCAATGCCGGCAACACTTTGGCGTTCCGGTCAGCGCTACCCACACTACCCACGCTCCGATGCAATGCAAGCAATCGCCAAATCTAGCATGCATATGCAACTGAACGGAATTATGGAAGCGATGCAGATCAATGTTAGATCGAGCTTTTGCGTGGTTTTAGTGGCATTGTGGAGCATATACATACCCGGAATATGTTGCATTCGGTTCCTGTGTGCCCCGGTGGAGGCGGTCCTCAAGTTGTTGAACGAGTGGAGAAGACGATGAGTGAACTGCTTCCAACGTGCACATGAATATCACATGTGCGGAATTTTCGAAAGATTGAGATAATCACGCCTCATCTGTAGTGTGTCAAAGTCACGCTATATTTCTCAGTTCGGTGTTCATTGATAAGATCACTCGTGAAGTGTGCTCGTACAGTCATCCACTGAAGATTGACATCGTCGCACTACCTGTTAGGCTTATGCAGCAGTTCAGAAAGAGTCCGAAGACCAACTCAGACGGTCAAGTCTCAACCTCAGTCTTATGCCAAGTCCCTTGTGCAACGTATTCGCGTCATATACACCAGATCAGTATTCAGTTCAGCTATCTTCCTACTACGCACTATGCTTTCTATGAGTAGTCTTTTGCCTCTCAGAGTGTGTCCCGCCTCCGCTTGCGCTAGGGAGGATCTGCCAACCATCTGCGTCTACTTCGACAATATCTGTTCCGAAATCCGTCTCTCCATCGTATTTGTTCTCATTAAGCCTCCCCAAGTCCTTTTCCCATGCCGTCTGTGATGGCGAAGCAACCGCTTCAAGATGAACCTTGGATCTCACATTCGAGCCCGTGTCCTTGATCTGGAAACCCATCTCTTTCTCCATGACCTCGACCTTTTTCTTCAACAGCTCGTTGCCGGCTGTACAAAGGAAGATGTCAAGTTGTGTTGTAGCGATCTGACCGTCAAGCTTCTTCCCGATCAACTTGTCAGCAAGGCCGATGAGTAACGGGTCATCATCGCCACGGCACGACTTGACAAGCTCAGTCACTTGCTGTGAGCTCAGCGCAAGTTTACTTGCATCTGTAATGAACTTGTCGGTCAGGTGTTGAACATACTCTGGGGCGCGTAGAGTATGGGCGCAGATGAAGCGGATGCACGTCTCGATCGGAAGGTTTGCTCCAGCAAGTGGCACCATAGTAGGTGTGCACAATGTTGTAAGCCATTGTGAGATTGTAACGAGGGCAGCTTCATGGACCCTAATCTGAGCCTCCGACATCTTCGTCTTCGCGTGAATGAGCTTGGTCTGACCCTGTTCTTTCCGTACTTGTACTACGGGCACATCGAAAGTGAAGTCGATTGCTGGTGCACGCGGGTGCTTGGCGAGGAATGTAAGTGCACTTTGGGACACAGCCATCAAGGCGAGCCGGGGAGCTGAGCCCACACGGCGGCCGTAGATGGTGAAGTCGATAAACCCTTCGCGAAGCAGCCACAGTCGCATCGTCGGGTCCCACTCAGTGACGTCGACGGGATTGACCTGGAGTTGTTGCAAGAACAGGCGGACGCCAGCCTTTGAGAATTGAGATACTGTAGCCATTGCGATTCTACTTGTACGCTTGGTGCGTGTAGAGAGTGGCAATGCTTTCGAGTGGTTGGAGTGTCGAAATATCAACTAGGCGATCTTCGATGTTGATCAATCGATTAGAAATTGGTAAGCAACAAGGAGGAAGCGAAACTGTGTGCGTTGGCAGTCGTGGGTGAATCACTCATTCACTGGGTACCGTGGTACTCAGCCCCTCCCGCAGGTTGGCCAACGAAAGGTCTGCAAGATGATGAGTATTAATGAATCCGCTACTCTGAGAGGCTGAGGTATCTGCTCGCGTATCGTAAGCGGCGATGATTTCTTCCAACATGTCGGTCATCTCACGGTTTTCTCGCCGTACGTCCAAACGTTGGATTGGGTGCTTTTCTTCAGACAGCGAGCTGAGCCGCAGATGTTCAAGCTTTTTGCATTCTTGTAAAGCGTGCAATATCGACAACCAACTACCAGTAACAAGGCGAAGGTCAGAGAAAAGGGCTCGTCGTAGCGTCGCTGAGTGGTTCCTGATAATGGTAGCTAGATCATCTCCATGCAACGCACAGAACATAAGCTGGAATACTTCGAGTTCAGGAAATCTGCAAGAAGAAGCTAAGCTTCGGATTGCAGATGCGACATAAGCACTGCGATCCAGACTTAAAGTCAAGCTTTTCAATCTTGGTGCCGTGGCAACAATGTTTGCGATCCTACTCTGCCAGCCAGGAATGCGAGAAACGTCCTCGTACACGGTTAAGACGGAAATTGTGAGAGTTTGAAGATGCGAAAAGCGATGATATAATGCCTGAAGAGATTGTGCAGGCATATGGAGGACTGAGAACGGTAGAGTGGCTTCTTTATGTAAAGCAGTTCCACGTTTACATTTGGCCATGCGAAACTCGAGCAAACGAATATCGCTCTGGACGATGGCATCGACAACGACTTGAAAGCACCTGCTACGAAACAAGCGGTCGTCTTCTGAGATGAGGCTGCGGCATCCAGTCGGCTGGTCGTTTCTCGGATAAAAGTGAATGGCCTCCAAGTTGGTGAAGCCTCGCAACGCTCGAACAAGGCCATCGTACAACCGTTTCGGATATTTGCCTTCCATGACATATTTGAATGTAGTTGCCTCGTCATTAATATGTCTGTCTTGGATACCAGGCACCCTGGGAAACCGTTTGGGTGGGGGGAATCGGCCCACATGACTGATAGCAGCGAGAGTATGGTATTCACTGGACGTCAAAAGCTGGATCTGCAGGACTTTGACAGCACCCCGGAGATTTTCACACCGTGACACATTGAGGAGACGACCAAGCGACGGTGAGCCGAGAGTAGTCTTTAGTCGGGAAAAAGCGCATTCTACAAAGACTGAATGAATCAGGAAGCGCAACCTCTGGGAAGCAAGACGAAGGCTTTTGTAGGATGGTAGTTCAAGACTGGCAGCAACCAAGTCGAACAGCTCCACAGGAAGACGCTCTATCCGTGAAGCCATAATGGCATATTGATAGGGAGATGTGATGTGAAGGCGACGATGTTGATGAGTGATGGGTGCCACATGCAATGAGTGCACGGGCCAGGAAACACTCGTAAGAATCATGACAGCGTTGACCCCCGCAGCGACCCACGACCTCACATACAGCGACAGAAGCCACGCTTCCTGCGAGTGATCAGCCTTTTCGCCTGTCTTGACTCTTTCATCACCCCAATCTCACCTACTTTGCACCCTCGATCGCGGTTGCATCACCTGCGGGTGCCAAAGACCAGTCACGACTCAGCGGAGCCCGACAAAGACTGTCTGACAACAGCTCCAACCACTACCATGGACTCGATGCGCAGCCTCAACAAGTCTCTGCCCAAAACAAGACGGCAGCCCGATGTGCACCAGTCGTTCCGTACCGCGGCGTTGAACGTCACGAACCTGTACAAGTCGGCGCTTGCCGACCTCGACAGGGCCCGCACCGACGGTTACCAAGAAGCTCTGGACGACCTGCTCGCCTTTCTGGACAAGGAGAACATGGGTGTAGGAGACGGAGAGGGCTGGCGGATACGGCAGTGGGCGACGGAGCGATTCGATGGAAGCTTGCCGAAGCAGTCGAGCAGCGACAGCGACGAAGAATACCTGGACAACAACCGTGCCAGGAGCTCCTCACCCATCATGGATCGAAACCCCACCATGGAAGACTCGTGTACGCTGGATCCAACAACGGTTACGGAGCAACGATGCGACTCTGCGCCGCCGCTTCAGATGGAGGCCTCTACTACAGAGGCTGACATGTCGCCGCTACATCACGTTTTTGAATTCTCTGCCGCTCAAGCCTTCCCATCTGAACCACCAAACGAAACTGCCTCAGCCGATATGTCAGCTGCCGCTCGTCGTGCCTTCTCTACGCCCCGCCGTCCTTCGAATCGCTCGTCTACCCGAAACCTCCAACGATCCGCCGCCCAGAACCTTTTCCAGCTAGGCACTGGTGCGGGACAAAAGAGACGACTCATGAACGACTTCTTCAACGTCGACGGCTTCAACGACCGACGAGACGGCTCATCAGGCGGTGGACCTAAGCGCGGACGCATGTCATAGCACACGAATCTCAAAGCCTGAGAGTGCACTCATCGAACTCCAGGCAATGACACGAACGACAGTTGGACGAATCACGACTACCTGCATCATACCCAGACGGCGCATAGGGCTAGTGGATCATTTTTCATACGCATTGGGGGAGGCTTAATAGACGCATTCTGTGGTGTTCATTGCTTTTAGATCTATATACCTTTCTTTTCGTTTTCCACGGGTTGTGGTATATCATAGTGAAGTGCAAGTAGATGACGGTTTTTGTGAAGGGTTTGGTGTCAATACTATTGTTCGAAATCCTCCAATGTTCTTTTTGCTCTGTCATGTTGCAATATGTTACATGTTCCTCTCCGCGTCCCCCCCGTCATGAGAACCACCGATAGACTCCCAGGCCCACCATGACAGCGCTTGTCCCTGTTATAGCCATTCCTCTACTCCTCATACCAAAGATGCTTTTGCTGGCTCGTATCGCGGCTTCGTTGGCTTTGATTTGTGAATGACCGGAAACGTACGTGAAGGCACCGAGGCCAAGGAATGTTGCACTTCCTGTGTGTGTGTGTATTAGTGCTGGGTCGAATAACTAATGTCGACGAGGGTGCAGTACCGACTATGCGACATGGCGTGCAATCCTCAAACTGCGCTCTGTCATTCTTGAGGGCTTCTTGGAAAGTCGGAGGAGAAGGCGGTTGCAGGGCCATTCTCACCACTATCGAAAGGTATGCGGAGATGGAACCAAGTCACTGACTGTACCGTATAGAGGTCTTGCGACCACAAGTCTGAATAGCATGGTTCTAGCCATGCAGGGATCATCTAGCCCCGGAAACTCCCCGCCAAAACTGCCCCACGACGCGAACCTCACGTCTTCCCACGCGCATGGCTTGCAGCTGACATTTCTCCACAATGAGCGCAATCGAAGCTCTGTACATCTTTGACGAGCACAAGTAGGACCCAGCTTCTCACAGCGGGTACGCGATCCATCGCTAATGTCTCCAGCACGCCGCTCCTCGAACACACATACCTCAACCGCCCACCGCCATCTTCTGTCCTCCTGCCTCTCTACCTCGCGCATCCCGCCCCACGACCGCCACTGATATATCTGCCCAACACCAACCCGCCGACGCTGCTGTACAGCATAATACAAGACCAACTCCTGTTCCTGTGCCCGGCATCAGCTGACACAAATCCCCTCGCCGTCCTCACTTTCCTCCACCGCCTCACCGACGTACTTGAAGACTTCCTGGGCTCGCCACTGCTAGCGAGCAAGATCGAGGGGAACTACGATGTCGTCGCGCAGCTGCTTAGCGAGATGGTGGATGGCGGCATCATCGCAAACACGGAACCTAACGCACTGAGAGACGTCGTCGAAGCGCCAAATCTGCTCAAGAGTCTACTGGGAGGGGTCGGGCTACCATCTTCAACACCAAGCTCGCTTGCGCCGTCTTCCACCGGAGCATTTGGGCTAGGAGGTGGTAGGGCGAGTCCACGGCTGGGTCCCTCTCTAACCTCAAGTCAGACAGGCTCACCGGTACCGTGGAGGAGAGCGAACGTCCGGCATACGAGTAATGAGATGTATGTGGACATTGTGGAAACACTCGAAGTCACTCTTTCACCATCTGGTCGCCCTCTAGCCGCAATGGCAAACGGCACGATTGCTTTTACCGCAAAGGTCTCGGGTATTCCAGATCTCGTACTGCACTTGGGATGTGCAGGTGGCATACAGAACGCCGTCTCGCTTCCCGTTTTCCATCCTTGCGTCAGACTCAATCAATGGAAAGCGAGGCCGGGTGAATTGTCATTCGTCCCGCCAGATGGTCGCTTCGTGCTCGCTGGGTATGAAGTCGATTTACTAGGTTCTGCAGCACTGGACGCTTTCTCCACCGAAAAGAGCGCCAAGACCGCGAGTCCAAAACTCAATATACCCGCTACAGTATCCGTTCATCCCTCCCTCGGCCCCAGCGGCACAGACTTCGAGGTCAAACTCCAACTCAACCCACGCTTCAGCGGAAATAAACCCTCTCAACCCAGTGCCGCGAAGGCTAGTTTGAGTCGCACATCCTCCACAGGCACGACGTCCGCCCCTGCAATCGAAGAAATGACCATTCACATCCCTCTCCCGGCGTCTGTCAGAAACGTCGCCGACCTACGCGTCGCGCGCGGAACAGGAGATGCAGGCTACGCTCCTGGTGACAGGGCGATAGAATGGCGTATCAGCAGCCGTGAGATAAGCAATCTCATGGCTCAAGACCGCGGGGGAGGAATCGGTGCTACCGCTACACTGCGCGGTACCGTTATTGGCCAGGACGATCCGTCCGCCGAGGATGCCTTGGACGCTGGTGGACCGGTTTCTTTCGCGGCGTCGACGTACGACTATGATGATGATCAGAACACACAGGTATCGTTACCTATGGCTTCATCTTCCAACGTGCCAAAGCCGGATAGCGACGCGAAGATTAAGCAGGCGAACAAAGTCCTGATGCCGAGCTGTGCGACCATTAGCTTTTCCGTCAAAGGCTGGTTGCCGAGTGGGATACGTGTGGAAAGCTTGAACGTAGATCAGAAGAAGAGTAAAGGCTTGGGTAGCGGTGTCACCCCGTATAAGGGGGTCAAGTATCTATGTGTCAGTCGGAAGGGTGTGGAATGTAGATGTTAGATGCATACATTTAGTTTGTAACGGGCTGGCAGACAAAGAATAATTTCAGCCAAATACGTTCACAAGTTTTTCCACAGGGTCAATCGCATATGAAAGGTATTCGTTGATTTTGTCGATGACATTATAAACTATGCTACCTAACATGGATTGATGACGTTGAAGACATACCCAAATACCAAACGTCCAGAGATCCTATACGATTTTATCAATGAAACAAGCTGTCGCTCCATATACCCGTTTTTGCTGTAGATGCAAAGACCTGCAAGCCGGACAAAGCTCCCGCTTGAACGCATCGGATCGTACTAGCGTCGTGAAAGTCATCAAATCTTCTTTTTTTGTGTCGTGTCTTGCAACCACCCTTTAGGAGGATCGTGTCATACTAATGTGTTGGCCTAATGGAGAGTGGTAAACAGTGTCTCCCCAGCTGCTGGAGCAACAGGCTTGTTGCCAGGTGCAGGCTGAACAATGCTAGGCGCAGACTGTCCGACATTGCCACCTTTACCGCCCTTTCCGCCGCTGCGGTCATTGCTACCGCCACGCACACTACCCTCTGGCGACTTCCAAGTCTTGCGCGGACGGCCGCCAATCCGTTTCTCAATCTGGTTGACCTTGTCCTTCAGAAGCGTATACTTGGCTACCAGCTTCTCCAGATCAGCCGCACCCGTTGCGTTGCCAACCTTCTTCTGGTTGACAAGGTTGTTGGCTAGACAGTCAAAAACCGGATCATTATCCGGATAAGCAAGCTGGCAAACAAGGTTCATGAAATCGTACGACACATCCTGAGCGCGGATGCGGTCGCAGAACTGCTTGGTGAACTGAGCCACGTACATGTTGTTCAGGCCGAGGACGCGAGCAGCGCGACAGATCTGGATATTCTTCTTGTCGTAGACCTGCTCAGTCTGAAGCCTCAGAGAGTAAATCCTGCTTTGATAGGTCATCTCATCCATCCACTTGAGATGCGCCGTCGCAGCGTCAGTGTTCATTGAGCCGGCGGGGAGAACCCAGGAGGAGGCGTCAGGATTCTCGGTGAAGTATTTCAAGGCCTTGCTTGAGCACTGCATCAAAACGTACTTGGTAATAGTCGCCAGTTTGACATCTCCAAGCCTAACGATGACCTCGGGACCGTTGCCAAAGACGACACGCTTACCGTGCGGCATGTGACGAATGTCGGCCGAAAAGTTGAACTCCGGCATAGCGCCCGTCTTATCGCGCGCCTGCCTGGAAGAGTGGCCCCAGGGTGTAGTATGACCGTTCTTCTCGGCCATAGGCGAGGATGGAAGTACGACCTTCGTGGTAGGTGACGCGGTGGACTTCTTCCCGTACTTGGACATGTCAATCGGGAAGATCAAGGTGTTGGGCTTCGGGGCCGGAGGAACAACCTTCAGCGTTTCCTTGGTCACAAAGATAGGAAAGTCGGTCGCCCCGAACGATGGACCACGAGCCCTCTTAGCCGATGCAGTCTCCGTGGGTTCCTTGGAATCCTCGGTCGCGGGGGGATCAACAATCTCGAAGCTATCTGAAGTCTCAGACGCGGTCTTTTCAGCTTCAATCTCCATCTCGATAACGACATCAGTTCCGTCGATTTTGGTGCTCTCTGAAACTTCGTTCTTGCGTCCATCCTCAGTGAACTCAGTGTCGTTTGTGGGCACTGTGACAAGCGAGGCTGACTCCTGCTCGAGATTGCGAATGGTCTCGACCTTTTGCTCCAGGTCAGCCTCCAGGTTCTTGATTCGGCCATCCTTCTCTTCTACCTTGCACCAGAGCTCCTGGTTGTGGAGGAATTGAGCGTTGTTCTCTTTCTTAAGCATCTCCATCTTCTCATCCTTCTCCTGTACTTCCGCTTCAAGGCCGCCAATGTGGTAGTCCTTGTCCTGTACTGCACCTTCCAACTCTGCAACACGAAGAGTCTTGGTGATGAGCATTGCCTCCAGCTCCTTTACCCGCTCTTCTTTCAGGGCGACGGTAGTCTCGAGGGTGGCAATCGTCGGATCCTGGCTCATGAACTTCGCGATGAAGCTGTTATCGTCATCGTCGTCAGCCCAATCGGCCTTTTTGCCATTGGTGGCCATAGGAGGTTTTGGAAAGGTGCCGTTCGACGCGCCGTTCGCGGTGTAACCGTTAGGCATGCCTTTGAGTACGAGACCCTTCTTCTGCTGAGGGTCTGACTTGGGCTTCGGCGGCGCTTCGGCGATCCTGGGGTTTGGAGAGTCGGCGGTCTTGATCTTGTTGCCGCCAGCAGCCCAGAAGGAAGGGGCTGTCGCCATCTTGTACAATCACTAGGCGGGTAGAGGTAGCGTTTGAGGTGTGGTTTGCTGCGTGTGAGTGGAGAGGTGAGCAAAAGGTACGTTTTCTACAGACCGATCTGCCCAAGGAAGTCGCAAATGGCGCGCGGGGCCAATTTGATTGTTTGGGGTTATAAAGTGTAAGTTGTGACAGAGCAGTTGAGAAGTGAGCGTCTGTGGGTGGAGAGTAAGAAGGAGAGTGGGTGAGAGCTGACTATATATCCGAAGGTGTACGACTAGAGAAATTAAGACGCGTGTGAATGTTGAAGTGTGCGAGTCCAAGCCTTTCGTGGTGCTGAGAGTCAAGTGAAGGCAAGGAAAGTGGGACACACGAACAAGATCCCTCAAAGAGCAGGCGCAATCGAACTGTCAAAAGCCTGCTCCAGTTTCACCGCGCATGCAGACGCAAATTGCACCGTTTTCACATATCGCTACGATTTCCAGGCAAAGTATGCTAGCGATGCGGTCGCGGATGCTGATATTTCAGATAACAGCTTTCTTATAGGACGAGAGAACGGAAAGACGCAGTTGCCATGTGGTTGCTCGGGTCAAGGTTATGACACCGCCCAGCCTCAAAGAATCCACTGACCCCAGCCAGACTTCCCAATCCTATTCGATGACAGAGCGATAGCATATACACCACTCCCGGCATGAATCACTGGCTGCAGTCCAATGGCCATCTTTCTGGTACAACAAATCTTTGAAAAGAGGAATGTCGACTCTCTCTTATGATATATCGTTCCAGGCAGTATCCTATATGTAAGTCATGGTATCCGCCGCAGAATTCTGTATATCTGACGTGTCGATATCGCGACGCGCTCGCTGTACGTGGAAGATGAGGTAGTCTTCGAAGGACGTACATTCACTCTAATCATATATCAGCAAACCTGTATCCCGAAACACTAATAGAGAAATTGAGATATTGATCGCGAATCGATGCCTTGAAGTTATGTACGAGGTATAGTGGCCATGAGGTGCGAGGAAACGCTGCGCGAAAGAAGACAACAGCCCTGCGATCCCCGCATCCGAAGTCCGAAGCGCCAGCCAATGGGAGTCCAAGGAGGTCTACATACACCTACATATCTCCTGCATTAATTTTTATAAGACCGCAACATGTCTCTCCTCGTGTATCCAGCTCCACAGTGTTGTTACTCCAAGAAAATCTATTCCGAAAGTCAACATCACCCGCCATGACGACTCAAGCCCGCAACCTCTTCCACCACCTACCTCCACCAGCGGAATGCCTCGCGCTCTTCATCGCAACCCTCGAAATTGTCCCATTCGGCATAATAGGCTTACGTAACCCCTCCTTCTTCGCCGATGGCTACGGTCTGCCCATTTCAAGCGAGTCCGACACATCGCCTACATCCGCAAAACGTTCCAACAAAACCCAAAGTACCTACGAAGCAGACCAGAAAACCAAGAAAGCTCTAGTCGCGGCTATAGCAGCCCGCAACGTTCAGAATGGCATTCTACTGGCAGTCTTCGGTTTGGTGCTGCGAGATAGGAGGAGTTTAGGTGTCGCAGTCATGGCAGGGTTGGTTGCGACCGTCGCGGATACGGTGATTGTGAGCGCGTATGGAGCGAAGGACAAGATCGCAGGTCACTACGTTGGTATCTTCAACAGCTTGGCAATTGGAGGCAGTTTGCTTTATTGGGGAAGAAATGATCCGCTGTGGTAGATGCAGCGACCGAGCGCGCACAAGGAACAGAAGGAACGGAGCGCGCATGATTTAATATAGAGCAGGAAGTGGTCGAGTTTGTTCTGCGTATTTGATGACGCAAGCGCGAATCATTGGACGAGCCAGACATGAATTGCAGACTTCGATCCCGTGCCGGACTAGCGTCCAAGACATTCAGCCACCTTCCAGGCAACAGTATCTATCCCTTTCCTGTCTCTTTTTTACTCCTTTCGCTTCTTCATCTAGTCGATACCTACTATGACATGCAAACACCCCATCCTACATCTAGATCCCTCACCCTTTGCGGAATTAGCAGGATATGAACAACCAGATGCTGCGACATGCGCAGCAGCAGAAACGATATCCGATCGAGCATTGAAGAAGGCCAAGGTTCACTCGACGGAAACCTTTCCTGCTCCTCTAGTTCTGCCGCATGATGATCTGAACTACGATCCGGATTGTGAACCTCAAAGCACAAAGGAGTGGCTAAACGCGAGGACTAGGAACAGACTGTTACCGTCAGGTGGAAGGGACAGGCTATACGTAGCACAAGTACCTGGAATCAGTAAAAAGGCAGAATTTATGAGAGACTGGGTAGTACCAACTAGCCATGAAGCATCAAAGAGTGCAGGAGAAGTAGAGCCATCTTCTCCATCGGCAGACCTCTTCGTCGAGTATCTTGCCGCTTTCTACCACAATATGCCTGTTCACCTCTTTCCTGAGCCCTTGACCTGGACAACATGGGGCTCTAACTCAAAGTCTGCCAGCCGTTACCGAAGTGCCGCCCTACCAAAATACGTTGGCCTAGCACATGAAGATCGATGTACGAGAATTCGCGTCCGTCCCACGCCGGATTCTGCCTTCCCCGCTCAACTTAACCTAGACGACATCCTTGATACGGCCATTTCAATCCTCCCTGCTGACGCATATGCCCTTGTCATCTTGGTCGACCACGACATCTACGAGTCTGAAGATGACGACTTTTGCTGTGGCAGGGCATATGGAGGGAGTAGAGTGGCTGTCGTGCAGACTGCACGATATAATCCGATCTTGGACAAAGGAAAGGGAGAGCAGATCGATAGAAGTCACATGTGGCCGTGGAGTCATTGTAAAACCTTCGTCGATGAGTTGTGTGCTGTGGAAGACGTAAAAGCCAAGCCCGTGACGAAAAAACAAAGAGAGTCAAGTAAGAGAGGTGCGATGACAGCGGCCGTTGTCTCGGCCACGACATATAAGCCCGCCTCTCCGGTGCAAGAAGTCCAGGCGCTATGGTTCTCACGGCTTGCGCGCACGGTGTCGCATGAATTAGGGCATTGCTTTGGGATCGCGCATTGTGTATATTATGCGTGTAACATGCAAGGAACGGGTACTATGAGGGAAGACGTAAGACAACCGCCGTATTTGTGTCCGGTATGCGAAGCAAAGGTCGCGCATGCTATTGCTGGGGAGCTAAGTGGTGGTCGTGAAGACGAGAAAAGAGATTGGGTCAAGCAGAGGTGCGAGGCGTTGAGCCAATTCTGCGCAGGCTTGGAAGAGAAAGGGAGAGAAAGTGCAATGTGGCGAGGCTTAGATGGATGGTTGGAAGAGAGGATTAAAGCGTTGTGATCTTCGAAGGTTCAAACTATTGCAAACCGCTTTGTATCGTGGTCAAGAGCTTCATACCGCGGAAAGTCTCCCCATGACCAAGCAAGCACGATTCTTTGCACCTCATCTCCCACTCCCTCGACTGTACAAGAGGATGGTCGTATGCCTCAATACTCACGATCATCACAATCAAGGCCTTGTACGCCGTCTGTATCCTTGAATACCCCTCGACAAGACACGTATAGCATGCCACTAGACGTAAAATTCTTCATGTGCATCCGTGTTGGCGAGACTCGGATATCTCGATAAAGTATGCCGTTCGCTTGAGAAAGTTAAGATCATCCCATGTATTTCCAAGGAAATGGTCCAATATGCCCAAATCGACCGTCTGCATTGGCACGACGGCTTACGGATATCCCATGGATAAGCTCGAACGAATGAAGATGGGTAGAAGATCTTTCCGTCTTGCATGCGGGAGACGCGTGTTGTGGTACAGTGATGTGTGTTGACGTGCCCAGGAAGTGTACCCCTCACTGCCCCGCTATCTCCCGTCACACATGCATCTGCAGTGAGCAATTTACCCACCTTCGTTCTCAACAGATAGAGGCATGATAAAAGTATAAGTGTCCGGTCTTAATTGTGGTTCTCAGTTGCGTCCTCAATCGCTTTTCTACTTTTCAAAATCATAGTACAACAACTCCTCGCAACGAAACCAATTTGGTACGATGCTATCATCCAACCAGCACAGCAAGGCCACGCTAGCTTTGCTCTTCGCAAACCAGAATTTCATCTCGGTCAAGTAAAAGGTGCCCAATATGGCATCATCAGGTACCCATCTCAACCATCAGAAGCAAAGCATGGCGGGTGTTCAAGCCATCAGCCATCCGGAGTCCTCACGAGGAAGCTTGGTTGTTGATGGCTTGTTCTGAGATCATACCGTTCAAACTTGATCTGGATAATTCCAGCGCGAAGGACTACTGCTGCTTCATGATGACCCCTTCCCCTCTATGTTGGCGTACTGACTAGCTCAGCATCTGCACCTAAGTCAAGATGTCGACTGACAAGATCACCTTCTTGACCAACTGGTGCGCTTTGCGTCTAGGTCGAATGAGGTGTATGCTGACGGTGAACAGGCACGCTACGCCCTACCACGCCCCTCTCTACCTTGCTCAGAGCAAGGGCTACTTCAAAGATGAAGGCATCAAGGTCGCACTTCTTGAGCCCAATGACCCAAGTGTACGGTTAATGTATGACGTGTCTCTTCTAAAAGCTTACAATCCCAGGATGTGACTGAGATTATCGGCTCTGGCAAGGTCGATCTTGGCTTCAAGGCTATGATCCATACCCTCGCCGCCGCCGCTCGTGGCTTTCCAGTCCAGTCAATCGGCTCTCTGCTCAATGAGCCATTCACTGGCGTTGTATACCTGACATCGTCCGGTATTACTACCGACTTCACCACCCTCAAGGGCAAGAAGATTGGCTACGTCGGCGAGTTCGGCAAGATTCAACTCGACGAACTCACTGCGCACTACGGTATGTCACCCGAAGACTATCAGGCAGTCCGTGTCGGCATGAACGTCACGCGTTCCATCATCACTGGCGAAATCGATGCCGGCATTGGTCTTGAGAACGTCCAGATGGTCGAGCTCGAAGAGTGGCTCGTCAGCCAAAACCGCTCGCGTGACGAAGTAAAGATGCTACGTATCGACGAACTCGCCCAACTTGGCTGCTGCTGCTTCTGCAGCATCCTCTACATCGGCAACAACGCCTTCATCGAACAGAACCCGGAGAAAGTCCGTGCATTCCTTCGCGCATGCAAGCGCGCAACTGACTTCGTCCTCGCGTCTCCCGACCAAGCCTGGGAAGAGTTCTGCAACTTCAAGTCCGCTATGAACACGCCGACCAACCGCAAGATCTTTGAGCGAAGCTTCGCTTATTTCAGTCCTGATCTCCAGAATGTCCAGCGGGACTGGGAGAAGGTCACGCGCTATGGCAAGAGGCTTGGCGTGTTGGACGACAGCTTCACGCCCAACTACACGAACGAGTACCTGGCTTGGGGTCTTGAGGAGGAGGCCAATGACCCTACTGGCGATCAGAAGAGGATGGTCGAGTTGCAGGAGGGCGTCAAGCAGCATGGCGGATTCAAGCGTCTTGAGACCATGTCTGGCAAGACGGTTGTTGGCGCCGCCGCTCCTGCCACAGCTTGATTTGGCATTTTCAGATGGAGATACACTCATTTTCTCCATCGTAACCTGTCCGGGAGGCTCCAGCTTTCACGGGGATGTTAGCGACAAATCGATATGAGACAATGGAATCGTCACTCGCTCAAGCTTACTGTTCAGTTCACCCTCACGCTCAGCCCAGATGATACCTGTCAGTGTGTAACTATGACTTCGGGACCTTTCAGCTCTGTACGTGCAATTATTGTGAGCTTGTCGTGCTTGCAGCTTGCGTGGCTGGAATCCTGTCTTATCAATAAGACGCGGTATTCCAACTTACATGCATCTGCGTTACATGACAACCCGCGCCACTGGAATCACATGTGCAAAGCTTGCTCGTCAATCGTTCCGCTAAGTATGATGTTTACCCAGTGTGGAACAATAGCGGAAGTCAGGGTCTGCTGAATGAAGCGAAGGGCATGTAGTCGAGTGATAAAGGCCCTTCTTCCCTTGCAACTCTTATATCACAATATCGAGCAAGAATTCTACGCCTGAGAAACTGGGAAAACAGCGCTCGAATGGGTCTGGTTTCGGGTACCGGATCTTTTACATAGATAAAGGAGGGGCACGTCATTCCCCTATGAGAGTGGCTCTGTAGTTACATATAGTTCCGACGTTTGTTCAAACCAGGTGTGTGGACAACCGTCGCAGTATTCCTGTGCGAAATCACATCGATGTGTTTCTTCCGTCTTCTTGCAACATTTACCACAATCAACCAGGTTCTATTCAGAGATACTTCACACTCATTATATTACACTACATACATACGGTGCTCAGCACCAAACTAGGAGGAAAGTGGACATCGAAAGCCATCCATGCCGGCTTCGACCCATGAGAAAGCAATCCTCAACGCCAAAGTATGCAGAGAACCCTAGAGGCCATTGAAACCCGCTCCTTGATAAACACCAATCAAGCCCTGTATGGGTCTTGACATGCGACCATTTCCCATCCCCTGCCATTACTCTTCCATTTTGTCATTGTCCTTGTTTGCCTCCTTGGCAGGCTCTTTCAAGAACTGCGCACGGAAGTCTGCGTTACTCTTCGGCTCACCGTTAGTAGTCGTAGCGCCCTTTGGTATAGTTGGACGACCAAGACCAGGCTTTCCTCGTCCACGTCCACCACGAGCCGCTGTAGGTCGGTTGATACGGCTTGGCTGTACAAAGCTGTTGCTCGCCTTCCACTCTCCCTTCTGCTTGTTCAGGTCTTGAATCGTTCCGATGCGCAGTTTTCTTCCCTCAAAGTCCTTGCCCTCAAGTGCGAACTGAGCCTTGCCAGCGCCCTCTACAGTCGTGAATTCGATGATTGCACCACCATGATGAGGTTCGAGCTTGATCTTCTTAAAGCCATACTGCTCGACAAGCGGCTTGATGCGTACGTCAGGAACAGTGTCAGGGAGGTTGAGAATTGCAATGGACCGGTCCATGAAAGATGCAGGCTTGATAGCGGCTTCGGCGACAGCATCACTCTGTCCGGGAGTACCTTCACGAGCAGCTGAGTTCTCCGTGTTCTCAAGTGTCGACTGCACCTTTGGTTTCGTGGCAGGTCGATCACTTGCGATCTCAACCATAATCTTGAGGCCCCAAAACTCCTTCTCATGCATTTCCGCCACTGCAGCATCGGCGCTCTCCTTGGTCTCGTAAACAACGTAACAGAAGCCACGATTGTTGCCGGTAGACCTGATAGTTGGGCACTTGGTCCTCTCGATCTTGCCAAATTTGGAGAAGACGTCCCTGATCTCCCTCTCCTTGACTTTGAAGTTGAGATGCCATATGTAGACCTCGCGACCCTCGGCGGTGGCGCCATCACGTTTCTTCTTGGCGTTAGGGTCAGATATCTTCGAAATTAGCTTCAATCCTTCAACATCAGTACCATCCAGCTGTGTTGCAGCAACCGCTTGTTCCGCTGAAGCAAATTGCACGTAGCAAAAGCGGCGGTGCGCATCGTACTTAAGCGACGGGAAGCGAATGCCAATAATCTCTCCGAACGGGCTGTAGAGCTTCCGTAGCCAGGCTTCATCAGCGTGCGCGGGATAGTTCGTAACATAAAGTGTCGTGCTCTGGCCTCGCTCGATCGATATGTTGTGGCCCTCGAATCCTTTCGCCTCTTTACTTAGAGCGTAGTCGGCTTCTTCTGGGGACTCAAACTCCACAATAGCCGTAAGACTGTCCTTCTCTTCTTTCAGTACTAGATTGCGGACTGTACCTGCATCGGTAAAGAATTGGCGTATCCGGGTTTGTGTGGTATCGAGTGGCAACTTCTTGACGATAACTGACGTATGTTCGCGATCCCGTTTTAGTCCATTAGAACGAGCTTCCGAGGGTGCTTCGCTCACGCCTCTTGCCTGGCCGTTGACGGCATGGGAAGACTCTTCAGTCTCCGCGGTTCTGCTCTTCTTCAGTATTGCGTCCTCGTCGCCGTCCTCTCGTTTCCGCTTCGTCGAGCTCTCCGCGATCTGACTGTCTGGGGTGCCCTGCGGTGGAGCTGCGGCAGCCGCGAGTGCCCGTTCCTTTTCTCTCCGGACAGATACGATGCGTTCGGCTCGTCGTCGCTCGATCGTCGCGCTACGTACTTTCAACGCTGACTCGTGCTGTTCGCAATGGCTGATGTACATGTCGATGAGCAGCTCTGGGTGATCGATCGTTTGCAAGCGCTTCATGCCACGTTCCAGAATTGCGGTAGCCAGAGTGGGCGGCAATAGTGGCTGGCCTGCATTCTGCTTATTCCTAGTTGCGTGTGGCGCCCACAGAAGCATCTCAAAGATGTAGCAGCGATACCAAAAGTCGTACGAGTCCTCCTGGTATTTCGTGATCGACTCCTGGATCTGACGAGCTTGATCGATCTCACCGCGCTGAAGCCAGAACTTCATGTGAGCACGCTCGAGACGATACTTCGGGTCCGTCCATTCCCTGCCATGTTTCTTCATGCCGACCTCTCGGACAAACTCTAGGGCAGACCGGATCCCGACCTCAGCTACATCCACGTCGTCTTCTGTTGCTCTGGGGTCGTCGAAAGCTCTTCGCCGCAAGTATCCACACCAGGCGAGTTGTACCTTGATGAGCTCGTCTAGGTCGGTATGTTCCAAGAGTCCGGAGCCAGTAGCTGTGTGTTTAACAAGTTCGAGATCCTCAAAGGGTTTGTTCTCCGATTCGAGTGTCAGTAATCTATGGGACCAGAGTGATCCGGACCAAGGACAATGGCGAGTCGCACGCTCCAGAACGTTGAGTAGATCTACCGATCGATTGTCTTGCCACACAAGAAACTCGACGTGATCTTCCCATATTGAAGGATCTACCGGGAAGCGAAGCGTGGCTCGCTCATAGAGCGCATTGACGAGGTGGAAGCTGTAGACACCCATAGTCCTCTTCTCCCATTTAAGGTACCGTGTCATGGCGGTGTACTCGGCAGCCTGGTCGCCCGCCTGGATAGCCTGTAGTAGTTTGAACTCATATTCTTCGCGATTGGCGTATTGCTGTTTGATGTGTGTGTTGTTTTTCACCACCTCGTCCATTACTTGCTCGTAATGACTCGTATTGTAGCGAGAGTTGAACGACGAATATCTGCTGAGTGTATTGGCCCATGTTGCATGTGGTTGACCTAGGCGATCATTGTAGATGGCGGCTACTCGTTTCGCCTTCTCTTGGCTGAAGCCTTCTCTCTCAAGGTCTTCTTCCAGGACCTGCAAGTAGCGGTCCCATACGAGGTTGCTTTCTTGGAGGTTATATTTGACTCTCTCGGCACCTTCTTGCAGCGCATGCAATAACAGCTGAGGCTGGAAGAGCTCCCGACCAATCAGCCTCTCCTCTTCAGGCCACTCCTCTGGCGGCATTTGATCCCAAGAGCAAGCGACCAGGTAGCTCACATATTCGCCGTATGCTGCCCAAAGTTTTGCACTATAAGGCTCCTCTTGCGTGGCTTGCTTGTGCAATTCTAGCACGCCCATGCGCTGCTCCACATCCTTGGCCAGAGTTTTCTCATCGTTTAGTCGGTAATGCCATAACAGCTCGCCAAGCGGATACTTGTCAGACATGGTTTTATAGGCATCGCGCAGAGTTTGCACCAGCTCGTATGCGCTTGGGTCCGCATCGAACGAGGCAAGGTGATTTTGAAGGCCTTGGTGCAGCGTGGTGACAAGTGAGACATGGCTATAATAATCGAACGGATTTTCCAGTAGTGTCTTGTCCAGTTGGTTGAGCCAGTCAATGTGCTGTTGATCCAGAGAGCGAGTGATGAAATTGCGCGGTCGCGGCGAAGCCTCGGACATGATACTGGCTACAGACTCACCGGAGAGGTTTTGTCCGAGGTGTTGAAGTCTGGGACGTGGTCAGTGTTTGGTAGTGGAGTTTGCGCAACAAAGCTAGGCTTCCGGAACGGGCAATAACCCGTGACCACGGGCAAGCGCGACACCCGGACGTCACTGCTCGCCCCACAAAATACAATGCGCGCTACCTGTAAATCTGCAGGTGCAAACATGGTCTCACGATGTGGGCGGACAAAAAACTCGGTAGAAATGACGGACTTACGTGACAGGCCGCTGGTGGACTACAGAGTTCTGACGCGCAGCTTGTTGTTGCTGCATGCTGGCAAGATCTGGAGAGATGTTAGTAGAGGCCCTGTGAGCTAGCCATCCACAGTCGCTTGTTGCGTTCTTTTTCTCCCTGCATCTCTGAAGCTGCAGTTCCATCGGACCGGGGCTGGCTGCAGCGCTGTACCACTACACCAAAGAAAGCGGGCACCTACCTGCCAGTGTATCCATGCCCGGTGTCGATGTTTGCCGGAACATGGGGTTCGGAGGGGTCATGCACGCATCGCGAGGGGATGCTATCTGTTGTGGGGTGCCCATGGAACTGTGCACTGCTCTTGCGCCATTCGCGATGTGGGCGTACCCTGGGGATGGTACACGCTGTTGGAGCGTCTGGGGCGGTTGCGGAGAGGATCTAATCTGTTGACTTAGACCCGAGGGTGTTCGCGACGGCATTTGGCGCCGTGTACGCTTGCCCGGGGATCGGAGTGATGACGGCGACGGAATAGTAGGGGCGGGTTGCGGTGTTGGGGTGCCCGCAGGCGAATCCGATGGCGATAGTAGCGAGTTGATATCCATGGTGTAACAACGCTCACAACCTCTTGCTGCTGTTCCTTATGCGCTCAGACCAAACAACTGTCTTGAATGCCACAGGCGCACAAGACGTCTTTCTATGTTCTCTTCTATAATCGCGAGCTACAGGGACTACAAGGCATCGAATCCCTCGTAACGAGCGGCATGGGACGAAAACGGGTGTTTGGCGCGAAAAGGGCGGTCCGAGTCGCGAGGCGATGGAGATAGCGAGTGTGA
Source organism: Alternaria atra (assembly GCF_907166805.1). NCBI lineage: Eukaryota > Fungi > Ascomycota > Dothideomycetes > Pleosporales > Pleosporaceae > Alternaria > Alternaria atra. Next base: position 1,477,489 of record NW_025091331.1, read on the forward strand.
TGGGAGATGACCTTGTTGGCGTCGTGGATGAGAATGCCTACACTGGGTCTAGAAGAAAAGGTGCTTAGGTGCACCAGACGAGCTTGGGCCTGCGACTAATCAAGTAATGATGGAGCGAGCACTTCGCGACTCGAAGCAGTTGGACGCGGGCTCCCGGGAGAGGGTATAAAGAGAGCACTACAGGGTGTATGGCGCGTCACCAGATACGCGTCAAGATGGCCAAGTGGACAGAGTCGACAATGGTCTGAACAGGAGCGGGACGACACGACTCCTGCACATTTCTTCTGTGAGCTGATCGCTGCGTCCGGTTCATGAAGATCTGCCGAGACTCCCCACCCCTGCAAGCGCGGAGCCATTCGCCGCAACCACAGAATTTCCCGTAAACTTCACAGCATTGGCATCACCGACACGGCAGCTTCGTGGCGTTGAGCATCGGTATGAGCGCTCGAATACCCTCACGGCGGCTGGGGCAATCAGGTAAGCCACTGCACCGTTTTCCTTCATGCACCTTCCCACTTGGCCGGCGGCGAGTCGCTCTTTCCCATCTTTCCAAACTCCAAGACTAACACCAATTAGCCCTCGCCGTCTTCCGCCCGCATACTCGATGGGTACCTTCGACTTCAATTCCTTCAATTGCCCAGCGCAATATCTCTTTCGGGCGCACAAAGAATGACGATGACCTCACCAACCCTGTCCTCGAGGACTACCTAAAGAGGAAGGAACAAGAAGCAGTCGTAGATGAGAAAGGCGAGCCAGCACGACCTACACGTCCCGCCCAGCGCACAGGAGACTTCGCTGTTAACCCGACGTCGCTCTTCGCACCCGAGAACGATATCCCTGGCTGGCGACAAGACCTGAGTCCGCAGGAGAAACTCGAACTCAAGGCAAAACACCGGCAAAGGGAGCAACAAGCAAAGGCACAGGAAGACAGGAGACTCATGAGCATGACCCTCGACCCCGACGAGAAAGCCCGTAAGCGCCTCGAACGCAAACTCGTCATCTCTAGTGTGAAGCGCCACGGTCGCATGACAAAGGCGGCGAAGCTACTCCGCACCGAACGTCAATCGCTTTTCAAGTCGCAACTCCTCCCTACATCTACCAAGAAGCTACAGAAGGTCGTCAACCAGATCGCCGGAAAGACCGTATCAGAAGCCCTTGTACAACTCCGCTTCTCCAAGAAAAGGGTCGCTCGCGACGTCATCAAGGGCCTCGAAATTGCGCAAAACGAAGCTATTGCAGGTCGTGGCATGGGTCTAGCTGGCGAAGAGGCTGCTGTGTTGCGTTGGAATAAGCAAAGAGAAGCTACGGATGCGGGGAGGCCGAAGGATACATGGGACTACAAGACATCGGAAGAGGACGATAGCGTCGAAGCGAAGAAAGTTAAAGTGCCATTCTTCAAGGACACGACGATCCAGTTGAAGGATGGCAGTAAGAAGGTGGTTCGTGATCCCAGTGAGATCTACATTGATCAGGCATGGGTCGGACCCGGAGAGAGCTGGAAGAGCCCTGAGTTTAGGGCGCGGGGTGCCATCAACATGTTGAAGCACCGGACGACCAGTGAGTTGGTTGCGAGCTTGCTTTTCGAGATTGGACGCTAACACGATATGACAGGTTTTTCCGTACTTCTCAAGGAAGAGAAGACGCGTATGCGCATCTCCGACGAGATCAAGAAGAAGCGCGACAACCGCAAGCTATGGACCGCACTACCCGACCGACCCGTCACATCACAACGGCAATATTGTCTATGGTAGATAAATGTACGAATTCCGTGTATAGCATATATAGCCGGTGGAAAAAGGACTGGCTTGTACAATATACCATTCAAGCTCATACTGTTCCCATCATCCAAAGCAATACCAATCGCTTCATCCAGGTGTATATATCTCTTCGTCCAAAGTACATAACATACATGGCCACCTTCTCAACTTTTGAACATGTGACAAGATCCTGAACGCCTTCGCTATGCAAACAAAAGACCTTTTGGTCGTTCTCATGCTTCCACGCCTTCTATTGCGCCCACGCTGCTGACAAGCATATCCAACATACCCCTTACTTTCCAGGCATCTTGACTTGCTTCAACAGTCACCTTGACACGTTGCATGAGCGCCATGATCAGATCATCGACCTCTTCGCTTCTGCCTAGTTGGTCGGCGTATAGATCCAACACTACGAGCGCAACGTCTGTCGTCAGACGTGTGATGCGGTAGTCGGAGATGTTCTTTATGCACCAGCGGAGGATAGGCTGAAGTGTAACGGAGTCGCGGTTGCTGAGGGCGGTGCGGAGAGCAGAGCGGTGGCGTAGAGCGGTCAGGAGTGTGAGGGACTGGCTGCGCGCGTTTGCATCCTTGAGGATGTTAGCAATGGTTCCAGAAGAATGGGATACGCGATAGAAAAAACTTTACCTTTGACTCAAGCACCATGTCCAACGCCTGCGAATACATGCCCTTTCGTAGCGCATGCGCCCAAGGCTGTCCGGCAGTGATTTTTCCCCGCGCATTGCCTTCGATTACAATATCTGCGCTCTCGCCTGTGAAGTCTTTGCCTCGAATGCGCTTCTCCCAGCCCTTTCCGCGCTTCCGCTTCTTGCTCCTATCGTACTCCTCAATCTTGCCTTCCATGAGAGCTTTCATCTCCTTCTCTCGCTCACGAGCTTGCACCTTCTGCTCGCCTGAGAGATGGGTCTTGATTGAGAGCAGGCCAGATTGCATACCCACGGCAATATGTCTGTCTTCCTTCTGGTTTGGAATAACGCTGAGTGACAGAATGGGTGAGGGGTACTTCATTCCTCCTACGACGTTCCAGCCAGTTGTTTCGAAAACCTTGACGTGCCCGTCGAGGGCACCAGAGAGGAGACGCTCGCCATTGTTTGCTAACGAGAGCGCTGTAACAGTCTTCTGGTGGTTGCGCAACATATGGATCGGCTTCGCGGCTACAATGTCCAGGACACTGATCACGTTGTCGGCTGCTGCAAGGACGGCAGTTCCAGAGGGCATGGGTAGAACGGTCTCGACGGGCGCGGCGTGCTTGAATACCATGACTGCCTTTCCGCCTACTCGCGAGTCCCAGAGTCGTACTGTCTGATCGTAACTTCCAGATACAAGCAGTCCACTCTGCGCAGGCATGAAAGTACCACTGCGCACGTAGTCCTGATGCCCATCAAACTTCATCACACTCTTCTCGCTCGGCAGATCCCACAATCGCACGGTCCTGTCGTCAGAACAACTCATCAGGCCCGTAAGGTCTGTTGGATTCCACTGTGTCACCCAAACGGGCTGCTTGTGCTCCTTCCATGTCTTCAAGATGGCTCTGCTCTTTACATCAAACGCCTGTATAACACCAGTATCTCCTCCTGCGACCAAGATCCTGCCATCGCGCCGTATATTTCCCGAATGCGCAATGTCGTCGACGCCGAAGCGCGATATTGTCTTGACGACTTTTCGACTCTTGGACGAGAAAATCTGAACGCGCGACCCGGTCGTCACCGCAAAGAGATCCTGGGTAGCAGATAGTGCATTCGCAGGCTGAGGAGGCGGTATCGAGATATGGGTTACGGGCGACGAATGCTGCGATGGGTCGAGTCTGAGCTCCGAGGCGAACGAGTTCCAGTACTTTTGCTCTGACGTGAGGGTTGAAGGGCCTTTTGGCAGCTTCAAAGGCTGCAGGAGTTGTACTTCGGCGGCCATTGTGAGTGTTGGATGCGATCAATGCGCGTGTAGTTGCAAGTGTCGTGAGCTTTTCGGGTGGAGGAACTTTTCGGTGGGTCAACAAGTCGCGCTAACGATATCGGATGGTGGCGCCTTCCCGGCTTGAACGCGGGCAGATGCCCAGCAGTAGATATCAACATCAGGACCACTCTATGTTAAACTCATATGATTTCTTCTGAAGTTCTAGCCGAAATACACGATTACAGTTTGTTTGTGCAGCTTCACGGAATGTCTGCCTCTTTCGTTACGCGGGATTGCTTGCTGCTAAGCTGACTAGTGTGTGTTGGTTGCCTGGAAGATCGCCGTGCACCCAGTTCATCAATAGACGACGCCGCACCACCTTTCACCTCATCGGCGTCAAGCCGACATCCACGTTCTGTCATGCCACACCCAAACACCAAATCATTATCTCTCCGCTTCGGGCCTATTGAGTCTCTGATGATTGATTGTCTTTCACCAGGATAAGCCATTCCTAGAGCCCTTCTAGGCCGCACTATACGCGTCACAATGGACACCGACGCGCTCGACAACATGGACGAGTTCTTCGACTTCGCGGCCCTTGAGCGAAATGCAGAGTTTGACAACACTCATGCCTCAAGTCAGCAACTCGTGCCATTATTCCAACCAGACAATGTCAAAACCATTGACTGGGCTATTGAGCCAGCAGCCCACCACAATCCTACGGATAACTTTCAACTGTACGATGTGCCTATGTACGGTGTTACTCAAGACCTCTCCACTGGCCATGTGAATCAACGATGGCCATCGTCCCATGAATCAAACTGTTCGGCATCATTCATGTTTGAGACAAGTTTGGCTACAATAACGAACTATAACTGGCAAGCGGATGAACCTCAACATATGAAGGGCTCTATGATGTGTGATGAGGCGAATCTTAATTTTCCACCTTCATCATCATTATCGCTTGCGCTAATGCAATGCAATGTTCAAAGCAATAACGAGGGCGGCTCAGCTGATGCTTTGGATGCTCCGCTTGAGCCGCCTCCATCACAGGCCAATCAGTCAACGATTCCGACCAATACTTCCCTTGATCTGGAACACGTACATGTTAAATCGGTCGCAGCCCAGCAGCAAACGTTCAACGCTACATGGAAACCCGCATCAGCCAAACGCAAAGGACCCCAAAGTCGCATTCCGCTCGAAGCGAGGCAGATCCTTGAAGATGAATTTGCGGCCAATCCATACCCTTGCACCTGGGAATTGGACATCATCGCACATCAAGCCAATCTCGACGTGAAGAAAGTTCGCAACTGGTTCAACAACACCCGAGCTAGAAAGAAATGTGGAGGTAAGTCGTCTCTAATTCGAGTAACTGCTGCTTTGGCTTACCTACCAAAGACCCCCAAGCCTCCGCATGGGACTTTCCAGGTCAAGATAGCCGCATATTAGCGACAAAGTTGTCAAGAGATAGTCTGGAAAGCCTCCAAAAGCAAGCGGATGACGCCAATCAGCTGCCGCAACCGCCACTGGCCGTATACCTTGCTCAGTCATATCAGGAAGAGGCAGTCGAACTGTCTGCAGTACAGGCCGCCGTTGTCGATGACTCTCTCAGCGAGAGTACCCCAAACGATAGTTGGTCTGACTCCAGGCAAGACCGCAGAGGCTCCGTCATCACGTCGATTGCTTCTTCCGAAGGCACTGCACCCACAACTTACACGGTGTCATCGAGCGGCAGTCGTAGTAAGACCTCGTCTTTTGGTCGTGATCGAAGGCGGGGTAGACGTCGAATGGCATGGAAAGAGTCCCCTCGCCAAGCTATTAATGGTGTGAATAGCGCTGGTGAACCCCAAAAGGACCTGCCTTTCTTCTGCACTTTTTGCCCGCGAGCTTTCAAGACGAAGTATGAGTGGATTCGCCACGAAGACTCTGTTCACGCGCTTCGAACTACTTGGATCTGCTGTGACACAAAACCATCAGAAACACTTGAAGCATGCCCACTCTGCGGTCAGGCCTATCCCGATGATACTCATATGGCTGGCCACAAGTATCAACAATGCAGGAGCAAGCCCGAATCCCAACGAACTTTCTATCGCCGCGATCACTTCATCCAACACCTACATCATGTTCACTTTGCTAATACCAAACACCCCTCGGTACGCGTCGGATGTCAGGCTCGACTGTTAGCCGCTGAGGGCCATTACTTCGGCTGCAAAGAACTCGCCATGAAGTGGCGTCGCTTCGGTGCTCCAATGAAGAAGGATGACCCTATGCTTCATTGTGGCTTCTGTGGAAAGAAGTTGAGAGACTGGTCTGAGCGATGTGAGCATGTCGCTGAGCATCTCATCGCACGTGAGCTTGACCGTGCCGTTTGGTGGAGTGAGCGCAAGGAAAACCATTTGGAGAATCTATACTCGACCACACCCTACGAGTCCTTCCGTTGCCGATACTGCCAAAAGGTATTCACCGACGTCAAGGACATGAACGAACACTCCCATTGTCGTGTGTGGAGCTGCCGGTTCCTGCGGAGCTTCGACGATGTTGCTGCCGACAACGCAGGGCCACCGCTCTGTCCGGATTTCCCCTCAGCCAAGGCTCATCATTGCCACCTTTGCGGTTCTGGCTATCGCACGTTTCACGTTGAGCATGCGCAAAACTACCATCGCTATCGTTCATGTAATCAGGAATTCTACACGTCCGAGGATGCCTTTCTTCAGCATTTACATAACTTTCACGGTGCTTCACAACCTGCGTTGCTACGGGATAGTAGTGTCATTGAGCAGAGCTTTATGCGTAACAAAGGTGCATCATTCGAGCCCGTGGAGTTTAACGAGAGTTGGCAACCTTGTGTTATGGATCTCGATGTCGCGTCTGTCAGTCCGTTCGTTGCCGACAACGCTGCTCCGACCTTGCCTGTCGGTCAAAGGAAAAGTCAGATTCAGGCACGCAAGACACTTGCCATTCCGAAGAAAGCTCGTGATGTGCAAAAACACGATGTTCATACGAAGAGAGTACAAAGACAGCGATCGGATACCGCGACCTCAAAGGCCGAGACTCATCACCCACGATTCTTCCGACTCAGTACCTACGTACCTTTCCTTTCGTCTCGCATATTCTTCTCGCGGTCTGCAAAGATACAAGACTTCCCGAGAGACGATCAGGTTGTATTAGAAGAGCTGTCGGAACCACATGTTGCTACACTAGCCATGAGCGCGGGTACAGTCAGTATGGCTGCTGCTCGCTGGTTCATCCGGCCTCAGGCCAATGTTATCAACGGAATGGTTGAGCTCACCATTGAGAGTGAAGGAGATTCAGATTGAACGTTCCCACAGGCCGTCAGAATTCCGGTTGCGGACAGCTTGCACACCTAGGCAAGGTTTCACTGTAGCTCGCACTTGACTCTTGGGTTCGCTTCTTCCTCGCAAAAGTACTTTGGCGTTGCCCGAAAATAAGCCGTCTGACACCAATTCTGTTTCGGTCTCGACCCAAGACTGTTGCAAATCACATCACGAACCTTGAAACACACAGAAATCTATTGTTTCCATCATAGTTTCCCGGGACTCTTTTACAATCACGGCGGCTCTAAAATGCTACAACTAGCCGTACTAGCTCATCCTCGCCAGAATCACTCCACATCGACTTGTACACCAACGAATGCTAATACGAGCTTCGCTTTGAGCCCTTCCCAGCCATATTTCCATGACCGCATAGATGGACAGATGACTGTGGCGCTAAAGATACTTCACCTCATTAAAAGAACTTCGCATCGTATTTGAGATGTCGGACTATCTTTCCAAGGACGTGTATCAACCAGATGTCGTGTTCTTGAAGAACTCCCACAACAGGCGCGCCTACTGTTGCAGGCAAAGAATACACAGGTGGAGGCCGAGCATGAGCACACTCGCTGTGACTGTCATTGCAGGCGCATGGTTGAGCGTGCCATCATTTCTCCGATTCGGCAATAAAACAGATAGGAGTGTGTGGACACAGCCTAGAACAGCTTTCACGGTCGCATGGAACGCCTGTGTCGGCGGCGACGAGAATGAAAGCGTCGCATACCGATTCACCGAGGGCCTCTACAATATGCTCAGCAACGCGAAGAAGAAGAGATGCGACATCAAAGTCTGGGTCCTCGCGCCCGGAACGAACAATCTACATGCAAAATGTGCGTTCCGGCAGCAAGACGTGGAGAGCTAGGGGGTGGTGGTGGAGACTTGCTTGAGAATTGCTCTGGAGAGTACGATACTGGCTTGTGATATGGCGTATTAGAAGGATGTACCTGATGGTTTCGTGGACGAGAGCAACAGAATGCTCAAGGAGGTCGTTGAAGAGATGAACAAGGCTTTGCGCATTGGATAGGCGGAGAGGGAGGATAGGATACAAGGCGACGAACACCGAGATGATAGGGTGAAATGGGTTGAGTCGAGCCACCTGATTAGTAAGGAAATGCTCGTTGATCGTGTGCATCTGAATCATGAGGGTTATCGGATCTAGGATGTTGCGTTGTGGCCGCTCGTGGCGGCAGAATATATTGAAAGAAGTTAAATCCTTGATCAGCCCTTCTACCAGCGATGTTTGATCCAGAAGGTTGGTGCGTGGCCATCATGCACTCTTATCTTGTGACCGCCTGTGACCAATTTCAACATTTGCTACCATCCACCACCCTTCTAAACCCACCAAGCATGACCAATATCACTTTGTTTCCTCTCAAAGGTATGAGGGGCAAATGGCAAAATTCAAGACTTCTTAGCCATAGTCACGTCTTTCAGAGGTCAGAAGACCTCAGAATAGTTCTTCTCACACGACTCGGGGGGATCCGCCGAAGTCGAAAAAGTAGAATGGGTCTCAAATTGCACCTTTGGTGCTCGGGGTAGTATCTCGGATTTCTCCACACAGGCTCTCAGTTTGTTCCGCTTGTCGGCCTTGAAGAAGCTTTCATATTCCCACACAATTTCACCCAGGAAATTAATTTCTCATCTCAAATTCCTCTAGTCGCGAATGGGCACCTGCAAGTCAGACTAAAGATTCGTATTTGTTTACCAAATGTAACCGGGGTATATTAAAGCAAGAACTCCACTTCCAAACTCCTGGATGTCTGATCGAATTCGAAGATCATTCTCGCCACTCTTTCGCGCATTGGGTGCACTGCAATAGGTAAGTAAGGTAACTAGCAAGGTCGAGTAGGTGACGCACCTTGTAGAACGCAGTCATAGGCTCGTCAGCACTACGAATCTGCAGCTGGTACCAGTACGCTTCGTGGTTCCGGCACTTCTCGTTTGGACATTGCACTGTTTAGTCGTCAGCCATGCCCACCGAACATAATGGCCCTCCTCTGAGCCACGAATTCTGGGTCTCAGATAGCCTTCGGCATCGTTTGATATACCTTCCGTCTTGTCTACGTTATCCCAGGCGCCCTTTCCACCCAGAATGTCTTCGACTTCCTTCTTCTTCAGGTACTTCCGTTCGTAGTAGCGCTTGTTGATGACAAAGTGGTAGGGACAAGTAAGGCATTCAAAACGGTTCTGGCCGACAGAGTCTTCGGTGGTAGGATCGCCGGGAGGTACTTTGGAGACGCGAAGCATATTGCTGCATGTTGGGCAGACTATGGTTGTCAGCTTTGGCCTGGGTGAGATGCGGAATTTTGACGAGTGGAAGCATAGCAAAAGCTAGCGAAGGTCCGGATTTGGGATGTCTACAACTTACAGAGCAACATGGTGGGCGACGATAGAGGAAACACAGAGTTGGGCGCGTGAGAGTTGATCGCGAACAAGTTCAAAAGTTATGACGGACCCTGAACCGCTAGGGCTGCGATAGGAAAAGTGCGGGGCGATTATGGCCCAGCGAAAAGCCACCGGGGACGCGCACTTGGGAACGGACTGTCTCAGATTGGGGGCTTATGCACGCTGGCCTGGGAGACATCGCCTACGTTCTTATCGCCGTATTAGAGGGATACTTCACTTCTTCACACCGCCTTGCATTGCTCGCTTTCCGTTAGCACTTCCGAGTACCCCGCCAAACAACATCTCGAAACATTCACGCGTACCTGACTGGACCGCCCGTCCCCGTCCAGTTCACTCTCCATATCCTCAACACGACACATCATGGCGGACGAAGAGGTACATGCATACGCATACCATGCACCTTCCAATACTAATGCATACTCAGGGTGCATCTCCTCGCGAACTTGTCCTCGAAGCGTGCCGACGCAACAACACCGAGCTCCTCGAGGAAACACTAAAAGACCTTGGTGCTGCTGCCTCAAAATCAGGAAAGAAGCCAGAAGATCATGTGGCAGACGTACTGAACAACGCACGCGACGGCGTGGGTAACGGCTGTCTTCATGTTGCTGCAACATACGGAAGCTGTAAGTATCTTCGCACCAAGCGGCGCAGCACGCAGGATATGTTGGTCGCATGGCACATGTCAGGGCATAGATGAACTAACTCTATCCTAGTCGAAGTTATCGACATGCTTCTCGACCAAGAGGGTCTCGAGATTGACGAAATCGACCGCATGGAGCAAGATACTCCCCTCCACAAAGCCGTACGCTACGTCAACTCGCTCGAAAAATCAGTCTGGCCCCACGGCCACTCCATCGTAGCCATGCTTCTAGACGCGGGATGCGATCCGAGAATAAGGAACAAGGCGAAGCTCAAGCCTATTGAGCTGGCGGACCCGAGAAATACCGAGTTGAGGAGTATGCTACAAAAGGGAGAAGTTTCGATGCTAATGGGCGGCGACGTGGTGGAGGACGACGATGATGGCCCAACAGGAAGCGCGAGTGATAGTGATTGAGGCGTCACAAAAGGCAAAGCATGAGTTAGAGAAGACCTTCGGGCCCCGGTTGTGGTGGTGGGAACTGGGCTATCTTCATAGAGGCAGAGGTGTGTGTACACCTCTCACCACCGGCACTCGGAGTGCGCTACGCTACTGAACAAGTTCATAGTGTTGGCTTCGACAGCCTTAGACAAGCAGCATGTACCCGTCCGTTCCTCTTCGTCCACGAGCCGGCCTCGTGCGTATCTGTGCCATCCGAATGGAGAGCGCCTGTTGCTTTGGATTCTTGTTTTGCGCATGTCCTTGTAATCAACTCTATCGTTTCGTTCCAAGTTACTTTGATCAATCCTGTTGCTACTTCCTATTAGTTTGTTGATGCCGAGACTCAGCCTATACATTACTCACCTCAGGCGGTGGCCCAACAGGCCTTACCATGCGCTCCAGTAACTGCAGTCTTGTCTTCTCGCGGGGCTGTCCTAGACCGATGCTCATGTACTGTAGAAGAGGCGGATGGCCGACATAGCTCGATAGCGAGTCGCGCGCAATGTTCGATGTCCATTCGTGCTTAGTAGTGTCTGCGCTTCCGATACCGATGTAGCGGGCTTGGAGAGCCTCGAGCTGTTGCTGCGCGCGTAGTTTATCGGCCATTACTGTGATAGGTACAAGGTTGTATTGGTGGTCTGGGGATTCGCGGATTGAGTCGTGTTGGGCCTGACTGGCAAAAGTTGGGAAAGTCGCGACCGCGGAAGTGCTGGGGGAATTCCGGCTTAGTCATGACGCTGCAATCAGCTCCATCATTGCGACAGTCTGGGGATGCATACTCTCAACTCCACAAACCCCGAATCGCAACACTCTGTTCTTCAAAATCACGCGTCGCATGGCCAACTATAACCAAGACACATCCACCATGAGCAATCAAGACACGATTATGGGCAATGCGCCACTCACACCACGCGACGAGCCCGAACTCACATCCCCAATGGTCGACTTCTCGCCATCTACAGTACCATACGACGAAGCCTTTGAGAACGGCCTCATGGAGATTATACTCAATCCACCATCTCAACCCTCTCCACGAAAACCCTCGGACGATATCCCCACAATCCCCGCTTCGCAACTACCTATTCCACTTTCCTCCAACCTCCGCACACATACTTCCGCCATACCAGGCTTATACGTCACCCACAAGAACGGGTATCATACAGGCGGTCCGGGACCATCACCACACACTATTGAGGAGTTCGCGGACAGGTTCATCAGAGAGCATGGCATTGAGGATGCAGGACAGCTGGAGAGGGTGGTGGAAGATGTTGTGAGGCATAAACTGGATGAGGCTAAGCAGAGGATGGAGAAGAGGAAGGAGCTTGTCGAAAAAAACAGAGGCATCGAGAGGGAGCTAGAAGATCTGAGGTTGCAGAGGAGTGCCGAATTGAGGGTTATGGAGAGAGTCAAGGGGAAGAGGAGATGATTTAATACGAGCTTGGCCGAGTCTTTGTAGACATCGGAGCCGTTGGGGGAGGTTATGGAAGTTGTTATGATACCCGACATTGCAATGTCAAAATAGTGGGGGCGCAGCGCTGAGCTTTAGGCACAGCGACCATTCGTAGTCATTAGGGGCATAAGAAGCAGGTCGTTTTTTCTGAGTTGTACGTGCTCACAAGGTCAATATTTAACGATATTTGTTGCCATCTTGGAATCCAGGCCTTGGAGAACACGTACGTACTGCCATTGCGTGTATGATCTAGCAGCCCAACGAACATGTCCGCATATCCCAGCTCTGTACAGTGACAACTCAAGAGTATATTAATTATCCCGCAGAGCACGTGAATCGCCCCTCACACAATAGTGCCCTACGCCCTGAGCGGGGGGAGAAGCTACCCGACCGATTAGACATGCAGCCCACGCACGGCAAAGGAAGAAGCTCTGGCCAATAACGTCATACCTCAACGATCATCACTGCAGCTGCCATGGACGCGTAGGACCCTTGATCATCGCTGCCGCGTGGATTCGAAGGTCATCTGCTTTGCCATGGCGATCTGTCCCTGTAGCTTATCGCAATGTTCGTTCTACCAACAGGCGGGGGTGGATACCACAACCTTGATTTTTGATCGCAATTTGTTGGCTGTACTCCGCGCTATATGTAGCAGGTCGATATCGCTTTCCCACGACCAACTCATGAGCATGAACAATTTCAGCTGGTGCATAATCTGAATACACACGACTAGAGGCGTCTCGCCATACGGTATTCCTGCCAACCGCCAGAATGACAGACAAAATTGGGGATCTGGCTTGGAGTGGCTTCAAGCTCACGTTTGGGCTCGTTAGTCTTGCTGGAGCATGGACAATGGCAGTAGTCAAGAACGGTGCGCTGTGGGCAAAGGATACCGAAGAAGAGAAGCGGGAGTTGGCTGTTGCGCAAGCAAGGTTTTGGAGTCTTGATGGGGAGCCTCTACCAGGCTTCAAGCACGCTTTTTTCAAGACCAGCAACGGCACGAGTTTGCACTACGTTATCAACCAAGGCGCCGACACATCGACGGCGAAGAACATCGCTGTATTCATACATGGTACGTAGCTTTCAGGCTCCAAACTTTTGGGAACCATGCAACTAATCAACAAGACCAGGCTTCCCCGATTCCTTCCTCATCTGGCGACACCTCCTCCAATCCTCTTCTTTACAAAAGGACACCATCTTGATAGCCGTCGATCTCCCTGGCTACGGCGGCTCCGACAGTCTGCCCGCATACGGCCCGAACGAAGTACTCGAAGCGTTGAGCGAGTTCATCGTAGGCATCAGAGAACAATTCTTGCAGGAAGGCAGGAAGGCAGTTGTAGTAACACATGACTGGGGTGCGGTCATTGGCGCGCGACTGGCTTCTGAGGCGCACGTGCTGGCTGACCACTGGATCATCACGGGCGGTATCATCCCTGGTCTACAACGCTCAAACGGGAAGAACAGGATACTGTTAGCGAAGCAGATGCTAAGGACATGGATGCATTCGCCGTTCAACTTCCGTCTGTTGAAGAACGGCTTACATGCGCTAGGCCCTGTGGCTGGACAGTTCAGACGCTCATTCTACATCTTCGTCTTCCATCTACCCTGGCCACTCAACAACACCTTTGCGACTTTTGGAAACTACTGGTTCCTGCGCGTTCTCCACAGCTTCGGCAAGGGTACGCCGAGCAAGAATAAGGCTCCTGCTGTCTTGAACCCTGTGGAAGCTGCTGAAGCAATGGCCATCTCTACTGGCCCTGGAAGCGCTCAGTTGGAGACGACTAACAACAACGGTGAGCGGTACGGCGAGTCTGTCAAGAGAAGAGTGGGCGACCGTGGAATGTCTGAGAAGATCCGCATCTACAGGGAGAACCTAGTCTTTGGAAAGTGGGACAAGTCGCTCGAGATTACTGCCGCTTTATACAACATCTCATCCGATGCTGCTGCTTCCCAATCTCTTTCCCCTTCAGGCACCCTTTCTAACATGGCACCTGAGGGTGCGCTGAAGGCCCCTTCGACGCTGATGATGGGACAACACGAACCGGCATTCGATCAACGGCTCTCACTTGACAATGCTCGAGACTATCTGGTTAAAGGCAGTCAGGTGGTGATTATCAAGGGGGCGGGTCACTGGCTACCACTCGAGCAGACAGGTAGGCGTGCGATGGAGAAGACGCTGCACTGGGCGTTGGAAAATGGTGCGGGAAGCGAGACGATACCCTTTGAAGCGATGAGCGATGTGCGTGTTCTCGAGGCTTTGTAAAAGATGGTTCCGATATGCGATATGTATGATTATGTGTTGCGGACATATCCGTCCAACTCTGGCATTCCATGGTTTTCTGAAATTCTTACTGCTTGTACGGCACCTGCTATTTCCCAGTCTGAGCCTGATAATTGTGGATTAGTTTGGCGCGTGCCATGAATAGTACTTACCGTTCTGATGACCCATAGACGACAAGCCACTCACATCTGCCGACGATACTGATCTGTTCGGTACATTGGAACATGGAATTACCACTCCCACTTCTAACTTGGCATATGTCTTCACTCTGGAAGGGCCACTGATTCAACATGTGATCGACAGATTTGACCTGTTACCATGATGGACACAGTCTGCACCAGACCAAGCTTAGTGCATAGCATAGAAGACAAATGCCTGTAACCTAAACAGGCCAACTCTCCAGCTAAGATCCACGTTAATGCTCGGCCACCTTTTTTTGAGGCGTTCCTAGACATTGTTCACGGTGTGGTAGGCCAACTAAAGCCTTGCGCAGATTCTTAGATCTCTTACAACAAGTGTCGTTTAATATTTGAGCCCACCAAAGGGACAGCCGTATTTCTGAATTACCAAGTCCGTGGTGTTCCTCCAACCTGCGAGTGTTGAATGGGCATCTCAGGTCGAATTGCGCAAATGGTAGGCAGCAGCATACGCAGCAGCTGTCAAAAAGCTGGCAAGGATACGGCAAGGACACGGCATGGAGAGACAGACAGACAACTGAAGAGGCTCGTGACTTACGCCGAAACGCTTCATAATGGAAGGTTATCCCATAATGATGCATTTCGCTCTGTGCGAACCTGAAATTGAGATATACAGAATGGAAAAAGTAGCTACATACACATGCTAGTGTGCGTCACACGCTAAATCAATAGAAACATACATCTCACATCTGACTCCTTTAAATGCCATCCGTCCCCTCCCTACTAACTCCAAACATAGGTACAACACTATCGCTGATACCTTGCACCCGCTCGCTCACGCCACCTGCCTCCATAGCCCTTGGGCTCCCCATCGCAGGCGTATTGCTAGGCCAAGCCCACAGTGCATCAAAATCAATCTGTTCATCTTGTCCACTCTCCTCAGAGTGTAGACTAGGAACGCGCGTTGCTTCCAAAGCGGAGAGATCGAGCATTGCTGATAGCGAAGGTGGCTTCGAAGCAGGTGGGAATGATGGTGTAGCCATATTCATTGGTGGTGGCTCTTGAATAGGTGATAGATGAACACTAAAGTCCTCTCCTGCGGGAGCGGGTGTACGCTGAAGGTTGGATTGATGTCGATCCTGGTCGAGAGGATGGTGTTGCTCAGATGCTTGATATGTGAGCATGGGTTCGTTGAGTGGCGCTGTTTGCATCCCGGGATAAATGTGCACGGGGACTTGATGGAGTCGTGGTGTTGCGTCCATTGGGTTAGTCGAATGCGCTAGATCAGTTGCCTGGGGCGTTGCATTCCGTTGTTGCTGCGGCATCTGCACACCGTAGAGTTGCGATGCAATGCTGGGCAAGGTCGAATTGCTTGTCTGATCGTGTCGACGGCGTAGTCGTTGCTGCGCGACGACGTCTCTGAAAGAACTTAGAATGTAGACAAGACGGCTGGCTTGTTGATCGCTCTCAGCACAGTAGTTCATGACGTTTATGGCGTTCACGACGCAGTTGTCCGTCAACTCGATTTGGTATAGGCCGGCGAAGTCGCTTGCGAGGATGACGAGTGTGGCTGCGAAAAGGAAATAGATGACAGCTGGGTTGCGCCGGGACAGGTAGCCAGCTTCGTAAGCGTTTTGTGCCAGCAAAATGGTATGTACAGAGGCAATGACACAAGCTTCGCTAAACCTCTCCATACGGTGGAAAGGTCGTGGCCCTCTTGATCCGGACTGTCCGACGTGTCTTTGGGTCTCTTTGTTTAGTATATATAGTAAGAAGGGTCGGGTAAGGAGGATGATAGAATGACAGTAAAACAAGTTGGTGTGCAAGATGGCCACGCCTTGACTGGGCGAAGCAGTCGCTGCTTGTCGCCATTGCAAGATAGGCGTCAGTAACCGGGGCCATGTCTTACATATGTCCGATATCTCCTGCGCAAGGCGAGTGCTGATCTTGCGTTGCTGGTATACCTTCCGCAAGATGAATCCAATCACTCTGCAGCTTCGGACAGTGGCCTCTAGAGCTTGAGGACCTGTTTCGTTGAAATCGTACACTGTTTTCGCGCTGAAACTCCAGTTTTGGTCGCGAACACAGTCTGGCGGACGTAGCGTGTCTCCTGAGCAGTCGTCTTCTGATATGGCGGTTGGACGACCCAGAGAGCAGGAGAGTAGCCTATCCATGACGAAGATTGACCGCCAAAGGTCTTTTCGCTGCGTTTGTTCATCGGGGCTGAATATGACCATGGTCTCTTCTCTGTGGAGCCCAAGCGCGAGTGCAGACCGTACTGCCATACCAAGTAACGCGAAAGCAGCATTCCGCTTGGTTTTGGCCAACATGTAATAAGACATGAGAAGTAGCGCTTGAACAGACCAAAAGTCCTGATCCTCAAGGCCAGTCATTGGATCATTCATGTTCTTAGCATTAAGGTAGAAGGCCTCAGCTCTATCGAGGTGTTCGCTTCGAAGCTTGTCAACGATTAGCGCCTCCGGACTTCCCGAAAGTGGTGTGGCCATTGTTAGTCCAATAGCGAAGACTAGGTTGAGCAGGCATAACCAGGAAGGGTCCACAGATAGCGGATCGGAGTAGCAATGCTCTAGCTTTTCGAGGAAGTAGTCACGGTGGAAGACCTGCAACAAGCCATGGGTGTTGATGAAAAAGGCATCCACCAGCACACGAGCCGTTTGCTCGTCTGGAAGGAGACTGGTATGTCGATAGCCCAGCGGGAGCGAGTACTGACCTTCGACTATCTTGTGTCGTCGAGGGTCAGTCGTGAAGGGTGATGGACCGGCTACCGTTTCTACCATCATCCGGAGTAGCTGGAGGAATGACAAAGTAGCTGCATCGCCTATGTATATCACCCGGCCGGTCGGATCTTGCAACATTCGACTCTGACTTGGGAACTCCGCCACATCATCCGCACCATCATGAGGTGTGGTAGCATTGGTCGAAGTAGGTCTTTCGCGTGCATTCTCGCGATTGACAGATGGACGATCGATCGGGATACTTGTGTGCTCAATACTCAGTCTGGGGCCTGGCGATTTTAATGGTGTGTCTTGCTCCACATTGAGTGCACGTGCCGACAGATTTGGTCGGGTACCGGAAGACGTTCGGTTATGTGACGACAGTGGGGTTACCTGCGTGTGCTCATTGATGGGTGTGTTGGCAGCCGAGTTGTCGTTCAGGCTACAAAGTGGGCAGTCAGTAAATGTGCTCGAGACTAGGTGGGAGATATCGATCAGGGATGTAGCAATGAACAAAAAAGCGTCAATATTTTTCTGGATTCCATCAATGTGGTAATGTAATGGAATGAAAAGTACGTACAGCAGACCGTCATTGTCATTACTGTTCTCAGCGGTACGTCTCTTTGTGGGGGGTCCGTCCTCGTTCGGGGAATTAGGATCTCGATCTGCATATATACAGGTGAACTTGCGCTATAATGAGTCAGTATCATGTTGTAAGATTGGATTGGGCGCTCACCTTATCACACGTGTTGCAAGGGCATAAGCCGTTACACTTTGTTTCGTTAGTCTCGTTCTACCAGACGAAGCACGTGATTGCACGTGTCCGTGAGCCATCTTGCGAAGGAGCCGATTTGGTCTGATCTACAGATGCTATCCACGATTATAAAGCGATGCTTAGCTACGCAGTCCGCTATGCTGTTGAACAGTATTGTGGGGTTGCAGAGCTAGCCGAAAGCCTCCTGCACTGCTCCAGGTAGGTAGCGAAGCTTGCTCGGTGCGGAAGACAACCTCAATATGCTAGCGCAATATCGTGCAGAGAACGTACTTGCAGGTTGTGAACGTCGACAGGGATCCATGCCAAGGGCGTTCGTAACCGAATGCACATAGCCTCATGATGCAGCAGTTGACAAGTCTGAGAGTTTGACTTGCCTTTTGTTTTCTCCTCTTGCAGCTTTCGCACGCCTGGGCTGTACGCTGTCGTTGGTCTACGACGCATCATATTAGCCGTGTTTCGCCAGTACGAGCACGTACGTACCTGGTGGGACCTTGGGTCGCGTCATTACTGTGTAAGGCCTGCGGCAGTACCTAGGTAGCAGTCGCTATCACGTGCGATTTCGGATGGTCACTGCCTGGGAGTACATTGCCGACGCGACGGACGGATGAGCTGATCGGAAGATGCACTCGCGGGAATGATGAGAGCGATTCACGGAAGTTCCATAACACTACGGAAAAACGACGCGAAAAGAGGCTACGCAGCCTTCGCTGGCTGGATCGATGAATGGATGATGATTACAGTTCGATTGAGATGGTCTTGCCGATGAAAATGGGTGGTGAATGCCTCGCAGTCGTCGTGAGGCCGCGAAGCTTGGGCTGCCACTGTTCCGAAAATCGAGTAGCGCTTGATGTCTGCCGATCATCATGAAATCGGCACCTACAGACCCCAGGCCAGCCCGTCTTTCGACTCAACCCGTTGACATGCAGGACACTGCTAGCCGATGCTGATTGAGATTGCCACGACCGCTTGCGGTCAACATGCTCGACATGCCGCTAATCAGCTTTTCAACGGCGAAGCTGTTACAAAGCAGCAACCACCTCGGCCCGTCAAAAGGGTAACCAGTCTTTACCCTGAAAACCCCTTCGCTGCCATCTCGTTCCATCCAGTTTAATCTTTACATCTTTCAAAATGGCTCCATACCTAGGAACTGATAATAATCACCATCAAGGCACTGAACAAGCCAACACCTTGCTAGCGGGCACCACGTCAGCGTTAGAACAGTTGATTACCAAGGCGAAGCATAACCTGCCTGAAGAGTCGCTACCTCATATTGCCAACGTCAAGTTTTCGACTGCAAACACGGGAAGCCCGTACTTTCCCAGTCCACTGAAGCAAACGGAGGCCATTTCAGCTCTTAAGGCGGTTGAAGCAGGAGTTGCATCTGCTATAGTTGATTTACAACATGCTCAAAGACCACGAAACATTGCCGTGGATCTCGAAAGAGCGACCGCTTTCCTGTTCTCGACATATCTAGCCACTGTAGGGGGGTTCGATAAATCAAACCCAAAAGCGAAGAAGTTACTCAAAGGTTGGACTTGCTGCTTCAGCATGAACGATAAATGTCACTGACCAAGGCAGATACCGACCTTCTCCAAGCGCAGTCTATCCTTTACCGCAGATTATCCGCAAACCTCTATCAGACGAAGAACCCAGGAAAATACTTTCACCTTCATGGCTCTCTTGAGGCAACTAAAGCGCTGAACATGATTGGTCTGGAAGGATCACGGCCCGACTTGACAGAATATCATGAATGCATCAAGGTTATCGAGGATCATGTCAGACAATACACTGTCGGCCAGCTCGAAGAGATGAATTCGGAGATCAAACAAGCCGGTGTAACTTGCCTAAAGTGGGAGGATTTCCAAAGAACCGATCACGGACAGGCACTCCTTCAACAACCACCTTGGAAGGTAGAGATTCTCGAGACTGAAACCCCCGCGACTCCTTTTCCTTTCAAGTCGTCGCGTGCACCTAAACCACAAATTCTTGCCGGTATCCGCGTCCTCGAACTTTGTCGCATCATTGCAGGACCGGCAATGGGCCGTGGTCTTGCCGAATACGGCGCTGAGGTCATCAAGGTCACATCGCCGAACCTCTCCGACGTGCCTTTCTTTCAAGTGGATGCAAATATTGGCAAGCACACTACCGACCTGAATTTAAAAGAAACAAACGACCGAGCTACCTTCGAAGAGCTTTTACAGTCTGCAGATGTGGTTTTAGATGGATACCGGCCCGGCAGCCTGGATCGTCTCGGATATGGACCTAAACAGCTCCTCCGCCTTGCCAAGAAGCGCGGTAAGGGCTTCGTCTACGTCGCCGAAAACTGCTTCGGACACACTGGGCCATGGTCGTCACGACCAGGCTGGCAACAAATCGCAGACTGCGTGACAGGTGTGGCCTGGGCTCAGGGCCAAGCAATGGGATTGGATGAGCCTATCGTCCCACCCTTTCCTATGAGCGATTATGGTACGGGCTGCATGGGCACCATTGCTGCACTTGTTGGACTACACAGACGAGCGAAGGTCGGTGGGAGCTATCTGGGTACCACATCTTTGTGTCAGTATGACATATACCTACTTCAACTTGGACTTTACGACGAGCGCATGATGGCAGAGCTAAGGAAGGAGCACGACCGGGAGTTTTTCCAGTTGCGACATCATGACTCGGTAGATGAGGTTGGCAAGAGAGCACTGAAGACCATGAGACGAACACATCCAGAATTGTTCGAGGACCGACATATGCAGGAGTGCTACAGCAAAGGGTTCAATGCGAATGTTAGGACTATCCGGCCAGTTGTCAATATCGAAGGTTACTGGAACGGCTTCTTGCGTAGCTCCCGCCCCAACGGTTTCGACAAACCTACTTGGGATAATTGGGAGATTGAAGAAGCTTTATTGCAGGCTTGATATGGCTCAGCTGTTGCTGCATCACAAAAGCTCTTTTATCTCGTCATGTCGTTTTACATACCCAAGTTAGCGTCGTTGTATTTGGGAAATATGCTCATCCTTCGGCTCTTTGCCCGTCTACTGTACTTATTCCGAATACCATTCCGATGAGAACTAGTCCACGTTCTCGACTACCCGAGATCGCGCCTCGGCATGATATGTACTGTGCCCCACATGGCCCCACAGTGTCGTCGGTCTTTCCGTACAGCGCTGGTGCAGCTTCCGACATGCCACTATATGATGCAAGTGTACAGTAACACCGGGGGAATAGGACGTCGCAACATGTACTGTCAGCTCGCCTGGTGCGCGATGTTCCAAGTAGGAAAATACGCCGAAGAAGGATTGTACGCTAGGTATGCGTCCCGTCGAAAAACTAGCTCAAGATATAGTCGCTCAGTATTTGGAAGGGCCGCTGAACCTGGGGACGACGTTGTAACACACGTGAAGAAAGCCCACAGGAGAGTTTTGCAGGATTTCCTCGGCAAATATTTTCGCTCCTTGGTTAAGAACGCGTGTGTTATGTAGAGTAATCGTAAGCCATCTGAGGTAAGTAGGTCGGGCTTCATCTGGACTATGAGCTGACCAAGACTGGTCCAAGTCGCTCCCGAAACGTTCATAGATACATAGCCTGATAAGTCGACGACCCTCGTATCTCACTACATTTGGCTTTGCTGTAGCGATGCAATGCCGGTCAGACCCGCTATTACTGGCCCTTAGTAGAAGGAATATACTTTCGTTCAACGGCGCCTGCACTGGCATCGATTACGCTACCGCGGAGTCTAGCATCAAATCGCAGTCTTGCAATATTATCTATGATCGTTGCTACTGTCAATGTCACGCTCTCGACATCGACACTCTGTAAATCACCGATGGAACTGTTTCCGTCCGCTGGGCTACCTTCCTATCTAAACCTGGGCCCATGCATGAAGTCGACATCATTGGGTTGTTGTTATGTCGGCAACACGAGAGGGACATGACGCGATCGGAACAACGACATCTTGAAAGGACGGCGCCTCTGTCCGCACATACTGGCAACCACAAGAATCGTTTTTCTGGTTTTGCAATGCTCAGGCTCGGAAAGGCAGGGGCGATCAAGGCGCTGCTACGATAGACCTCCATATCGTCTGAACTGCAGTGCCATAGCTCGCCAGACCTTTCCATAGCGGAGTGGACATGACGGCCGAGGCGGCTGTCAATGATTGTTGGAGACAAAACTAGTCGCTGCTCTTACCGGAGGTCTGTCAATGGTTGCGTTGAGGCTCAGTACTTGTGACGGGTGGGCGCGCCTCTAGCGGTCGAGGGGACAGACTGGCAGCATTCTGGTCTGTACAGTGGCGAGTTCCTACGTCAAAATCTCCCATTACAAGTGTCCGCCGTCTAGACTAAAGCCACCTCTCGTCGCTCGTCGCATTAGTGGTCACCGACAGAGCCGAACACCATCAAACTTCTGCTTGCGCACTGCCTCAGCGAGACTCACGACCCACAGAGAAGACGCACACCCCGTTTGAGAGTCTTCGGACTGTACCCATGCCCTCTACACTTACGCAGCTGCTTTTCGGCGGAGACCAATAGCCTGATTATCGCTAGAGCGGCTCGGGTGTACATATGCACCCGTCGGTATGTTGGCCGTAAGATTCAGGCGGAGGCTTATCTACAGCGAACTCGATTCCTTCAGGCCATAATGTCCCTTCTCCTTGCGTAGGGTAGCTTCAAGCATGGCTGATTACCCGATGTCATTAGAAGACTATTGGGCGCTTACAGTGTAAGCTATATGGCACTCAAATGACACTAAAAGCATAGAACCATAACATATATGCTTTCACGGTCATGCAGATACGACGAAATGCTGCTTCGCTACTTCGATCTTGTGCTCGCAAACCTGTTGTTCTTGGCTAGTATTGCCGTCGCAAATGGCTGCCTGGACTCAACCACGACAAAGGGTCAACGCCCACGACCTTTTTACCTTCACTTGAGCAAATCCAACCGGCTGGAGCAGTCAGAGTATCTAACGGACCGAAACTAGTAAGCTACTACGTGACAACAGTGCCGCCAAGACCAGAAATCCCACTTCAGCCTGCTACGTCCACGCCCTCGACTACAATCTGCAATATCCAACACCTCAACTTGGACCTCGGGAACCTTTCCTCAGTTCTCAACATTTTTAGGTTATCTTTCTTCAGCTTAGACCTTCATCGATTTTGTGCATCATGGCAACACTCACTCACCCTACCTTGGCACTTTGTATCCTTGGACACTTCTCCAATACCACATCACAACGTTACACCTTATAGAGCCGTGCTTTGATCCAAGATTCGGATAAATTCAGTCCACACTATCACCCCTTCCAACTCCAGCCACTACCATGTTGGATTCACCAAGACCTCACTGAACTATCAAGTCGACATCACCTCACACCAAGTGCCAGCTGCTATAGCCTAGAAGCTTCTAAGGTTTGCTCCAACCCTCACTTCCATTGCCCATCTACATGTCTTTTGACTTGCTCAGAATGAAGAAGGTTTGTTCTTACCAAGGTCATCCTTCCTCCATCATCATCATCATCATCATCATCATCATCATCATCATCATCATCATCATCATCATCATCATCATCGTCATCATCCACTGACCTTTTTCAGAACACACCAACAACATCAACGACTTCTATCACCTTCCATGGTCACTATCGACGACAAATTTGGACATGCTGGACTTCTGCATCTCCTCACTTCACTCCAACATCAACTTCGACAGCCACCTTGGACCTGCAGCATGGTCATTCGCATACGACAAAACCCAAGTACCGATCGGACGAGTCACCTCCATCATCGACTGAACCATTCTACAGCCATGATAGAATGGTTCGACTCTCCCTACCGACCACGGCACACAAAAACGACCAGACCGAGTGGCTGCGACGGGTGAGAGACTCTTTTAAGATTTGTTGTACTTATGGAGCGCTTGACAGCTTGCAGTTGTGTCAGGAGGACAGAGGGCCAATGAAAACTTGGCTGTTATGCCTGGTCTACGACTACTATTGCGGTCTTGAGCTCCCTGCTTACATACCACTGGCGTGCCTCGATGGGGTTCTGGTTGGCTTCGGCTCATATCAACGTGGTTCCTGTTTGCAGAAGCATCCGGTGTGTAAGAGCTTTGGATGAGATCCTCTACCGATCATTCGGGTTGGCGCACACTTGGCTGGTCAGTTTGGAGTTGGAGAAGTGGTAAGAGGGCTAGACTTAGCGGTTGATTTTCGTGTTCTTCGTGGTTGTGAGCAAGGAAATTCTTTTGAAGCCTTCAGTCATGCATGGAATGTTTTCTGATCTAGTTTCGTCTCCAATACTGTGGTCCTCCAAGGATGTCTTTCAGGCGTTTTGGGTCGTGGTTGGAACTTTTGCAGTGCTTCATCAATCTAATGTGTTGACTGCAGCTTCAGCTTCTCTACTTGTGAATTGTCTTCTTTCCTCTTCCTTTTTCCCCCTCTTTCTAGCCTCTCTTCATTTTTTCCTTTCCTCACTCACTTCTCTTAATTCTTTTGCCTTCGATATGTCAACTAACACTAGCCTTGCTTTCTTCCACCATGCAACTACTACCTACATTGCGTTTTCCTATACATGCCTCTATCTCCCTCACTATTTCTTCTCTACTGCCTCTTGAATCGCATGCGCAAGGTCTCTAGCACCTACTTCTTTGTATCTTCTTGCTGCTGAATCTACTTAGCTATATGTTAGTGATCTTGTGCATGGCCCCATTTTCGCATCCTAATTACACAGATAGCAAGTTGCTAGGCATCCTGGTGCATGTATTCACCCTCCTGCGTAGAACGCGTAGCTCTTGACCAGCGCAGGGACGCTAGCACGCACTATTTTGAGTAGCAACTGCTGCCAACCTGGCTTGTCTATTAGGACTATTACAGCAAGATCTTCTCTTGTTTCACACAATCGTCCACTGCTATCGCCGCGTTCCCGCCACTCATCACATCTCCAAGCCCTCATCACCGCGCCTCACCCCCACCCTCCCATCTCCCCGCCCCAGCACTCCCAACATCCATTCCCCAATATCCTGACTCTCCTCTGGCTTCACTGGATAAAAATGACCCTGCTCCCAATGCCTAACCACACTTTTGCCCTCACCAACCTCATACCACCCATCGATCAACGCTTGACCCGCCCAATTCCACTCATCCTGCAAGCCCTGAACATGGAAAGCCGGCACACCAATCTTCTTCGCCAGCAGCTCCTTCCGCTCCTCCTCACCCATCCCGGCCGCTTCAAGCGCAGCAGGCACAGAGGGTGGGATTAGCGGCGGCGGATACGCACCACAAACACTGAGTCCGAAAGCGAAATCCAGATACTCGAGCGCTGATACATCGACTCCTTTCTCTGCGAGAGCGCGCCGCATTTCACAGCCTTTAAGAAGGCCGGCGACGACTTTGGTGCCTTGGGAGAAGCCGATTAGACCGACTACTTTGCCGCCGGTAGAGTTGATACGCTCCACAGTGGTGCGGACAAGGTCTTCGACTTCGGGGGACATATCGCTTGTTGAGTTACCGGTTTTCATGTCGGAGATGGTGACGGTGGATCGCATCCAGCGTTTGAAAGGACCGCAGCCTTCGAAGAAGGGGAGGATACCCGGGCCCGGTTGGGAAGGGAATGGCGCTGGGGGGGTTTCGTTAGCATCGTGAGCCTGTCCAAGGGGGTATACGGAGGTGATGCGTGGAGGAGAGAGGTAACAGGAATTTTGGTATACACACCTTCCATACTCTCGACTTCAAAGTGTCCTTTGATCACCCTCATCAATCTCGCTAGCTGAACTGTGTGGATAGTTGCATTACTTCCCGAGCCATGGAAAGCAAGTAGTGTAGGCTTGACATTTCCTCCAAAGCCTGCGACTTGTGGTGCTGTACCAGGCGTCATGTATGTGCTATTCGGTATCTGCGCTGACATTGCAAGAACGACAGTCTAAGACGCGATCCAAAAGCGCACAAAAACGTTCCCCTGTGAGTTTGCCTTGTATCTCACAGATAGGTATTCAGGGTCTCTGGCTGCAGGAAAGAGAACCCTGGGATTTAGTGCTGATTTTCCAGATGGTGGGGAACTGTGTTTGCTTGTTTTCGTACGTTGTCCACCTACACCGCCAAACTCTCTTTGTTTCCGTCTCTTCGATCGTGGAGTGAACAACTAAATCTGCAGAGTATGTGGTGCACTTCCTCTACAAGAACAGAGAGGCATGTAACGTAACTGTGGAAAGATATCCGCTTATCGGCCCGCAAAAGTCGTCATTCGCCAAGCAAGTGTGTATCCCCTGTGTAGGAAAGAAAGGTCTATGACGGTCCTGATAGAGTTAGCTCGACTAGGCTCCTTGGAAAAAAAATAGTCAATGTGTATGCTACGAGGTCAAGTCCATTGGCGGGGATGTACACCAGGTGAGATCAAGACCGAAGGTGCCGCCCAAGTGGGGCTTAGTCGATGCGAGATGCATCCCTAGATTACGCACGCGTTCGCTCAACGAATAGTTCATAAACTAAGAACACCCATTCGAGGCATTGCGACTATGTTTTGATCCTTCATTACTACGTAGTATCTGCCTCGATTTCGGTGCAGCCTCTATCGGCCCATCGCCCGCATCTACGCAACGCCTTGCCTGCTCGCTCGAAGTACGCCATAAGAAGGAGCAAGGAAAGGAAAGAAAAGACGTCGACACCTGGTATCTATGTTCAAGTTCAGAAATTTGTTGTCCCAGCCCTCGGTAGCGTACTCGAGAAATCATCTGAGCCTTTGCTCCTTATCCCGCTCTTCCCAGAGCTTACACTCGTTCTTGAGCTTGCTCTAGTCCTACCCTTATCACCCTCCTTGATCGCCCTCAAGATTTTGACGCCCTCCTCAGTCTTGCCTAGACGAGAGACAAGCGCTGTATTCTCATGTTGCAGGTCTCCAATTTGCTCCTTAAGCAACTTGTTCTCCTGTTCCAATATATCCATGCGCTGCTTGTACTCGTCTCGCTCTCGTTGCGCTTTGGCAAGCTGATTCTTATCTGCTTCCTTCTGTTGGCGGAGGAGTAATTTCCGTGTCTCCTTCTCGCGGCGCTCTTCGAGCTTGCGCATCTCCTTCTCGTACTTTTCCTGCTGCTTCTTCTTCTCCCTCTCGTGCTTTTCGTTTGCCTTTTGCATCTCCTTATCCGTCTTTTGGCTTTCAGCTTGCAACCCTGATTCATGTTTTGCGCGAGCTTCCTCGAGTTTCGCCTTCAACTGGTCCTTTTTCTCCTCGATCTTTTGTAGCCCTTTATGATGATGGGTATCCTCCGTCAATGGCAGGGACTGTTGCGACGAAGTCGATGGTGTCGGAATCTCCCTGTCAATGGGAAGCCCGTCGCGAGCAGTGGTGAACTGCTCGGCGGATGCGAATGATTCTGCGGAGGACGAAGTACTTGAAGAGCTATCAGATCTCGTTCGTCGTAGGCTGTATTGGCTACCGGCCTCCCCGGTCCTATCTACTATGCTGGTTCCTACGCCGGCACCCATACCGTTAGTCTCGGTCGGAGAGAAGGTCCGTTCGGGGTCGTGCGCTCTTGAGGTCTCGGCGGAGTCGTCTTTGCCTGCCGTTGCCCCGGCTTCAACTTCATCTTCCTTTGCGCATGCCCAATCGAGAAACTTGACCGCGTCCTGTACTATACTGCTAGGCACATTCCTCTCTACCATGAATCGAGGTATGCCGCCTCCAGGATCACTGCGCGTCACCATTATCCACTCGACTGGGTTGGTCTCAGCGTCGCCGTCGCCCATGGGTATTTCTCTGATCATCTCAATCGACTCGTAGAAGCCCCGCACCATGTTGCTTCGCGGCGGCGCATCGGGATGTGAGCAGGGTATGGAGACGACCATGAAATGTCGCGGTATCGAGCCGGCGACTTTGGAGGCATTGGTAAGACATGTGTCTGAGGTAATGAGTAGGGTAATGAATTCTCGCGGTGAGGTCGGACCGGGGAACTGCGCGGACAGCTGGTATACTGTTGCTTAGTTAGTTACTACGGCTGGGTGCGAAGTGTCTGTCTCCACATACCTTGTAGTTGTCCTACGCCGTCCACTGTCATGTCCTCCAACCTTTGGTCTCCTCCGATACCTCTTATGTTGCCCTCGCCAGGACCGCCCTGGACCTCCAAACTCTCCGGAAACTCCCTCTTCATAGCGCGCTTCCACTTCTCAAAGCCAAGCCCTTCGTGCACGCTCGATCGCGAGAACCAGGCTCCGTGCCGATCTTTTCCGGCCATCTTGAAGACACTCATGCCTGTAGCGGCTTCGTTGTTCCCTAGCTTCACAGGCTTTCCCCATGACTTCTGCAGCTCTTCATGCTCTGGCACGAGCGGCGGACGACGTACTTGGGAAATTGTGAGGTCTTTGGAGCTCGTCGCAGGCTGTTGCTCGGTTCGGGTTCGTTGTGACGACTCGTATGGTGTGCCATTGGGTGGTGGAGGTACCGAGTTCGCGATGATTTCTGCTTTGGCAAGTATGTCGGGTAAGAATGCCTGGAGGTTGTCGGTAGGGACATCGCTGAACTCTTTGGGCCGGAGGCAGGCGAGTGCTTCATGTAGCTCCGACATGGTAACGATAGAGCAAAGGTCGGGCTTTGAGGTTTAGAGAGGATGCGGCGGAGGTTTCAAAGCCACAGAATACCTGGACCCTTTGTGGCTGCTGTCGAACTATATGCGTGCTGTGAATGTTCCGACGTAGCCGTGGTGCCAGCTAGTAGGGTCCGCTGACGGGCGATGAAATCATTACCTGCGTTTTATTGATCCAATTTCCATGTCAGATCGAGCTTGAGAAAAGACTAAGAATGAATAGATGTGAACTAGGCGAGCAGGATGCCGAGATGCAAGGCTACCAGTACATACAGCATTTATCCGTGTGCTCGCACTGGCAGGTATTGTTGATGCGACGTCATCCCTGCATCCGCCTCGCTGCTTCGCGACGCGTGAGACCAAGACCGCGGGGTCGCCCGCTCGCCGCCGCTCCACCGACGCATCCTGGTCACCCTGCATACGAATACGGCCGTAGCCACTACGTCACACTAGAACACGTCCGGAGAGGCTTGCGAGATTGCGACTTTCACTTCTGCTGTCCCTTGACTTGGTGCATCATAGACAAAACGCACTATCAGATTTGAAGCAAGATCAACATTCTATTTAATGCGTGCTGGACTAAGTAGTAGAGCGGGGTATTTCGCAGGTCTAGACAATGCAACAAATCAATCTGTACCATAGTGAAGCACCGCGTCCTCACAGGGTTATACAAGTACGTATAGAGCACACATCTAGCGACTCGTTAGCGTCGACGTATAGTTGCTGGGGGTTGCAGCTTACCATGCTAAGTCCCAAGATCATGCTGCACCAGAAGAGGACGTTGTTTAACAGGGTGCGGCCCCTAACCCATTTGCTTCGTTGCAACATCACAATTGGCATCTGGAGCATCATCGCGATGAAGCCGTAACCCCTGAACTTTCTTGTGATGCAGCCCATGACAAGTTCGTGTGCCAAAGCCGAGATGAGAAATGTGATTGTCGTAGCAAGAGGACGCGACATGTGATTCTTGGAGGCCGAGTAGACGTGTCGTCGGAAGAAATGGTGACTAGACATTAATGTACCAAGTCAGTATGTGTCTCATGTGCAATTCATACAGAAACATAGCTTACACAGGCTTGTTCCATTCGCGCGAGAACTCGAGCCAGTCGCAACTGTTCCACCAGTCTGTGTAGCGTGTTAGGCTACAGCATCTTTCTTGTATGTTCTGCATGTACTTACCTGCATAGAACTGGCGGTCGGCAAACCCTATCTTCAATGTAAGCAGCGGCTACCAGGCTTGATAGTAAAGACTCACGGGTTATCTCCGCAAAAGCACCCAAGATGTACTCAAAGATGACGAGGAAGACTAGTAGGAAGGTAATCATAAAAGGAAAAAGGAGGCGACCGATAGTCTCGCCCAGAATCAACGTGAAATCTGTAGCGCCATTCGAGTTTTGGAGTCGCACAGCTGATACGTCCAGTACTGGGAGTATAAACTCCTCTGCAGTAATGACCATCAAAAAGATGCATCCGAATACGGCCAGAGTTTTGTAGAAGACCTCCAACCAGCGAATGCTGGCATTTCTAGGATACTCGAGCTCATAGCACAAGGTCGGACAGAAGACAAAATCGACGAAATTGTAGAGCGTGAGGTTGTTAGGGTACGAGACATTACCGAGAGGCGAAGCAAGCTCCAGTGCGAGATCTTCTCTCAAGTGGCTCAAATACTCATCATTTGCCTTCTTCGGGTCGGGCTCTTCTTGGGAGGGGGACTGCGGAATCTCGTGCAAATGGGTACTCGAACTTGGATAGCGTACTGCAGCTACTTTGCTGGCTTTGTCAGGTGTATCGAGATCGTTTAAGCGGCGTAGAGTTTCGCTAAGATGACCATTGTAGAATCTTGAGAAGATCAGCTATACACTCAAAGTTTCAGGAATTCGGGTCCATACGCATAGGAGTGCATTTTCATAAAGATTGCAAGCAGATGTAGAGTAAAGAAGACCTGGGCAGTCCAGCTCCAGTCGCGAATGAAAGGGTATCTTTGTATTGGTCAGTCTACCGTACAGTTCAGAGTCAAGGCCAGCATACGTAGTCCAGAAAGCTAGCCATATTGCCTGGAATATGCTTTGTATGACCAGACCATTCGCGTTCCAGCGTAGAGACCCTTCCCGAAGGAACTGTCTCTGCAGGAGCAGCGACAAGGCGGTGCTGGACACCATGGCACCGTCAACCAGACCAAGCTCGATAACCTTCTCCTTAAATAGCGCCCACTGTCTGATCTGAAAGGGATACCCGGTTTCGGTCAGGTTTCGTAGCATCGATGTAAGGACCATGATGGCGAGTCCGATCCAGAACAGAACGAAGAAACCGCGGAAGTCATGGTAGTCGCTGTTGGGGTCGAAGTGGGAGACGCGATCTACGTAATCGATGGTAGGGAACATGCGCTGCTTGTGCCGAGCGCGTATCTGCCGTCGCGCCGACGAGGAAGCCTGCACTGAAGGCGGGGCATCGGCAGGTATGGGTGTGCTTGTTCCACTGATGAGGGTCAGCTGTGTATCGCGTCCATAGTACTGGCTCTGGTACCTAGAGATGCCGGACCCGGGCTCCCGGAGCGTGCCATTCTTGTTAAACGCTTCGTCGCTAAGTTGCGGCTTGAGCAAGTCAATCCTTGTGGGTTTGCGCGGTCGCGGCGAGTGGAACTCGGTATTCCCGTCGCGAGCATTGGCGTCATAAGACGTAGACTCGGCCATTATGAGGAGAAATGTATGTGCATGTCGCGGATGTGTAGTGGGAAGGAGGATTCAGATGTGGTCAGGCCAGTCTATGATCAGCAAACTAACAGGGTCACTGGCTGTTGGTCATATGGGGCAGTGAGTGGCAGACAAGACTTCCGAACAGCCGCTCGACACGAAACAGGGAATGAAACTGTAGTAGGCTTGCATTTGATACGTGTAGACGTACAAGGACTATGCAAGTACGTGCAGTCTGCTGATGTAGTGACCTAACGATTCGGGGCGCTGGCATCGATGGTAGAAGGGTCGGTTACATCAGCGGTTGCGCGAGTCAGGGCAGGCATCTTGCAGGCAACACCAAGAGTTGCAACGCTTCGTGGCAAGTGGAGTAGCTGGATCATGTACCAGAATACAGGTTAACAAGGACAGTCAAAGATCAGTGTCATGTTCGAGTTGGCTGAGCATGGAGTGGTGTCAATACGTCTATGCCCGCTATCGTCGGTGGCAGGGGCGTCCGACGTCTGGAACAAATAACGGCCCGGTCAGCTGTAGGCCATGCCCAAACGTTCCCGACTACCAACTCGCAGCAGCAACAATTCACATAGTCACCTGTGACTGATCAGCATTTCCAAGTGACGACCGAACATACCTCCTATCCTCTCACGACACTTCTCTATCGAATCCTTTAACGCTGTCCGGGTGGGGTCCAAGAGGCCACCACAATGGCTTCCTGTACGCCAAGCACCACGACCCCAGCAGCTGTGGACATGTGCTAAGGATATACAGTGAAGCAGTTCATTCGAAATGTGCGCGCTGCAAAGACAATTGCCGATGAGCGTGCGGTTGTGCAGAAAGAGAGTGCGGCAATTCGCGCGAGCTTTAGGGAGGAGAGCCACGATTCCAATGTGAGGAGAAACAATGTCGCGAAGCTGCTATATCTCTTCACGTTGGGTGAGAGGACACACTTTGGCCAAATTGAGTGTCTGAAGCTATTGGCCTCTCCGCGCTTCGCCGACAAGCGCTTGGGATACCTGGGGACCATGTTGCTGCTAGACGAGAACCAGGAGGTCTTGACCCTGGTGACGAACTCACTGAAGAAGTAGGCGCTGATTACAAGCACATGTAGAATCTGGACGCTAACTAATGTGCAGCGACCTGAATCACCCCAACCAGTATATCGTCGGTCTCGCCCTCTGCACCCTCGGCAACATCGCCTCAGTCGAAATGGCTCGAGACTTGTTCCCAGAAGTCGAGACGATAATATCGAGCGCCAACCCATACATACGCCGCAAAGCCGCAATCTGCGCCATGAGGATATGTCGGAAGGTGCCTGATCTTCAGGAACATTTCTTGGAAAAGGCCAAGTTGCTACTACAGGATCGAAACCATGGTGTCTTGCTGTGTGGTGTCACTCTAGTAGAAAACCTCTGTGAGGCAGACGAAGCCGAGGATGATGAGAATGGAGTAAGGGACATCTTCAGACCCACGGTCCCCAGCCTGGTCAAGATACTGAAGGGGCTCTCCTCGTCTGGCTATGCGCCCGAGCACGATGTGACCGGCATTACGGACCCCTTTCTGCAATGCAAGCTACTCCAGCTCTTGCGAGTTCTGGCTCGTGGTGACGCTCAGGTCAGCGAACAAATCAACGATATCCTGGCCCAGGTCGCAACCAACACGGATTCGTCCAAGAACGTCGGTAACTCCATCTTATATGAGGCCGTACTTACGATCCTCGACATTGAGGCGGATTCTGGACTTCGAGTGCTCGGTGTGAATATCCTGGGAAAGTTCTTGTCCAACCGCGACAACAATATCAGATATGTTGCACTCAACACACTCATCAAAGTCGTCGCAGTCGAACCCAATGCCGTACAAAGACACCGCAACACCATCCTGGACTGTCTACGTGATCCCGACATCAGTATCAGACGGCGAGCGCTCGACCTCAGCTTTACTCTGATCAACGAGAGCAATGTGCGAGTATTGATAAGAGAACTGCTTGCTTTCTTGGAAGTTGCCGACAACGAGTTCAAGCCCGTAATGACCTCTCAGATTGGTGTCGCAGCAGACCGCTTCGCACCAAACAAGAGGTGGCATGTCGATACCATGCTGCGTGTCCTGAAACTTGTAAGTCAGCAATGTTTGACTTGATATGGACCCGACTAACTTATGAATCAGGCCGGAAACTATGTCAAAGAGCAGATTTTGTCATCCTTTGTACGACTAATCGCTACTACACCTGACCTCCAAACCTACTCCGTACAAAAACTATATGCCGCTCTTAAGGAAGACATCACACAGGAAGGACTCACCTTGGCTGGTTCCTGGGTTATCGGAGAGTACGGCGATGCGCTACTGAGAGGTGGTCAATATGAAGAGGAAGAGCTTGTGAAGGAGGTCAAGGAGAGCGACATTGTCGATCTCTTCGAGACCATTCTGGGTAGCAGTTACGCCGGTCTGATCGTCCAACAGTACATTGTCACAGCGTCTATGAAACTGACAACACGTTTGAGCGACCCTGCTCAGATCGAACGCTTACGGCGTTTATTACAGCGATACTCGGCAAACCTCGATGTTGAGATCCAACAGCGTGCGGCTGAGTACGGAAACCTGTTTGGTCATGATCAGATTAGGAGAGGTGTTCTGGAGAAGATGCCACCACCTGAAATTCGCGAGGAGTCACGAGTTCTGGGAGAAGCGACCAAGAAGCGGCAGTCGAAGATTGCTAAGAAGAAGCCTGCGCAAGCGGCAACGGAAGACTTGCTACTGGATCTGATGGGCGACGCAGGCCCGTCAACCAGCATGAATGGAGCGGCCAATGGAGCTCAACAGAGTCAGGATCTGCTTGCAGATATTATGGGCGGATCCTCGTCACCACCTCAGACCTCATCTCCAGCACCACAATCGAACGTAGCGAACATTATGGACCTCTTCAACTCTGGACCTAGCACCTCCCCAGCCCCAGCACAGTCTCGCGCGCCACCACAAGGAAACTCCATGGACCTTCTTGGTGGCCTCGGTGGCATGTCGTCGCCACCACCGCAATCCTCAACGCCCGCAGTGGCTTCCGGTCCACCTGCGCACCCAGCATACAACAAGAATGACCTACAGATCACGTTCCAGCTCAAGCGTGACGCCAATGCTGTGCAATTACTCGCACGCTTCCGCAATACTGGAAGCTTCGGCCAACTGTCAGGTGTGAATTTACAGGCCGCTGTACCAAAAAGCCAGAAGTTGCAGCTGCAACCTATTAGCACCAGCGAGTTAGAAGGAGGCCAAGATGCGACCCAGCAAATGAGGGTCACAGCTGTCAGTGGGGTAAGTTATTCTCAGATGCGTTTGTTGGAGATCATATGTTAACAGACCTAGCCCCCGCCAGCCAGGCTAAAGCTCCGACTCAAGATCAGTTACTCGGCAGGTGGTGGTGCTCCGGTAACAGAGCAGGTCGACTGGGCCGAGCCAACATGATTGCACAGCACATATTGGTAGTAGCGTCTTCAAGTAGCGAGCAGCATAGAGCAAATGACATACCCAGGCGATCATGATATGCACACAACAGATAGATCAAGCGCACACCTTTTCCGCGCACTAGTTTGCGCGAACACGCCAACGTTGAATATGGAGCGATTTTGTCGTATGTTGGCCATACGCTCTATGAACACCTAATCTAGTCCATGAAGAAGCACTGTAGGTCATAGTGACAGAGGTGGAAATAAGATGCGGGATTGGCGCCGCAGCACACCCGCATTTCCCGTAGATCACCCCACCATTTCCAGGAACATGGACTTTCTAAGTGGCTCCACCCTTTCTTGCACAACCGTATCTCGGCGTACACTACAAGCATCTCGTCGCGAGCGAGGTCGATTGTTCACTTGGAACTTTCTTGTGTCAACAAGATATTGGTCACGCGGACATCGCGATGACAGCAACAGTTGATGATGCATGTTCAGGGGTTAGCACAAAGTCAGGCAGACGCTCATGGATCGGCATCATAGCACGCACAAGGGCCTGCATACTACAAACCTTACCAGCCACTCACTTTTCTCCCCGCCACGGTCACCCTGTCTCATCATGTGCTATGTGCACACATCCGAAGAGCTCGGTCGACGCTAGCACGAGGGGATCGCGGGTACCCAGCCTCTTGTTATCCGCTGCCAGAGTTTGGATATGTTCGCGCAGAGCTACTACCTTCCTCATTCAGACGTTACATGGATCCTTCAATGGTGTCCCGATGTGCCCGGGGTTATGGGCCCGCATGCGAGACTTGCAGTAGAAAGTGAGCGTGATGCACTTGCCAATAGACCGGTCTTGGTAGGTACTTACTATGACCAGCTGCCCATCCTCTCAAATAACTTTCTCTTGCAAAAGCATCGTCTTTTCTCTGTTATGTCCTCATCCGTCTGCGTTGGCATCGGAGAAGACGTACATCCTTGGATATTCCCTGCCTTGCATTAAACTGAATATTGACCGGCCCGAAAGGTATCCCAGGCCTACTCAACATATTCATATAAGCGACTCTGGAAACCGCAAACATCCGTAAAAGAGGAAACGTTTTGCCATGATGCATCTCACATCTCTCACGCTCGGAAGTGGCATCTTATCACTGGTGTCGGCTTTACCGTCGAACACACCAGTGGATCTGCCAAGGAGACAGTATGATGTACTTCCACCAACATATGATCCAGCTCTGTCATCATCCGATCAAAGGGCACAGGCTGTGGTGGACGCATTCAGGACAAGCTGGGATGGGTATCGTAAATATGCGTTTCCGATGGATGAGCTGAGGCCTGTGAGTAACAACGGAAGCAACTCAAGGTGTGTAGTAGATTGGCGTAAAAGAAAATGATGCTAAAAATGGTTTCAGAAACGGATGGGGAGCTTCCGCCGTTGACGCGCTCAGCACAGCGCTCATCATGGGTCAGAAAGATATTGTGAACGAGATCATAGAGTACATTCCTACCATAAACTGGGCGTTCACGGACGACTCTGTTTCCTTATTTGAAACCACAATCCGCTATCTGGGCGGCATGCTCTCTGGCTACGATCTGCTTTCCGGTCCTTTGGCGCATCTAGCAAATGATCCAGCAAACGTAGAAGCCCTACTCACGCAATCTATCAATTTGGCCAACAACCTTTCCTACGCATTCGAGACACCCTCTGGAGTGCCCTGGAACGTCCTTACCTTTAACAACCGAAGCAACGACGGTTCTGAAAACGGTCTTGCAACTGTCGGCACACTGATCCTAGAATGGGTCCGCTTAGCGGATCTCTCCAGCAACCAAACTTACGCAGACCTGGTTGAAAAAGCCGAACAATACCTACTTTACCCATCCCCAGACTACGCTGAGCCATTCCCCGGGCTTCTAGGCTCCACAATCAATGTCACAACAGGGCAATTCACAGACGCGCAAGGAGGATGGGTAGGCGGTTCGGACTCGTTCTACGAATACCTAATCAAGATGTACATCTACGATCCACGCTACAGCTTCCTCAAAGAACGTTGGATCAAAGCAGCAGACAGTTCCATCGCGAACCTAGCCTCCCACCCAGCCCCCCGCCCAGACTTGACCTTCCTCGCAGCCTACGACAATACGACCCTCGATCTAACATCCCAACACCTCGCCTGTTTCGACGGCGGAAACTTTATCCTAGGCGGTCAAGTCCTCGACCGACAAGACTACATCGATTTCGGTCTTGAACTCGTTAATGGGTGCCATGAGACTTATATTTCAACTGCTACGCGTATCGGTCCTGAGATCTTCTCCTGGAACACTTCTGCCGTGCCTGCAAACCAGACTGGCTTTTTCAATCGAACAGGGTTCTTCATCGAAGACGGCGGGTATCAACTCCGTCCTGAAGTCATAGAATCTTACTACTACGCCTACCGCGCGACTTCGGACCCGAAGTACCAGGAATGGGCGTGGGATGCTTTTGTGGCGATTAACGCTACGACGAGGGTGGGCAGTGGGTACAGCTCTATCAAGGATGTGAATGTTGTTGGAGGTGGGGGTTACACGGATTTCCAGGAGAGCTTTTGGTTTGCGGAGGTGTTGAAGTATAGTTTTGCTATTCAGGCGGGGGAGGCGGAGTGGCAGGTTGGTAGGGATGGGGTGAATGAATGGGTTTATAATACTGAGGCACATCCGGTTAGGGTTTATGGCGGTGGGAATGCGACGAGGGAGGGTTTTGGGCAGTAGACTCGATGGTGTTTACGAAGAGTTGGACATGTAATGTGAAGAGGAGAAGGGGTTTAGTTCTTGCTGCAGAATAATTTTATTAGCGATTAGGCGCCGGGTATATGATGCAGATGTACGCAGTGTGCTTTGTCGTGGCACTACTCAAAGAAACCACCGTCGCTCTCTTCTGCCTCTTCTTGTGCCTGCACACCGAGTGCTCTCCTCTCACGACGGTTCTTGGCTGTAGCCAACTTGTCCTCCACTTTCTTCTCCTTAAATTTGACAGCTTGCTGCGGCTGCGACTGCTCCTTCTTCTTTTTCTCTTTCTTCGGTACAGGAGCAGGCATACCCTCCTTGCTATTCCTGAGCGCATCCAGTGTGCCTTCTGCCATGGCCTCCTCCACAGCTCTCCACATATTAAGATCGCCTTTTGGTCCGTCAACCTCGCGATTCGCCTTGTCATCGGTATCTTCTTCCATCGCTTCGTCCGAATCCGAGGCCTTTCCTTTCTTCGACTTCGGGTATAGGGATGAGTAGGTTTTCATGAGCGGGTAGTAGATGGCGTAGTTGACATCGACTTCGACATTGTGCACTCGTCGCGCTAAATCCTGCTTCTTTGTTTCGTCTTCCTCTGCCTCATACTCCTTCTTCAGCTTCTTCAGTATTCTTGCGCCCTTCTGTCGATCTGAGGCGCGTTAGCAATCGCTCCGCGTTCAACTCCCTCGCACCCAGCGCAAACCATGACATACCGAAGAATCTTATGTGATGATACTTCCCGATCATCTTCTTCCTGTATTCGGCCTCCCTACTAGACTCGAGCTTCTCTTGTAGCTCATGCTCACAGGCTTCGAGCTCTCGCTCCCTCTCTATCCTATTACTTGCAGACATCTTGTGATCACCTACATTGTCGACGTGCGCGAGTAGTCGCCTCAAGTCTCTTATCCGGCTCTTGAGCGCGTGGGTGCTGGTGCTCTTGTCGATGTCGCTCGAGACGTGCGGCCGCTTCTTTGACTTAGCATGGCTCTGGCCAGGCTTGAAAGCGCGGTGCTTCTTGAACGGTTTGGGAGCCGAGGACGATGATTCGGTCGCTTCGGAATGCTTGCGCTTTTGCGACATGATCGCTGATTGGAGATTTGTAATTTGTTGGTCGGCTGCGCAAATCTTTGGGATCGAAGGAAGGGAAGTTTAAGTGGGGCGGCAGAATTAAGGTTGCTAGACCGCCCGATGCGCGCCAAGTGAGATCACGCGTCAGTGTTCACCAACACTCTTCCATCTTGCATGATAGCGCAGCGTAGCCGAGTGTACTCCAGCATGCGCACGACGTCGCTTGCTCCAAGTCCCTTCAGACCATCCATTGCTGACTCATGAGGCTTTCCTACTCTGCTGCTGGACCCTGACCTTCCATTATCGCGGTATCCCGAGGTCGCAATAGTCAACCAGTAATATGGAAGCTGCAATAAGATGGTCACCGCACTCAACGCGAGACAATCCTCGTTTCTTGATCATCGACGTTGCGGATAATCGGCTACGTCTGTGCCAGATTGAGGAGTTAAGTAAGAGCAAGGTCAATTACAAGCAAATATGTATTCGAGATAAGCTTCCAAACTACACGGCCTTCGACTGGTCCAAGAAGGATCCAAGTGTAGTTGCTGTAGGTTCCGCTTCTGGAGAAGCCACCGTCGTTACTTTAGATCCAGAGAAGCCTGATACTGAGTACATCCACTCGTTCTCTATTCGGCATCAAAGAAAGTGCAACTCTATTGCTTTCAGCGCTAAGAATCTACTTGCTACGGGGCTGGATCGGGTCAGGAATGATGTCTGTCTCAACATCTACGATATGAATGACTCGCGAGTCACAGCCAAGGACGAACCCTACAAGAAGTTGGCGAGCTCGGAGGCCATCTCTAGTATCAAGTTCTTTACTGGACAGCCTGATATGCTCGTCGCGGGCGTTTCGAGGCAGTATGTGCGCATCTATGATCTCAGAGGTGGGTGAGGAACAACGAAGTTAACACACCCCTGCTTATTCTCTACAGACTCTAGTACAGCGGGTGTTGCGCAGTTCCAAACGCGCCAGGTGCATAACATCGCCATAGACCCACTGGACGAAAACTACTTCCTATCAGCGGGTACGGCTGGTGACCCAACCGTGACTGTCTGGGATACGCGGTTCGTTAAGCAGCGAGTAGCTTCCAACGATACTGCGAACAGCGGTGCTGTTTTAGAGTTCAAGCCAGTTGTAGACAATTCACAGTCAGCATCCATATGGAGTCTTCGGTACTCTGGTACTAAGAGGGGGACATTTGGAGTGCTCGCCAATACGGGAGAGTTCAAGGTCATCGAATTAGCGCAGCATTCTCATCAGCCTCTGGAGACGGCAGATACACCCTTCGCTCGAGCATGGGCGTCTCCATACTACACCAAAGCATCGCATCATTTACGCTATCCTTCCTACGACAAGAACCACCGACAAGATGACAGAGAGCGCATAGTGGCATACGACTTCATGATCGCTGGAAATCCTCTTGATGGGCAATGCGCGTTAGCCCTACATTCAAATCGGGAGGTCGAAGTACTCAAAGTACCACCAACACCTCCTCGTCTTAATGTCAGCGCATTTGAAGAAATATACAAGGACCGTACCTGCATTGCTAGACCTACCTCGCCATATGGCACCGTAGCAGAGGACCTGATTCAAGTTCAAAACAGAGCACTAGGCGAGAAGTACAATATCGAACATGACCACAAGATAAACCTCTCCGCCAGTATCGATAGGCTTAACCTCAGCAACAGCCAGAGAAGCTTACCTCTTCTGTCAACAGAACATCCTAGCCGCCACATGCACGAAAATCTTCTCGATCTTGCCTACCCCGAATTTAAAACCCCTCTCTCCGATTACCTGGCCGTCCTTCAAGCCCCCAAGAGACGTGTTCAGGAAGGCTACTCTCTGGATTGTGCTAAAAACAAGATCATCATTCATAACGATCCCTGGCTAGTTGATGTGTGGACGCTGATCGACCGCATGGATGCGCATGCTGCAGGAGACGGTATGGTGGGCAATGGCCTCGATCTCAAGTATCTGGGAGTTAGCTCGATATGGGCGAACGAACTGACAATGTACGACGAAAGGCTCATCGATCCGGATACGAAGACAAGCCAGGAGATGTTCAGCGACGCAGTCAAAGAGATAGTCGAGGCCATGGAGTTTCCTGCTTTTGAAGGTGTGAACACAGAGTATCCAGAGAACAGGCAGTTATGTCTTAGTCTCTGCGGTTGGTCCCTCGATAAAGCTGGCGTAGAGCAATATTGCCAACGGCTTATTGATGAAGGCGAGATATACAAAGCCATCGTCCTCGCCGTCTTCCAAGGGCACAAGGACATCGCCTTGACTCTCCTCCGGTCTAGTCTCACAAGCAGGAAACTCCCCCAAGACGACATTGGCCTCGCAGCCGTCATAGCCTGCGCCTCGCCTTCTTCCGGCGTCTCAGCCGAGCAAAGAGAAGCCTGCGCCTGGATGGCCGACATGACAGGTGACGCGTACCTAAAATCCCTCCTCACCTACTTCATTACGGGAGATTGGTCAAGCGTAGTTCACATGTCTCAGCTCTCCCTCTCAGATCGCGTAGCCGTCGCATTGAAATACCTGCCAGACCCACACCTCACCACTTTCCTGACTTCTGCTACAGCCACCGCAACATCCCAAGGTGACATCTCCGCCCTCCTCCTAACCGGCCTAACAACGCGGTCCCTCTCCCTCCTGCAAACCCACATCTCCCACCACCCCACCACGGGCCTCCAAAACGCCGTTCTGCTACTAAGTCGTGCGTGCCCTCTCTACATCCAAGATCCACGCTGGACCGTCTGGAAAGACATGTACCTGGAGCAACAACAAATCTGGCGCACATTTCTCGAGCGCACACGCTACATCAAAGAGCACAACTTACTCAGCGTGACGCGCGAAGGGCGCAGTGTGAATAAGCCTAGCCAACCCAGCTTAACACTACGGTGTTTGAACTGCCAGCAGAATCTCGCATTGAGGAAGGATCCGAGGAGTAGTACTAGGAGGTTACTTCCTACTACCAATCAACATACTAGTGTAGGAAACAATAACAATGCTCCGTCAACGGCAACGACAACACATCGCGCTGCACCCTCTCTATCTTTTGGTGCAGGAGGTGGCGGAAAACCCATTCAGCCTCCGAAATCCGCCACTACGCCTGGGCTGCATTGCCCCAACTGCGCGGCCCAGATGCCGAGGTGTGCGTTGTGCATGTTGTGGCTGGGTTCACCTGATCCGAGTAAGCAGGGGGCGTATGAGACGCTCAAGGGAGAGGATAGGGAAGGGAGGATGATGGTGTTTTGTATGAATTGTACGCATGGGTTTCATGGTCATCATGCTAGGGATTGGTTTGCGCGACATGCCATGTGTCCTGTGCCGGACTGTGGGTGTATGTGTGGGCTGATGAAGTGATGTTGCAGGGTTGGTTGGAGGCAAGAGTACGAATTTGTTTTAGTGTATGAATATGTTGGCGGTGGGGAAGCACAGCATATGATACTGGGTGTAGCAAATAGTGGGAGTAGTGAAATACTGTCTCAATAAACTGTGCGGCCGTCTAACCATGATGTTCCTGGTTTGGAAATCTCGGTACCCTTGGACATCTTCCTCATACGCCCTATCGTACCAAAACTAAAGAAACACGCAATGGGTATAATCGCCACCGAAGTGCGTCCTATCAACACCAACCGTCCGTTTCTGTACCCTCTACAGAAACAATGATATCCTATAGCGCCGCTAACGATGACAAAAAAAGACTGATGACGCCCCCAAAACTCCTCTATGTATGCTGGTGAAACAATTGCGAAGATTAAGAGTTGGCGATGTCGAGGAATGCAGAGACATTTGTAGGCCGGATTGACAAATTCCCTAGTCTTGCCCTGCCATTTCACTGTCGTTGCCGAATTCGTCTTCCTCATCAATAGCCATTATGTTCGCTTGTGCTGTAACCACAACCATGTTATCACCGTCTTCGTCCTCGTGGTACATGGTGCCGTCGTTGAGAGTGAAAGGGTCTTCCTCGTTGTCAACATCATGTGCACCGTTGGCGTTCATGAAGGCGCGAAGGCGTTGTACACCAACACCGCTGAAGACACAGAAGACTTCCCGCTGATGATCGTTAAACTCCGGAGGTGCTTCACGGCAGAAGGCGAGAAGGTCGTCGCGAAGGAAAGCTTGGACGCCGGTGAGCGAAAGATGCGTCAGGCGGGGGCAGTTGTTGAGAAGCGCATGGATGCCCTGTTCATGTCAGTGAAAGTACTTTGGGTTGCTACGAGTAGGGGACTTACGGCCAAGGAGAGGTTGGTGCAGTAGCTAAGATGCACTCTCTCAAGCACGCTTGGTGCGATAGGTCCGCTGGATCCAATCTGCTTGGGCTTGGCCAGTGCGAGTATACTACGATCTGTGATGGCTGCACACTTGACCAGGCCAATGCGCTTGAGCTTGGGAAGAGCAGCGAGTTGCATGACTGAAGCATCGGTGAGAGCGGTACAACATGCGAGATCAATGTATCGTATGCGGTTGCATAGCTTAACTAGCTGCGCAACGCCGACATCTGTAATACGCGAGCAGTGTCCCAAATGTATGTAATGAAGGTTTTTGCCCAGACGGGTGATGGCCATGACGGCTCTGTCAGTGATGTTGCGACATTTGGCGAGGACCAGGTTGCGGAGTCGCGGAGCTGCGTAGACTATCTTCTGAACGCCAGAATCTTGTAGTTCGTCGCAGCCGGTAAGATCTAGGATACGCAGGCAGTCGTATGTAGCCTCGGCTGGAAGACGAAGGAAGGCCTGATCGGTGATCTTGGAGCAGTGAGCTAACCGTAACTCGCGGAGGTTGGGACCTTCGGTGATGAGGGTAGTGATGGAGGCATCATCGAGATTCTTGCAATCGTGAAGGTCGATTTCGAGAATGTAACGACAGTTCCTAGCGAAAGCAATGATACTCCTGTCACTGAGCTGAGAGCATCCGTTCAGCTTGAGACGCTTCAGATGTCGGCAGTTCTTGGCAACAGCCTCGAGCGAATCGTCTGTTATCTTCTTGCAGTTGGTGATGTTGAGACCCTGCAGGCGGACTGCGTGTTTGGCCAGGGCAAGCATTGACCTGTCGGTGATGGACTCGACATTTGTGACATCCAGAGCGAGTATGTAGCGATTGTCCTCTAGCATGGCCTCGAGACTCAGGTCGGTCAGCTTGGTGCAGTTGGTCAGCGTGAGGCGCTCGACGCGCTTGCAACTTGAAAGAGGCTTCAGTGTGCCGTCGCTGACTTCGCCGCCCAGGGCGGACATGTTGAGCCGCTTGATCAAACTGCTGTAGTCGAAGAAGCTGTTTACAGTCTGTACGGTTTGTATGACGCTCTTGACGTTTGCCCATTTGTTGGTCGAGGGTCGGTGCCAGAGCAGGCCGACGCTGTTTCCTGCCCATGTCTTGGATACCAGCATGCAGTTCTTAAGATCGGCGGGAGAGGAGAGTTTGGCGAAGACGGCGATCATGAGCTCGGCGGGTAGGCGGGAGACGGGCGAAATACGGTTCTGCTCTTCGATGGCCCGCCGGCGAGCCTCGTCGTCCGAATCGGGCGACAGTGAAGGCGCGAGCGATGACAGCGAGTCGTTGGACTGCATCATAATAGAGTCCTTGTCTTCGTCGTCATAGCCGCGCTCTGGCGAGGTCGAGGCGGAAGAGTCGGAGCGTGAGGTGCTGACGTCTCTCTGGGGTCGTCGTGAGCGCGTCATGTTGCCTTGTCGGACGCGTGCGAGTTTTGCGTCTTGGGCCATCATGTTGGGTGTATCGGGAGTCGCAATGACCCGGGGAATTATGAAGCAGAGTTGGGGGTAGCGGTCGCCGTGGTTTGTGAATGGAGCGGTCTAAGTTGCACGATGGGTGTGACGGTGTACGCGGCGGTT
The DNA here is from genome assembly GCF_907166805.1 of Alternaria atra. Classification (NCBI taxonomy): domain Eukaryota; kingdom Fungi; phylum Ascomycota; class Dothideomycetes; order Pleosporales; family Pleosporaceae; genus Alternaria; species Alternaria atra. Next base: position 1,521,709 of record NW_025091331.1, read on the forward strand.
GGCGGGTGTATTGGGCAGCCCGCTCACTCTACACATACAACAAGAACAACAGTGCCTTCTGGTCAATCAGAGAAGGGTCGGGTTTCTTCACGCTCCTAAATAAGAGCAAGCGAGGCGACAAGACACAACACGAGAGCCTTGGAGGTGAAGAGGGAACCAAGGGTTCAGTCGTCTGGGCAGGCATGAGTGGGTCGCTGCCCATCGTCGCATCCCGCCAAGGTCCTTCCCTGCACCTCCCCTCTCCGCCTATCCAAACACGACGTCCTTGTCTGCCTCTTCCACACGGCGATCCCTCTATCCCTCGTTGCCATGCGCTTACACTGCAGGGCGAACGCTTCACACCATGTTTCCCATCGGCATCACGGCTGCTCCCAGCCCCGACCTTCACACTACTACAGCGTCATGTGCTCCAGAATAGCCCACGCCTAAGTATTCTTCCCCACCATCGTCATATGACATAGCCGCGCCCAAGTCACGTCGCTACAGCAGCTACAGCAGTTGGTACTGTTGTGTTGACATGACCGCGTCCTCTGCAGCAACCCGTTGTGGAAGCGGCGACCCCGCCCTTTCCCCCCAAGGCTAACTGACGCCTGAGAGGACTGACTTGGTACTCCCTCATAGTTCCTTCACAGTCGTGACCCTTCCTATCCGGCCACCTCACGCAGTGACAGCAATGACCCCTCCAGGGCCTATCCGGGGTTCGGACAAAAGCAAACGCACAATGACATGGGCTGCATGTCTGTTAGGAAGCTGCCGTCTGCATCTACGTTCACATCTCTCGGCACATGTTCCGCTCGTTGAGACCATGGTACCCCCATCTAGATATCCAGAGATCGACAGGGCCGTCGCCTTGGACTCACCACGTCGCGCCCTCCACCGTCTATTATCCGCTCCGACTTAGAATTTTGCGAAAAAGGAAAGATGGAACAGTCCCTACTCCACTACGTCAAGCTAGGCCGCCTCATGAATATGCTACCCTTTTGATATGTGTTTTCTGCAGACAAGTCCGGGTAAATTGAATGAGCCATCATGAGTAACCAACTACATCGTCTCCGTACAAGAATGCAAAAGTCTCACCAAATGTCTTGATGCCCTGCGTGGTGAGTTGGTCTGGCTGCGACCACGTTGTTCCTGCCCAATGAACACGTCTGGAGTGAAACCACCGTACTTTGCCGAATAAAGTGATCCCAGCTTGGCGCTACAAGTCTGGACTATGGCTTTGCTCGAGTCTGCAATACTGGAATCATCGTCAGAGTGCCAGAGAGCTATATATACATGTCTGAATGCGGCGTAGATGACCCCGAGGCGTGGTCGTCTAAAGATACATTGTGACGTTGCCTTGGGTGGCTTCGTCCATGCGCTTGTAGTTGCAAGGGTCCGTTTACTACTGTACCATCACAAGCATCTCCAGGCATGCCACCTTTACTCAACCTCACAACTCCCTTCCCCTTCTCGCGTCCGAGAACTAGCCCTGCCGTACCTTTTGTCCTTTCGATGCGCAAAATATAGCCTCGCCGTTGTCCTGCACCGCAGCAGGCTCCCTCACCGCCCAAATGTCCACCGCTCGCTATGCGCCCTCGGCCGCCCATCCCATGGCCCAGCAAGCCGCATACCGCGCTCCAGCGCCCATCGCCGTCTCCAATGCTCCCCCAGGCACCTTTGCGCCTGGCACAAAGGTCCAGGTGGGCAACCACCGTGTCACCATCGAGAAGTACCTCTCCGAGGGCGGTTTCGCGCATGTCTACCTCGTCCGCGTTCCCAAATCCGACAACGGAACTCCCGAGACGGCCGTCTTGAAGAGAGTAGCCTGTGCAGACAAAGATGCACTGGCAAACATGAGGACTGAGGTGGAGACTATGAAGAAGCTCAAGGGCCACAGCAAGATCGTCACATACATGGACTCGCATGCTTCACAACTCAAGACTGGGGGCTATGAAGTCTTCCTCCTTATGGAGTTTTGCTCAGGCGGCGGTTTGATCGACTTCATGAACACAAGGCTACAGCATAGGTTGACCGAGCCCGAAATTCTACACATCTTCTCCGATGTCGTCGAGGGCGTTGCAACTATGCACTACCTCAAGCCGCCGCTCCTCCATCGCGACCTGAAGGTCGAAAACGTCCTCATCACTACCGTCGGAGGCAACAAGATATACAAATTATGCGATTTCGGATCCACCGCACCGCCAAGACCTGCCGCTACAACTGCCGCCGAAGGGAGACTGATCGAGGACGATGTACAACGCCATACTACACTACAGTACCGCAGTCCAGAAATGATTGACGTATACCGCAAACAGCCGATAGATGAGAAGAGCGACATCTGGGCGCTGGGTGTGCTCTTGTACAAACTGTGCTACTATACTACACCATTCGAAGAGGTGGGACAGATGGCCATCTTGAACGCCACGTTCAAGTACCCAGCTTACCCTCAGTTTTCCGACAGAATAAAGAAGCTCATAGGTGTGTGAAGCCGAAATGGGCTAGGAGTACTGACTGATTGTGAACAGGCTCGATGCTGCGAGAGAATCCACAGCATCGACCGAATATCTACCAGGTGGTCGCTGAGGTCTGCTCAATGCGACACCGACCTATTCCTATCAAAGACGTATGTTTGACACTTTGGCTTCACTGCCTTATACTAACATTAGCCAGATCTATTCTGGCAGAACACAGTCAGAAGCGCGACGGAATCAGCAGCTTCCGCCTACCGAGCCCCAGGTCTCTTCGCCGCCTCCTGTTGTGGGTCTGCAAAGAGTTGCACCCACAGTTCAGGTCCAACAAATACCAGAGGTTACACCCATGAGAAGAGGCAGGCCTACTGGTCCCGCTCAGCAACCTCCGGCGGCAAGGCCAAGTCCATCGCCCATGAGAGGCACGACATCCGATCCATTTGCTGCACTTGACTCTCAGGATGTCCAGGTCAGACGTGCTGCTGCTGATGAACTGGCCTCGCGCTTCCCATCTCTGGATGAATTCTCCTTATTGCATGACCGAGGCCAGAAGTTTGAATTTGGTGAAGCACCAACGACTTCCGACCCAGCACTTACCAAGCGAGTGACGGATGCGCTTGCCGACGAAGCCTTTGCATCACCTCCACTCTCCAAGGTCGACTCAACACCTGGAGTTAAGCCTTCATCTACAGTGTCCTCTACGGGTGTCTCCAGGACCACTTCTCTGAGAAAGCCACAACCCTATGAAGCCAAAGATAGTCCGCGAAACGCAAGTACAAACATACAGTCACCCATCCCACAGCGGGTCGGTATGGTGTCCACTGGTGTCCAAACGTCTCCACGGGCGTCTCCTGTTTCCGCACAGCAGAAACTTCCTGACGTTAACAACCGGCCAATCTGGAAAGTACCTCTTTCAACACACCACAATCGTGCTTTGAGCCAACAGGCGTCGGAAAGTCGACCGAGAAGTCCTCTGAGCAGCCCATCATTGAGACCCGAATTCGCTTTGCCAGCGCGCCCTTCCTTTGAGTCGAGATCGAAATCTCAACTCAACATCCCTCAATCTCCTGCTTCATCTAGACCTTCTCTGGAAAGCTCGCGCCCATCGACTATGGAGATCGGCTCTGCAATCGATCGATCGAGATCTGCAAATTCGAATGCACGTCCAGCTAGTATGCACGTAGAGTCAAACCTTGACTATCTCCGTGATCGAGAGATGGCACCCGGTCGTAACTTTGATGCTCCATCATTACAGCGTCGCGTTACCGCAAACGCAATCGACGATTCTGAACCCGAGGAGAAGAATGTCAGGTCAAGCGTCGATTTCCTCCGTTCTATCGAACAAGAGGAGCATGGGCATAAGCACCGCCGAAGTAGCTCACATGGCAAGCATGGCAAGCGCGGCAGCATCACGAATATTGTCAAGGGAAGGTTTGGTGACGCTTTCCGCCGCTTTGAGTCTACGAAGACGCCTGAGCACGAGCGAGATCAACCACCCATGACACCTACCAACCAGGTTATGGATTCCAAGGGTAGCTTGACACCCATTGCCGGCTCCGAAGCTACAGGTGGCTTGAGTGACGATGACCGCAGCCAAATTGATGAAACACAGGATCTGCCACCAGAGGTTCGAAGAGAACTTGAGAAGAGGCAGTTGGCTGAAGAAGAGCGTCGTGTTGAAGCTGCTGCAGCCGAATATAAGCAACGCGTCGCTTCGCAAGGGCAAGGAGGGCCTAAAGCTGGCCCGTCCAAGGCTTCGTCGATTCAGAACCGCGTCAAGAACTTGCTAGATGAAAGTAGCAAACCAGCAGCTTCCAACCGTACGGCCGAGGGCTACGGAAAGTACACCGATACTGGAAAGCCTCTGCCTATGCGACCACAGGATCAAAGCGGTGCACGACAGCCACCTGCCATTGCTCGGAAACCCATGAACGTCTCCTCACAACAGCCCCAAGACCTCGCTTACGCAAAACCGTCTTCGATCCGACCAAACATGCCGCCACCAGCACCTTCCGCCTCGGCACCACCAACGATCAACGTCCGCAACCCTTCTGGGCCTCCTCCACGCGCCCCCAAGCCCAAAAATTTGCAGACAGGTGGCTCAGTAGGTCCTGGCCAAAGTTCGCCTGTCAAGTCTACCCCCACAGTCAAGGAGAAGCCACTTCCGCCCATCAGCCGTGACGGCGGTGAAGACTTCGACGTCGACACCTTCAGCAAGCGTTACCCCAGCCTAAGTGGTCTGGAAATGGTAGAAACAGAGATCCCACGCCACACCGTTCGCGATGTCTAAGCTCGTTTTGGTCTCGTTTGGTTTGAAATTAGATATATTACCTGTACTTTTGAAGCGTTTGCATAGCATGTTGGCAAGGATTAGCATTATCAAACAGCAATATATATATATATATATGTGTGTGTGTAGAGTGACGGAGTGAAAGCTGGGCAGGTCAAGAATATAGAGTATTATTGGGATGAAATCAGACTGTTTTCTGGTCGATGTGATAGTGTTGAAGAATATAGAGACTTCAAAGATGATCACTATTACCCGCCAGTTTCGAGATTCTTGTAATGGCCTCGTTAGTCATTTGACTGTGTAGAAGTTTGAAATAGTATACGAGTCTCGTAGTGGCCATGTACGTCAAAGTGCAGGAAATATCAAACACAACCTTCGATTACTCCATACCCTACACGAAACAAAGTACACGATAATGAGGGGCATGAAAACAGATTTTCCCTCACGATAGACTCACGCATTATAGATTTCACAGCAATGGCAACATGATTTTCACGTCGAAAATGTTCATAGGTTTGGCGTTCATTGAATCCTTTCTCATTTGGTATCATGGTCCAAAGACCTGTCTAAATCCATGCAACCCATCATATCATAACCCTACATTCGCCCTGCCATCCCTCCCAAACTCCATATCATGCCGAGATGCGACCGAACCGGTGCAGCGGAAGGTTGGTTGTGCGAAAAGGTCGTATGCTGATGGGCATCGTGCTCGCGGGTGAGGCACGTTTACTGCTCGGTCTGGAAGTAGTTGAGGAGGATGCTGCGCTCCTGGGACTCCTCACCCCAGTCCTTGACGACGACGCAAGAGCAGTTGACGACCTTGCGGGGGTTGCCTTCGCGGTCGATCTGGCCTGTTTGTTTGTTAGCTATTGCGCAATTTTATAGTCCACCACATGATGTAACGTACAGAGACCAGCCCACTCGCCGAGCTGCTTGCCATCGGGAACCTTGATAAGGGGGATCTTGTGCTCGGAGCACAGGGCAACGACGAGCTTCTTGTATGCCTCCTCCTCGCAGGCCTCGTTGAGAACGCACATGTGCGCCTCACGACGGTCGAGGGCCTTGGAGGCCTCGCGCAGACCACGGGCAAGTCCGTCGTGGATGAGGGAGAGCTTGAGAACACCCTTGAGAGCCTCAAGGACGCTCATCTGGCCCTTACCGCCGGAAGCATCGGCAGAGACCTCGACCTCGGCGGCCGCGCTGACTTGGGACTTGGTATCGTCTTCTCCGTCCGACTGGTGGCGTCGTCAGTGATGTTCTTGAGGTGTAGACGGCGGGGTAGCGGTGCTGAGCACTGTGTCGTTCTCCTTGCGCCAGAGACGATGCAGCTCGACCTGGACCAGGAACGAAGGGTCACATACCATGATTGATGATTTCTATCTGTCGGGTGTTCCTCGAAGAGTTGGTGGTGATAATAAAGAGGAAACTCGAAAAGTTGCGATTCGCCGAACTAAATTTCGCCTACCGGGTGTGGCCGATAAGCGAGGGGCTAGCTTACGTAATCTCTTTCCTGCATGGAGTGTATCTATGAATCTAATAAGCACTGCATCCGCAAGGAATTGCCCTGGGTGATAAGATCATTCGCTGTCGGTGACTTGACATACTACTCCAATCAGATGATATGGTAGCAAGGCTGTGAGAGATACATCGCTATACACAGTACGTTTGATTCAGCGCCATCAAGATAGTTCCAGTCATGCACGAAATGACCATGTTCGTTAGTGAGGGGGCGACATCATAGTAGGCTATCAGACACGTTGACAATTTTGCACCATTGATATCATTGTATGTCTACACATTCTACCGCTCCGATACAGCTTCACCGCTGCTGCTTGGACCTGCCGTAGCCATGTCTCCTCCAAACATATCTCATCCTCCTACTCTCAGGCCATTGCTAGCCTTGGACATGAGTGTCCCATCTCTGTATACGATAAACTAAGGAAATATTGGCGGTCCGCCCGATCAGATATGCTCATGGATGTAAAGAATCCCAAGTCAGATGAAAAGAATACAAACGCCAAACGCACAGACTGTACGGAGGGTTGAGAAAAGTAGCAAGTGATGACACTAGAATGATCGCTGAACGCTATCAGCCCAGGCTTGTAACGATGTGAATGGAAAGAGGAATGTAGCCGCCTAGCTAAAGGCTGTGCGCCAGTAACGCCGTACAATGAAGGAAACCTGTCTTTGAATACAGTTGGTATGAGTAAGGAACGAAATGGGTATATGAAGTAATGAAAGCTACATGACGATGCAGCCGCAGCCTTTCTTCTCTTTGACCTCCTCCTTCGGCTCGGGCATGCGAGTCACCGCAGGCTTTGGCTCCGCGGGCTCGATAGGAGGCGCCATCTTTGGTGAAGGAGCACGCTCGGGACCTTGGTTTATCTTCGGGGTCAGACTGTAGGCGCCTTGCTCATTAACTGGAGACTTGGCAGTGTTCGTGTCGACTCTCTCAAGCGATGCGGGCGAGTCTGGCTTCACCGGGCTGGGAAGGGGCCAGGTCTCAGCTTCCCGCGCCTTCTCTATGGCGATGGGGTCAAGGTTAGCGAGCTGTGACAGTCGCTTGTCCGCCATATCATCATTGTTCAGTAGCCTGAAGTCCTTGTCGTACATGGAGCCGACCCTCCCCTCGTTCTCCCATTGCTCTTGTTGCATACGCTTGGCATGGGTAGGGATGATCTGCTGATCAGGAGGCAACCGTGGATCGGGCTTGTACATAGAAGCTATCCACGGAGCCTCACCTTCCGGTCGATTGCTCGTGGTAGGCCTTGTCGTAGTAGACCCACCACTGGTACGCGGTCGATTTGGAGGCGAGTTGTTGGATGTCACACGAGACCTAGGCTTTGTCTGGGCACTGGCTTTACGTGGTCCAGAGGTAGTGTTCGGTTTACCAGGCGTTTTGGCTTTCATAGGGAACTTCTGAGGTGACTTGGGCGGACTCCAGCTTCCAGTGGAAGTATTGCGCCTATGACCGCTGCCATACGGTGGAGTCCTTTGTCGCCCATCATCGACATCATCAAGCAACGCTTGGCTGCCTACACTGCCACTCCGTACCCGTGCACCCATGGTAGCGATCGCATCCCCGTTCCAGTTTCCACTACTTGCCCTAGATCTCGGCAGCGGCGCATCACGTTCTGCCATTGAAGCAGGTACAGGTATACCGCTAGTCTTGGGAAGAGGAATGCGAGACGTACTAGGCCTCACAGTGTGGTTCGTTCGCTGCGAAGCTGGTTGGAACTCTGTTGTGCCGTCGGCCGGGAATGTCGGGCTCCAAGCATGGTATTCCTCTGTCGGTTCCTCATCTTCAGCTGGTATTGTGGATATGCGTTTTCGGGGCTCAGTTCGCTCTTCGCCGTTCTGCGTTCGTTCCGTCGATGCAGAGTTTGTGCGATCTCGCGCACGTCGCGTGGCGCTTTGCGAGCGGCTGTTGGACCTACTCGACCGCCCAACTCTGAATCCTGCCTCTTCTAGTTCTCGGGTCTCAATCTCTTTGAGCTTGTCTCGGTGTATCCAATGGTTCTCGTCATACTCAGGCTCTGTCGCACCAGGCTTGGTCGTCTTCTTCTTGGGCTTTCCCTTGACGGAAACGGGGCCTTTCTTGTTGTTGGTGTGACTCTTGTAGTACTCCAACACACTGTCTTGGTCGACGTTGCTTGCAATCATGTCTCCACTCTTCTTCTTGTGCAGTTCATTCATGCGGTCGGGAAGCCGGTTGAGATCCTGTGAGTCCCACGTGGGTGAGCCTACGGGCTTCACGAAACCGTTGGCTTGCGATGTGAGGGGCTGGCGGGAACCGTGGGCGGGAGCGCCGTATTCAGACATGTAGGGCTCCTGTTCGTATGATTGCCTCTGGGATGATTATCAGCACACTATCACTCGAAACCTGACATCATTGCAGGCCAGTCTAGAAATTAGAATGTGAGTGGGTGAACTCGGCGGTCAGATGCGCCATGGGGGAGGGCCGCAGTAGCGCACTTAGTGTAAACGCGAAGTCCAGCCGGACCCATATGACGCAGCTTCACAGAGACTAAACTTGGTACGTACCGAATCGTTGACAGGCACGGCAAAGTCCCACGACCCTCCTGCGCCGTGGGAACTACTGGGGGGCGTCAGCTGCTGGATCGAAGCTGGTGTTTGGCGGGATGTCGCGAAAGTCGCCATCGAGGGAGCTGCGAGGGGGCTGGGATCCGTCCGATGACGTGCCGCCCAAGACTATGAGGCGGTAGGGAATATCGGTTCGGGAGTGCGAGACAGTCGACGTCGGCTGACGGCGCAATCAGGTGTTTCGAGCACGGAGCGAGAAGGAAGGGGCGATGCCGGGCAGACCACGGCCGCTGGCAGGCTGTTGTGTACAAGTAGCCTCACGGTAACAACCTCCCTATTATGGAGCACTGTAACTATAAAAACAATGCCATGGGCGAGAAGGAGGCAAGACGTAGTTGTGGAGACGCAGGTCGGAAGTTGTGAGGGGTGGTTTGCATGCGCGTGCAAGCAAGTTCCCTGTCCGGTGAGGGTGTGGTACCAGCGCGTGCTATCAGAAGGAAAGAGAAGGAGAATTAGTACAACGAAAGACAAGCAAAGGTTAGCGATCGGAGACACCGCCGCGCACGATATGTCCAGCAGCCGCAATGATTCGCAAGAGAGTCGCGACGGGATGGAGGAGCCCTTGGAGAAGAGGATTTGGGAGCGTTGCTCTCATTGCCGGGGATGGCGATTCGCGCTTGGCTGCAGTCTGCTCGGGCCTCGTCTAATCTGCGCCGCGACCAAAGAGGAATGGGGACATCATGGGTCCAACTCCTTTAACCTGAACGGCTTTGCTACAGCTACGTGCAAAAAGCAAAGTGCATATTGCACATCGTTCGCAGTTCTAGACACGCCCTTCTTTTTGCTGTTTGACGATTCCTCCATCTGTGACAAACACCAAAAATACCATAAAAAAAAAAACCACCACACGCCGGGTAAACACGCAGGCACCCATGAACCACGTTTGATTGTTTCCATGTTATGCACACTGACTGCCCAGTGCACAACTGTCTCGACAAGCTTCCGTCTCCCTGCGCCTTTCCCGTTCCTGACAAGATAGTCTCCGGCAACGGCCTAGGGCCCGGCGTCATGATGATCGAGCCAGGTCTAGAGGCCGTCAAAGGTTTAGACTTTGGTCCAACGTGTGTAGCCTCAGAGTTTGAGAGCCTTCATTGAACCTCCACATCTTCGCTCTCGCAGTACAAGTTGAGAAGCCCAGGGTTTCGGGAGCATGCATGATCGATGTGACCCACTGCCAGTACCCAACTACCGGGTCGACGGCAGGAACAGTGCTGTTTAGCATCTCAATAATAAACCAACTATCAAGTTTAATTCAGCATCACCAGCCAAACGTCTCATCATACCAGAAAACGTCGTGCCCCTTCTTCACCCAGACCTCAACGCTCCTCTTCAGATCGTCTGTCAGCCTCTTCGGCCCGCAGCAGATTACCGCCGTCCTCATACCCTTGCTGAACACCTCATCTACCACGTTGCTAAGATCCGGCCTCCCGCTCTTGACAAGCATCCCCTTTCGCGGCTTCTCCATCTGCTCTTCCATGTCCAACAGCTGCTCGTTTTCCTGCATCTCGATGCCCTCCCCATCCTCATCGTCCGGGTCGATAGCGAAAACACCAGCCGCGCTCGCATCGGCTCGCAGATTCGGTCCTGAAGGCCGTGTAACATAAACCTCCACGTTGCGCGAACCGTGCAACAAACCAGTCTCATTCGTACCGACCGCTGCATCATCTTCGTGTTCATCGTCGGATGCGGAATTCGCAGGGAACGCCCACTGCGTTTCGGCCAGCTTCTGAACCGCCCAAATGCAACGGATCTGCGTACCTGCAGATGCAGGGTCATGCAAGTCGATAACACTCCGATAAATGGGTATGATAAACGTTGCACCGACGCCGCCAGCTACCAAAAGTACTTTGTCAAAATCCGACAAATCTGGTAGGCGACTTGACGCTCCGTACGGTCCTTCGAGAGAAAATGGCAGAATGGGAATGTCGCCGCCAGCTGTAGGAAGCATTGGCACATTGCCTCCCCCTTGTGCTAACGAGCGTGCGAGCTCTCCCAGATACTTTGTGTTGCCGTTGAGAGTTCTTGCAACGAGGAGTAGTTCCTTGTCCTTTGAAGGGAGAGAAGCAACAGTGAAGGGGTTCGTCTTATTTGTCATAAGCCATTGGTCGTACCATGTAGGAGTCTTTCCTCTGATATAAGGCCTGCTGAGGTATACATGCTGTCCAGGCTTCCAAGTAAGCGCAGCGCTCTCTGCTGGTAATGGGATGCGGATTTGAACGAGATTAGTGCCAGGAAGAAGCCTCAGAGTACCTTGGTACATCCTCAGACGTAAAGCACGAGAAATGACGTGTAATGCTTCTACCGCAAGAACCTCGTATATGTATATGCGGATATGTGACACGTGCAGGTACAGAGGCACAACAATGAAGTTCGCGATGGCGATGTGCGAGATGTAGAACACTCGGTAGTTTTTCCTTCGTACGAATCCCAGGGCGGTCGTGGAGATGGTGGAGAAGAGTATGATGCTGACAAGGCCCCAAATGACGTCCCAATCCTTGATGCGCTTTGCCAGGAAACCGGATAGAACGAAGAAGTTCAAATAGAGGGCCGTATGGAGCAGGAAAAGACAGAATGTGATGCGTCCCAGTATCTGATGCGAGGCCTTGATTTGCTCATGAGAAAGCCGCGTCAAATATTGCACAGGGCTATAGGGCGCTCGCATCGCCAGTAGATAATGGATCGGCAACTGTGATGCACCAACTTGTCCGAAGCGCTTCGTGAGATGGAGATAGTCTACGTGTTGTCAGTCTAAGCCACGAAGCCCCAAGATCAAAAATACATACCATTGCCGGTATGGGCAATGCAAAGGTATAGCAACCACACCATCCAGATACTGGCACCAATCCATTCTCCTCTTGTACCCCAATTCCATCCTCTAATGACATCCTTCTTCATCCACCATATCATCCTGTTACAGCCGCTCTGTATACTTCGCAGCCACCCCAGCCTGTCCCTTGGCTGTTTGGTGAACGATGGCGATTTGGGCTGATCGTACCTCAACCCAGTTTTCATCACCCAAGACAAGGCGAAGCCAATCTGAAAAAGCGAAAATACCACCAGGACCGACCATTGCGCGACAAACCCATACCATTCCAGATACTCCCGGCGTTGGTGCTTCTGTTCGTCGTTCAAGCTTTCAAAGTAGTATCCAAGAGCCCAGTACTGGTCTGTCTTCACCTCGTGGTGCCCCTTGTGACGCCGGAAAAGGTCCATTTCGAATCTCACTCAACACGATCAATGTTGCGTATCGCTCATGTGAACAACTCCTGGGTCAGCCCGGCTTCACAGCGGCTAGGTCTTCGTCTGAAAGAGCCGGAAGAGACTGCTTGCAGCCCTGAAGTGGGAATTCAATAATCGGCGCGCAGTGACTGAAGGAGACAAAGCCAGGTGTCGGACTGTGTTGCTGAGCAGTAGTGTTGCGTACGTGTGCTCGTCACGAATTCTGTGTCTAGCATGACCTAGGTTCGGACTTCGATGCAGGGCTGACGGTGCCGAAGAGGCCAGCCAATCGAAACTTGCTCAAGTACCAAGTGAGCCCCTTCCTTTTTCTCGCCGCGATCTTCTTCAGTAAGTCGGTGAAATATTCTTAGGCTTTCTGGATGAGAACCGAGCACCAACGAAAACGGGCGTCAATAAAGACCCGCGTTCCTGGTTCTCCAGCCAGTAGGGGTGCGGCGACCCCACCGCGCATCCCGCTTGCAACCCTGCATGTGCATACAGGACATGTGGTACGTATCTGCAGTTCAAGCTGCACCCAAGTTAAACACCATTGCTAGGGTCATATAATATACTATGAGCGCTCCTTCTTCCAAGACCCCAATCTGGCTCGACTGCGTGTGTACTTACTTGTACCTACCTCATATGTAATGCTGACCAACTAAGGACACTGGGCATGATGTGAGTCTCCGATAAGCTCTCCCCCACACGCTGCTCATCATCACTCTAGGATGCATATGCCCTCCTCCTCTGCGCGCACGATCCAAAGGTCGAGCTGCTCGGTGTAAGCACTGTCCATGGCAATGCTGCGCTCGATCAGACCACGTACAACACTAGGGCAATATTGGAAGCAATCGGAAGACGCGATGTGAAGGTCTACACTGGCGCCTCGAAGCCTCTCGTGCGTGATGCTGTACACGCTGCCGACATTCACGGTACACGCGACCGCGGATCATCGATGAGCGTGCGCTGACGATTGCAGGCGAGTCCGGCCTGGACGGTGTCACCCTGCTTCCTAAACCCGTCGAGCCAGCGGCGACCGACGTCGACCACCTCGAGGCCATGTACCGAGCTCTCATGGCCACACCACAGAATACCGCTTGGCTGGTTTCTACGGGCACATTGACCAACATCGGCATGCTATTTCAGAAGTACACCGATCTAGCAGCTCATCTCAAAGGTCTCAGCATAATGGGTGGTGCCGTCGGTGGAGGCTTCACGAATGCGCCAATGGGTACGGTTGAGGGAGAAGGCGAACGATTTGGCAATTGGACGCCTTATGCTGAGTTCAATGTATGCTACAATCTCCATACCTGGCACAAATTGACAAAACTGACCAACACCAATAGATCTACGTAAGGAAACCGATTCCTTATAGACATGGGGGTATGCTGATGTTTATAGTGTGACCCCGAAGCATCTCACTTCATCTTCTCGCATCCCGTTCTCAAGTCCAAGACGACACTCATCCCTCTCGACCTGACACATCAAGTCCTCGGTACAAAGAAGGTTCGCCAAACACAACTATACGGGGATGAGATTTGGAATTCGCCAGGCTCAAAGAGTAACCACACACCCTCAGCTATGCGGGCCTTGTTCACCCAGATCATGTCTTTCTTCGCTGGAACATACGCTGAGGTGTTCTCCATAACCGAAGGACCACCGTTACACGATCCGCTCGCTGTCGCAGCTGCTTATAATCTCGATATATTCGATGACAGGGGCGGCGAACGCTTCGAGGTTGATATCGTCACTGAAGGCGTTCACTCATCAGACAAGTCGAAAGTTGGCGAACTGGGTAGGACAAAAGTCACCAAGCTTCCAATTGGAGTGGAAGGCTGTCGTATACCCAGAGGTGTTAGTCTTGACAGCTTCTGGGGCAGCATTGAAAGTGCGCTCAAGCGTGCAGATGCAGTCAGTCCGATGCCGAAGGTTTCTATCCAAGAGCTGGAAGAAGCCGGTGTTTTCAATGGCGTTGGGAAACTACAATGAGGGCATAATTGGAACGTCGCATAACAAGTAGAACCATAGAAGGAAGGAAAAAAACAAGACAGATTCCTAAATAATCGCAACACTGTACACAGTTTACTTGAACAGAGACGAATACGTAACTGGCAAGCCTCGATTTAGCCTATTTCTAACGTCCCGCACGCCTAGCAGCGCCGAGCCGGGTAGTCAACGACCACAATATGTGCATTGGCCTGGAAGAAAACAATTACCCTCCAAAGAATCGGGATTTGAGAGTATCACTTGGCACTCCACCAATTAGCGTCTGTTGGCTCTAAGCCATCCGAGCCCAGGTTATGCTAAGATACCTGATTCGATAGCATACCAACACCTCTTTCTGCAAGCATTGTGTATCGAGATGAACACTATACACCCGAATTGGGTCTGGCTACTACAGTAACAGTAGAGATCCTCGGGTGCTTTATCAACATGTTTAGGATCAGTAATAAGGGAGCGGCTATGTCTTGTCATACCTTTGCAAGACCGGACTGTATATTGAGTTACACGGTACTCTTGATTGCGGGTAATTGTCGAAAAAGAGTTAACAGGCTGTTGAATGTAGTATAACGTGTGCTACGCCTAAAATTTCTTCTTTTCCCCAGTCATCTCACGACCACCGAAATGAAGCTTTTTGTCACTCTCTCTATCTTTTCGCCTGTACTTACCTCTCCAACACCCGCCCCAATACATCAACACCTCAGCATTGGCTCCCACTCAAATCTAGCCCCGGGTCTCGGCGACCTCGCAAAGAAAGCAGGGCTAAAGTATTTTGGCACCGCCGTCGACAATGTAGTCCTCGACAACGATGAATACACATCCATAGCCTTCAACCGCTCAGAGTTCAACCAAGTCACCGCCTCCAACGGGCAGAAATGGATACACACAGAGCCCCAACGCAGCCTCTTCAATTACACGCTCGGCGACCAAATCGTCGACGCCAGCAAAGACGCTAACCAGATGCGTCGCTGCCACACCTTCCTCTGGCACAATCAACTCCCCACCTGGCTCACGACAGGTACCTGGACCAAAGGCAGTCTCCTCACCGTCCTCGAAACCCACATCAAAAACGTCGCAGACTACTACTGGAACGACTGCTACGCGTGGGACGTAGTGAACGAAGCCTTCAACGATGACGGTACACTGCGAAAGACCATCTGGCTGGAAGTTATTGGCCCGGAATACATTGAGCATGCGTTCCGTCTAGCAAGACAGTATACAAGTCCAGGCACGAAATTGTATTACAACGATTATGGAATCGAGAGGGTGAACAAAAAGAGTTTGGCTGTTGCACGCATGGTTAGAGAGTATCAACGTGTTGGTGTGCCTATTGATGGTGTAGGGTTACAGGCACACTTTACTGTGGGTAGAGCGCCATTGTATACTGATATTCGTGCTTCGCAGCAGCTCTTCTCCAGTCTGGGGCTAGAGACGGCCTTGACTGAACTTGATGTTCGTATGACGCTGCCTGATAGTGCAAATAAGACGGCTAGTCAGGCTGCCATCTATGCTGATTCGGTGCGCGCGTGTGTGGATGAAGTCAGTTGTGTTGGAATTACAGTTTGGGACTTTTGGGATCCGGTTAGTTGGGTGCCAGACACGTTTCCGGGGGAGGGAAATGCTTGTCTTTGGGATGAAGAATTTCGGATGAAGCCAGCGTATTACGCTGTTGCTGATGTATTGAGAAAGGCGGGTGAGAAGAGGGGGTAAGTTGGAGTGGGGAATGGCGAAGTGAACCTGGCCATGGGCTCGTAAGGATATATATTGGTAGATATGTTGCTATTTATGATGTTTTGTTATCCTAAATATCATGTAGACCAAGATTCATAATAGAGGCTTACACAGGTCTACAGTCTGCAGTCTTTTGTTAATGTGCTTCTGTCTAAGCATTGCCAGCGAGGTCACGCATGCGACGCTGAGTGCCGACTAGTATGCTCTCAGGGAGACTTTGCATATTATACTTTCTAAAGTGCTTATAGTGTCTTCGATCCAGACCGGACGATGAGGAGCGTCTTGTTCCTATTACTGGAATTTGGGCATCAAGTATCTGCATGGTGATATCGCCACACATACATGTGCGACCAAGCTCATGTCTGTAAAGTTCGAGATGATCCATGCCAACTGTTTGGGCATCGATGTCTGGCAAGAGCTAGTAGACAATCGGGTGTCTCGACACCAGGCCCGCTCGCATGCGGATATTGTTGGATGTATAATAATAGCAAGACATCGGTTGAGGTATTACAACAGGGTCCGCAACGCGTTGATCGATAAACTGCCGATATCGAGGATGTTCTGCGGAGAAAGCATCCGTTGTTGCTTGGCGGCTCAAAATCAAGAATTCCGCTCTGCCGTACTCTTGGTGTTCGTGCGGGACGAGGAAGCGGATGCATCGGCAGATGGGAACACAGCCTGATGGGCACTAAGACCTGTCCCCAATCTTCCAAGCCCCTCCGCTGATCTTGGATGACGGAGTACTGGCATGGCGTCCGTCATGGTGCAGACAGGAGGTGTATGTGGCGGTGCTGTGGCTCGTTCGTTCGTCCATGGCCCGGATGGGTGTTGCAGGTGGCTGGTCACATGCATTGTATGTACACGCGTCTTTCGCTAGATAGATGTTGCGAAGAGATCGAAACTAGTTCATTCGAGGTCGTGATGTGTACGTGATTGGGTACCTTGATTCATTAGAAACGAAAAAGGCCCGTCATTAACGTGTCACCAGAAGTACAGAGGTAGGGAAACATGCATCCGTGTTCGGAATTGATCATGGAATAGTAATCTTGAGGAATCCAGATGTGCTCAGGCATCTTTGTTCCCCAATACGCTTTGTTGGCTGGATACAGCGACGTTGGATACAAGAAGTGCCGAATTTGAATCTGGTGTGCTAAGACACGATACTAGCCATGCAGGCGCTCGCGCGATGGCTGTCGCTGCCCCTGAAGTATGAAGATCGAACTTCGGCTATGTTTAGAAAAGAAATCTGTTAGGGCCGCTGATAGAATGTAAAATACCGCAACGCTGGTATAGTCAGCCGCCAGGAACCCGAACAACTTACCGTTTGTGAGGCTATACGTGCAGCAAAGGAGATTGCACCGTACAGCAATACCTCCTGCCTCGTAAGCGTGCATAGCCTCAATGTGATAATCGCTCAATTCTTGGCCTACATTGCTGGGCACTTGGCGAAGAGCCAAGAGTGGAAACGTGGATGCGTGGATATCCCGCTCAAAATTGGCGATTGTTTGAGACATCGAGGCCCGGAGCTGTTCAGGGGATCTTTTCAAGGGGCTCAGCGTCTTGGATGCGTACTTATGTGCTCTGAGGAGCTGCAAGGCGAAGGTCGGTCGCGATAGAGTTGATCTATGTGCGGACGGCGCAATCCCGGGGTTAAAGCACTTGTCTATTGTACCATTGCTTGAGCGTTAGGAACATGTTGACTGGTGTCGCGGGTGCATGCATGTTCTGGTGTACCGTTAAAGTACTCGCTGGGATGAGGGGCGTTTGACAAGCATCGATGGCCCACCGGCGTAGAATACAAATGTGACAAGCCATTAGTCCGAGACCGGAAGTTAACGAGCCATGCGATGCGCAACTGGGTGGCATTCATTCCAAGGTATGTATTATAACCAGCCAACGAGCCACAGGTGTCGCCAGTGGCGATGATGCGATGGCGTGGCAGGAGCGTGGGAATGCAGCAAAAACTGGAGTAGAATGGATGCCAATACTTCCCGCTGCTGTTGATGAGCCAAGGGCACCAAGAATTCCGCATTTTGATTGCTGTTTCGGTTGTGTCGCTCCTGTGTGAGGGGTCGAGGGTGTGGCAACGTACCCTCCAACGCGCACAACAACAACGCCCATGACCCTCTGCGTCTGTGGCGTCTCTCGATACGTCCACCAAGTGCCCCGCGAAAACAAGAAGCGGTTACCTGATTGTGGTTCGCATGTGGTCATCTGCGACTGACGGATGTCGGCGAAGCAATCGCTTCCAGCCAAGATGGGGGCCAAGGCGCTAGTGAGTAAAGGAGTGGAGTGGCTGAATGGACAAGGCCGAATCACATCAAGGCTTCGCCCACCATCCCCGGACCTTGCCAACCTCGGCTTAGCAGGGCTGTGCCTCGCTCTTCGACCGCGCCAGTTTCTCTTTCTCTGGGCGAATCTTCGCCCGCTCCGTTCCGCTGGTAAAAGCTGCCAACTGCCCGCGAAAACCTCTGGGCGTTCTCTCCTCTGACTTTGCTCCACGACCCCAGGCTGCTCTTTCCACCCCGCGGCTTAACTTTGCGGTATCTGTCGTCGCGTTGAGCTGTTCTGACTCCTTCGCACATCTTTTACCTTCACCATCATTGGTAACGAACATTCAACTTCGCCAAGACGATGAGCGAGGTTCAGAGTACAGTGCCCGCAGCGGCCACAACTCCTCAACAACAACCCCAAGGCACTCCCATCCAGCAGAATGCTCCCACACCTGCTTCAGTTGCCGGTGGCTCAGGCGATCAGCTTGTTTGCCAGTGGCAGAATTGCGGTGACCGTCTGCCATCTGCTGAGCAGCTCTACGTAAGTCGACCGCCAAGTATATCTAGCGACGACTGCATATCGCGCAGCGACGCCTTGAACTTTGTCGCTTTATCGTTCCAGCTTGCTGACTTCATCCTAGGATCACGTCTGTGAGCGCCATGTTGGTCGCAAGAGCACCAACAACCTGAATTTGACCTGCCAGTGGGGTAACTGCCGCACAACCACAGTCAAGCGCGATCACATCACTTCTCACATTCGCGTGCACGTCCCGTTGAAGCCGCATAAGTGCGATTTCTGCGGTAAGGCGTTCAAGCGCCCTCAGGATCTCAAGAAGCACGTAAAGACGCACGCCGACGATTCTGTATTGCTCCGCTCCCCAGAGCCCAACCGAGGTGGTCCCCACGGCGCCCAAGGCTACCCGGGCCAGAACGGCAAACGTAAGTACTCCTCACATGACTTTGTCGATCTCAACCTCGATCCTCGTGTCTGCTATTCATTTTCTTTCAACATCTAACAGACTACTACAGTGGTCGCTGACTTGCAGGCGCTTGCCGCTACAGCGAGTGGATACCAGTATCCCGATGGTGCTCTTGGCCCCAATGGAGGTTACGGCCAGCAACACCCAGGCGGTGCTCCAGCTGGATTCTATGGAGGCCCACCCCAGAACTCTGCTTATGGTCCCGTCTATTACGCTGTAAACCAATCTCAACAGCTTAACAACGACTACGAGATCAGGAAGCGTGCTGCATACGATGCGCTGAATGAGTTCTTCGGAGACGCCAAGCGTCGCGCAATCGACCCTACCACGTACTACGACGTCGGTCAACGACTTATGGGTCTCCAGGGTGTTCAGCTTCCAGTCCTCGGTGGCGGCGGAGGCGGCTACCAGGGTGCTGGTATGTCTGAGTATGGCCACGGAGGTTCAATGGTCGCTCAAGCGCAGCACCCGCCCATGCACCACCCCTACTCCCTGCCGCTTCCTAACCTTAGGACCAAGAGCGATCTTCTAAACATCGACCAATTCTTGGAGCAATTGCAAAGCACCGTCTATGAGAACCCCAACCATGCTGCAGCCGCTGGTGTGGCTCATCCTAGCCACTACGTTCACACTGGCGCTGGCTACCGCTCTAGCAACTCACCGCCTGGTCTCTCATCTAGCCACTCCCAGTCGTCTCACGCTACTGCTATTGGATCAACCAGTGCCGAGACCCCAGCTCTGACTCCTGCATCGAGCGTGCTATCATACGGATCTCAACACTCCCCTGGTGCGCAACACTCTTCGAACAATGGTGTTTCCCCCACATCAAGGACTTCAATCGGTAGCATGTACCCCACTCTTCCATCCGTCAGTGCCATGTCGGATATGTCAGCTGCAGCCCCATCATCCGGACTCGCACCTGCGTTTGATACTGATGGCCGTCGACGATTCTCTGGTAACCTTCTCCAGAAGGCTGCCCCAGATCGATCAGAGAACGACATGGATACTTCAAGTGATGGTTCTTCACCCAAAGATCGTCGGGATTCTGAACAAAATAGTCTCCACCATGACGTTAACCAGCTGGCTATCCACTCGCCTAAAGTTGACCCTGCACTTCGCTCACCAAGCGTCGCTTCATCGACTCCCACAGAGCAAGGTGACTCGTCTCAGCAATCGTGGGTTGAGAATATCCGAGTCATTGAGAGGCTCAGGGCGTACCTCAAAGACAGGCTGGATTCGCACGACTTCTCCGACGATGAGGAAGATGTCAAGCACGTGCACGAGCGCCGCATGAGCGACGACGATGCACACAATCTTTACCCAGTACTGCGTGCTGTACAAGAGGGTCGAGAGTAGTGCCTGTGCTGTTTGTGGGTTCATGAGGCTTCGTGGAGTTCAATTCGGTGAGATGGTGTTCAGGGTGTTTGCCAGATTTGGTGGCATTATCGGGGCCAATGGTCAATGGTTGTTTTATCGAGATAGTGATGTCTTGCTTCTGTTTGTTTCACGGCCACCGCTAGGGATTAGGCCTTCCGGTAGCATGTTCAGCTTCACACTTGTTAGTCAAAACGTGCGAATATTACGATTGTTCAACTCTTCAACTCGATACCATCTGTGTTACATGTAGCAATGATCGATTATCCTCGAGGCATGCGTAGGTGCTGCTTTGTGTCTGTGACTGTTAACTGCGGAACCTGCTTGGCAACCCGCGTTATCAGTTTGCCAAGCTTATGACCAATTCAGACCCCACATTGAATCTTGCTGATCGTCGTTTAGACAAGCCTTTCCCCACGTTGCTATCAGTCCAGAACGTCGGGCACGGATTGATATGGGTTCAGATGACCCACTCGGAGCCGCGTACGATGTAGTAACGCCCAATCTCCATCTCCATATTCACCTTCTGGACATTATTAATTCCTTTCGTGACAAAGTGACAGCTCCTGTGCATCTTTGCGACATACAATAATATATCCGACGGCAATTCCAAGTCATCTTTCTGAGCATTCTATCGCAATGGCGTACGGGCGCGGTGGTGCAGGCAATTACTACGCGGCGCAGGAGCAAAGTAAGAAGGCTGTTGAGGTAAGCAAACACATGCCTTACATTCCCAACAGTGTAGGCTTCCTTGTATGCTGATAGTCTATACAGGACGTCGAAGCTAATCGCTTCACTTCCGCTTCCGCTGCACAATCTACCCAGCCCTCAACTCAAGTGCAACCTTCAAACTCCTCTCAAGACTACGCACACATGGGTCGCGGCGGTGCCGGCAATTGGTACCAGCCCACTGAGCTTCAGAAAGAGGGCACCTTTACACAGGCTGTTGACGCAACCGCCATTCCTACATCATCGAAGCCACAGGTCAGCACACCTTGGCATCCTGAGGGTCAGGAACTGCCTGTTGCGAGGAGTGGGAGAGGTGGCGCAGGTAACTTTGTCTGGAAAAGTGAAGAGCAAAAGAAGGGGCAGAGTGAGGACGAAGAGAAGCGAGTAGAGGGAATGAGGGACGAGGTAGAGAGGAGTGTTGAGGCTGGTCTGACGAAACCGCCTGGCGCGCTGCTCGGGAGGGAGACGCAGAAGGACTGGTAAACAGCACAACAGGATCTGACGGACAACGATTGCGCCAAGACGCAGCGGGCAGGAAGATATCTAGGCCCGATGAATTCATGTACTAAGTATCGATAGAGATGCCCAATTTCTGCCTCGTATGGGTGTGACAGGTGTGCGACGTTGCAGATGTATTGCATGCTGTCCACGAGCCACTGCATGTGCATCTGCAAGAAATGAGCTGCAAACTAGGAGCACAAAATCCTGTGTCTAAGCCTGTATGTTTCCGCGAGATTTTGAGGCTTTGCTAAGCTACCCAGAGAGACTTTGGATGTATTTGAAGAGCGTGAAGCTCGGCACTTTCCCATGTGCCTCCACATACCCTATACGAGGAAGAAACTGAACCGGTGTGGAGATACTAAATTCTCTGCTTCTGCGGTATAGATTAATCCACAACAGAAAAGAGTATAACATTTGACAACAATGCAGACTTCTGAGTTATCTATCTGGTGTACATCTCGTGAGGCAGCTCATGACGTTGCTTCCTATTTGGGATAACAAGGCCCGTGCACTTTGTTTATCGACGCCTAGCCGATAGCTTCCCCGTCTCTCCCCACCCACAGACCAGCCCCAATCTCCGCTCCCCTTCGTGTTGCAACCTGGTTGTTGATCGTTCCTCGACAATTCGCGACAAGATGGCGCGTCGATCAGCTCGTCTGCTCAAGGTATGCGCGCGCATTGCTTTTCCAATGTTTGTTTACATCTACTAATCCGTCTGTTGTAGCGTGAGACCACGCCCGACACCTCGATGCGGTCCGAAGACAGTGGGCATACCGCCTCGACGCCAAACCTAGGACTTCCGGACCTTCCAGAGTTGCCAGAGCCCGGTATGGAGCAGAAGACGCCCTCGAAAGTCGCCGAAGGTCTCAAGACTCAGACAAAGCTACCGCATGCGACCGCGACACCCACACCACACAAGAGTAAATCAACCAAGCCGCTCATTGATGCCGCCACAAGCCAGACTCCCAAGGATCGCACTCCGATCAAGCCAGCAGGGCAGGAGATGCATCCTGCGCATCATCACGCGAGTACAGCCAAGATTCTGGATGAGGCGCGCTGGCTCGGTTTCCAGTCACTGGGTGCGCATACCGCGCCATCCAAAGCGACTGGCTTAGCGGGTCAGGCGACGCCTTCTAAGACCCCAGTACCTGCTACTTCGACGGCCAATCTTGACTCGTCGCCTGACTTTCGCTTCCGCTTCAAGTCGCCCTTCTCCAAAGACGAGGCTGCACTGAGCCCAAGCTCGCGCAACATCTTGAAAGACGCTGGGATTGCAGGCACCCCCGGTGGTGGAAGCCGTGCTCTGTTTGGTACGTTATAGTTCACTCAACCTGTTTTGCTTTTTCTTGGTAACTGACTTTGATATAGGCACGAGCGAATGGTCTTCGAAGGCCGACGTATCCCCTCAGCGCAAGAAAGCTGAAGCTAAGGGCAAGATGGCTCGCTTCAGCGATGTACACATGAAGCAGTTCAAGAACATGGATTCCATCGCGAACCACCCATCAGCTTTCCGCGCCGACCCTACCCGGTTCAAGCCTGTCGTGGGCCAGCCTCTCAAGAAGTCGCCCTCGAAGCCAGACGTAGCCAATCCGGAGACGAACAAGCTCAAGCGTACACAGTCTAAGGTGGATATAGCGGAGTCAAGCGCGAGTGCCGCCGGTGATCTCAAGCGTACACAGTCGAAGATGGACCTGGCAGCATCTGGAAGCAAAATGCCCCCAACCCCGTTGAAGCGCACCCAGTCCAAGATGGACCTTACCGGATCTAGTCTCCCACGTTCTCAGTCAACGGCCCGCATGGCTCCTCCTACACGCAACGGACGACCCGCCTCCCGCGAAAACGATGGTGACCACAACCTGGCGGCAAAGCGTGTCAAGCGTACTGAGTCCGATGATGCTGCGACCACTCGCCCCGCGTCTCGTGAGAAGATGTCTGATGTCTCAGCACGTGCGAGTGCTACCCCGGCGCGTAAGAAGACCTCTCAAACCGCGCTTCCTCGCCTAGCTGCGCGACTGATGACGCCCACGAAGTCGTCTATTGCACGTTCGCAGAGCGTAAAGACTTTGAAAACTACATCGATGATTCCAACCCTAGGAGGGTCGCCTTCCACGAACAACCTAGGGGCCTCGCCTTCCACCAACCGCAGCGTCAAGTTGCCTTCAGCGAGCACTTCATTCCCTCCCCCTAGCAACATCGGACATCTGCAGGCTATGAGGGATGGAGCACGTGACAGCATGCGCAAGGTACGTGTATTCTTGGATATCATCTCAAGTATTTGCTAACAATAGCAGGCGAGCCAGAACCTTCAGCGTGTTCGGTCGATTCTCCGTACGCCAAACCGCAAGTTCTCGGACGACCCCAGCAAGATCGCGGCAGGCACTCATGTGTCGCCTCCAGCTTCAAACTTCGAGAACGCTCTGCCTGCAATTCCTGCTACAGCTCCTGTTAAGAAACAAGTCAACTTCAGCAGTAGTACCTTGGAGCGTGCATCACACGACGAGCTGGGTAAATCACCGTCGCCAATGAAGTTCAGGGCAGGCAGTGAGGTTCCTGCTGGTGTCGTGATCTACCCTAGTCTAGGCTCAGGTGCACAGCACCCAGACCTTTCTCAAGAGATTGAGACTCTTACAGCGTCTCCGTCAAGGCGTCTCACGTTTGGTGGCGAGACTCCTAACCACCCTCGTTCTTTCTCCTTCGAGTCTGGCAAGGCTGTCAACTTTGGTACGTACATTGCCCTGCTTCAGTTCTCCTTTCATTTACTGACTTGTTTAGGCCCTACATCGTCTGGCACGATTCGCATGGTTCGTGAAAGCAATGTATCTTCACTTGTTGACGGCACAAAGCGCAAGCTAGAGACCCTCCAAGAGACGTCTGACAAAGAAAACGACGGGCCCAACCAAGACGATACACGCTCCAACAAGAAGATGAAGCGCACGCCTGCGCCTGCTCCGAAGACCCCTGCCAGCACGAGCAAGCTACCTCGCCACACTCCAGCAGGACGTTCGAGTGCCATCAGCAAGTCAAGGCTCGCTTTCCTTGCTACACCCAAGCGAAACAAAGCTTGAGCTTGCTTGCCTTGGGCTGTGAGCGTAGCACTATTGGAATGTATCCTCGCCACAAGTGGTGGCTGACGTACATTGTCTTGTGATGTAGCGAACGTCTGTTCTCAGTCCACCTATTCTGTCATTTGCTGGCGTATTGGTCATGATGTCTGTGCATCACCTTACGACTCACGCCACTTGGTTCCTTCCACATTTCTTTTCTTCTCATTTGGGTCTATAATTGCATTGGGGCGTACTGGTTCGTAAGGCATGAGCCTCAAAATCTTCTCTTTTGTTTCTGGATCTCAGATGTCCAATGGACAATGAATATTACGAAAACGGTCCCTCACGATTAAGCTTAGCTTGTGTATGATATACTGAATGAATGATACATGACTATTGAATACGCAGACAGGTGACGTGATATCCCTCTTGCCATACCCGTTGGATGTGTTGCGCATCATGCGCTACGATGTTGTTCTTTCTGAGTTGTATCCCAGCACCATGACCGTAAAGCTCGATATTACCTTGTCAGTTAGGAAAACTTCCAATGTGAAACATAGCAAGAACCTTTCGGGTACGTGTTCCTGGGCTGTACGACCCAGACAAAGCGAGCGTTGTGAGTGTGAGAGCGAACATGACTAAGCTGAGGAACATGTGCAGTGAAGTGGGTCGAGTTTCGCGTGCAGCGGTCGGAGATTCCGAGCCGACGTTCAGGTCGCTCATACGTTTGGCCGATCAACCAGCAATTCACGCTTACAGAAGCCCCCACTACACACACAAGGGCTTTTCTAGCAGGTTACTACGTCATTCGAGTACGCGCGGACAACTTACGGCCTTGCTACATTGGCAGGGCGACTCTCACACCACCACCGTGGCGTCGCTAAGTAACCTTGTCGACGAATTGAAGAATTCCTTCAACTTCTTCAACTCTCGCCCACTACTAAGTTCCACGACAACTTCTTCAATAGGCGATTCCGAAAACCAGCCCACGGACGTGCTCTCAAAAGTTGTGCGCTTCCTACAGCATCGCAGCCTCAACGACATCACCGAGTTTCTTACCAATCCCCGCCTCGACGATCCAACCTACCTTACCACACTTGCTATCGCACTAGCTTCCGTCATCGTAACCATGTCCTGGTTCTCTCGCACCGGCGGAAACTGGGGAGGACGCTTCTCGCCGTTCGGGCGTCCAGGCAACTCGCCAAACGCTGGCGTCGTCAATGACTCCGATTTCTCATACATCACGAACGAAGACCTACGAAGGAATGGTCAGGCACAAGCACCCGAGATCGTAGACTGGGACGACAAGAATCCAGAGCGCGAAACAGATGTACTCATCTTCAAGAACGGGCGCACAAACTACCCTACACACTTTCCTGCGCACAGCATACGGGATGGAGATCTGAAGATTGGCACAGTGCGCCAAGCGGCCGCGAAGAAGCTGGGCGTCGATGACCATCGACGGATACGCATGTTTTACAAGGGTAGAAACCTCAAGTACGATGAGCGGACCGGACGAGAGGAAGGGCTTCGCGGCGACGGAAGTGGTAGTGAGATTCTGGTCACAGTCGGCGAGACACCAGTAGGCGGCCTAGCACCAGGCTCGGGCGAGGCATCACAACGCGCATACAGCGAAGGCGAAGATGAGGAAGACGATGATGAAGAAGATGTCGACTCCGGCGCGAATACTACAGGCAAGAAGAAGTCCCGCAAGCGTGGCGGCAGGAAGGGCAAGAAGAAGCACGCTTCGTCTGCCAACGCATCTGGTACCTCAACACCCGGCTATACCACTGCCGGCGCCGGCGCGGAGTACCTCCCCATCCCCTCGCATATCAACGCGGCCCCACGCCCAACCTCCGCTCCTCCCCTGAATTCCAAACCCGCCGAGCCTCAGACCCCAATCGGCAAACTCGATGCCATCGCTAGCAAGTTTCACACCGAATTCGTACCTATGTGTGTACAGTTCATGGCTGGCCCACCAGAAGACAAAGCGAAGAGGACCTTCGAGTACAAGAAGCTGAGTGAGACCATCTTGACACAGATTATCTTCAAGCTGGATGGCGTCGAGACAGAGGGTGACCCAGACGCGAGGCTCAAGCGCAAGGCCCTCGTGAAAGAGGTCCAGGGTATGTTGACGAGGCTGGACGAGGTTGGCAAAGCTGGCTAAGCTGTGGTAAGAGATGAGAGAGATGGGGAGACGAAATAGAATAGGCTTGCGCATCGTTACATGATGTTGTGAAGCAGGAAACCAAGTTCGGTAATGGGGGTGCGAACGTGTATGGTATCCTTGTTGTCGCTCTACTTTCTTGTCGAGATTGCATCGAACCAGGATCTAGCAGAGAGCCCTGATGAGAGGCTAGCGATCGATTCGCGTATCAACATCAACGAAGATCTTCGCTCTATTTCTATCTACTGCGCCTTTGGAGTGTGCAGTTGTATTGGTATCTTCTTCTCTCTTTGACTTACCATGTCCTTGCTTCTCGCTTGCTGAAGTGGAGCGAAGGAGAAAAGACCTAGTCTTTGTTGTCGTTCCCCTGTCAGTGATGTTCCATCATGCCTTCCTACTCACAACGCCCTCAACAAGAGATACATCGGCCTTTCACGAGAACGCAGCAATTCCCAAATACGAGCCTTCCATCTTCTCTATTGTAACTCGGCCATTTCTCGCTAGCGTAACGATACCAGTATGACAATGATACTTAAGCATCAACCGTTACAAAGTCTCGAAGACGCACCTGCCCAGCATGATCTCCCTACCATGGACATGTATCCAATGTTGATGTCGACTTTAAAAGAAGCCTTTCACATGATAGCAGGGATGGATCGTGTCAGTAGCGGAACTACCGATAATCTGGTTTCCCCAGCCATCTCCACCAGCGACTACGATGGAGTTCTTGAAACTATCAGAAAACATAGAACACTCGACAGAGCGGAGATCTGGTAAGAGATGTCTCGTAGCCACTGATCGGTCGATTCCTCCGCTTATACCTAGAGCAAGGATTCGTTGTTGGTTGAGGACGACGAGCACAAGCAGGGAATAAATAACTATGAGGCATCGAAGGATACTGGTACATTCAAAGAAACCGAGGCGTTAACTCAAGTTACCCTTGTGAATGTACAGCAGCTCGACGTCTTCAATTGCGGCTACACTCCAACAGGAATGCCTGGTTATACTGCCCTCGAAACGGCGAGTACATCGATCGACAAGCAGCAGTTTCTCAACTTCCTCACACTTGATGGTGGAGACGGCTGATTTCACGACAGCCATATGGATGCATCTCTGGATCTGTAGGAGCGAGCAGTCAACCGCCAAAAAATATAGGATTGCAATCTGCTGCGTTGGCCGTGGCAACGAGTTCTACACCATTGCCAGGAATAAGTAGAGACTCCGATGTAGACTACAAATCCAGTACGATAAGATTTTAGCGGACAACTGCAGAGACAGAGACATCATCTTAGTACCGATCAGCGTTGCCTACAAGGACGCTTACAAGACTGGTATCGAGCAAGAACTTCGGCATCAAGCAGTTAATAGAAATATTATCAAAGATGCCAAATATCTCACGTTAAATCGAAACCACCACTGGTCTCTCCTCTGTTTTGACTGCTGCCATAGCATCATCAGAGGTCACTACTTTGACGCTAGCTATAACGCATCCGCTAGGTCCTCACGTCACGATGCAGTCGAGCGATCAAGTAACGCCAACGCAGACAGAGCAGTTTTAGCTGATATTGGAACGATCTTCGACGACTTACAGCCCGGGCGCTTCGAAAACAATGAGCTCTGGGTTGCCCTCGATCCGCACGATCCCAACCAAGGCCTCGAGAGCGTCAGCAGCGACAATAACGGCTGGGGTGCGTGCGGCTCCTTCTTTTTCGAAAGGAGCAAGGAGATTACGCAATACATTGTCGACTTTCGTAGAGATCCCAACTTCTCGAATGATGAATCCATCGATTCTCTCCTACCTTTTGGACTACCAGCGTCATAGGAATCGGGATTCAACGAAGATGCGCAGAGCGATTAGGAATCTTATGTTTCGAGAGTGGAAGGCGAAGAAATGATGGAATCGTAACTCGGCATGGATGGATGGCGTGGTGGAGTTCTGACACCGGGGGGTGGCGCGGCTGGGTGGAATTCGTGGTTGAGGAAGAAGGGTTGGATGAGACGGATCTACAAGCGCTCATGTATTTTTCCTCCCCACTTATGTTGTTGTTTCTTCGCAAAAGTGTATTTGCATCGACGTAGAAGGTAGTATCTTCGAGCTTACCTACATTATCGAACTTCGTTGCAAAAGGAGTCGCAAGCCCATCACCATATGTTCCGCAACGCGCATATTTGAGCTCATTCCATGATTTGCATTGCAACGCAGCGAATCCAGATATAGTGCCGGCATCTTTGCTGTGCGACAATTGACAATCATAAGGACCAATGCGTGCCATACGTCTTAACCTCTAACTGTCTGACAACTTTGCAGACACCCGGCTTTGTCCAGTCCTGCGGCATACCCATCCTTGATGGGAAATGGAAGGAAATCCCTTATAGACAGTGCAACTTCCTTGTCAACAACGCAACGTGAAGAACACTGTGCCGTCCTGCT
The DNA here is from genome assembly GCF_907166805.1 of Alternaria atra. Classification (NCBI taxonomy): domain Eukaryota; kingdom Fungi; phylum Ascomycota; class Dothideomycetes; order Pleosporales; family Pleosporaceae; genus Alternaria; species Alternaria atra. The sequence goes on from NW_025091331.1 coordinate 1,551,003, forward strand.
CACCTCGTAGCTCAAATCAGTTCTCAGCCCTATAACTCAGACCTTCAAATTGGCGAACTTTTCCATATGCGGCAACTAAAATCTCTCAACGTCCTCTTACTAAAGGTGACTTTATTACTCAGTAATATCAAACTCTTGGCGATGTATTGCGTGCTATAGAGTCAACTTAACCTCAGCGAATAGCACGGTTGAAAGTTATGAAGAACGAAATGCGCCTTGGTGCTACGGGAATGACGTGAACACCGTTCAAGGATCTGCGGGTGGTCTCGTGGCTATACGAGGATGCTGACGACCGGATGTCGGCCCTGACGGGAGTCGTTCGCCGGTTCGTATAGCATCTGACACTTGTCAGGGGGATTCCATTCTCATGGAGACGTCAGCATTGTCCCGGTACGAAGGTTCTGATACTCTATTGCTGAAGCGAAGTTTGACGTGAGGAGGCTGGAGATGAGGACAGTAATCTGACGTTTCGATGCCACCATATGCGGTAGCCCATTTTGGTTGGGCAACTGCGTCACGATAACAGGCCTGCCATATTCTATGGAAGCCGCATACCAACTCTCAGTCTTGCACGCCGCGCCAAGAATCCCATAAATAATCCGACGAGATATGTGCCTTCCTTGCCAACAGCCAATCCTTCCACCCAAGATGTTCCCCCGCGTTGAATCAGTTATGCGTACCCATGAGCCGAATCCTCGACTTTCTTTCCCGTTCGAGTAATATCTTCAAACTCCTCCGCATGTCCCCGGAATCCCATTCCCAGTGTTGCGCAAAGCCATCGGGCAAAGTGATGTCAATGCCAACATGTCTATCTGAACGATGAACATCTTCGTGACATTCAACGATATACTGTGCAACCTCTTTCGCAAAGCCTTATACAAAAGGTCCACAAGCGCTATCAGCATCAGCTTTACACTCATTATCACGGTCCTGGCTAGAAGTTCGTCACTCTCGGTGGAGGATAGCCTCGAGTGTCTCCTGGCTGGAATTGTAGTCCGGTCGTGTTACTGCACAAAGTCTGCCAAAACCTCGAAGCAATACCCTGGCAGCTGCAAAATTCTTCGCCCATGCTATCGGATTTCTTTGAGTCGTAGTGTAGTGTATGGATGGTGGACTGGTGGTAATCGATGACCATGATAGTCCAGTGCGAACCGGACGCCTGGCCTTTATTAGAAGCCTTGCGGGCTTCTCTCAAGGCGTTATTTATGGGATTTATAATGAGCTGTTTCTTTCCCACTCTCTTTTGTAGCTGCTCCGTAGGTAGTGTAGTCGCGGTTTCTTCAGCGTCATTCTGGTACAATTCCCAGACCATGCCCGTACCGAGAGTGGCGATGTTATAGTCTTCACATCGAACAATGCGCTGGAGAGCATGGAGACCAGTATCTGTAATCTCATCGTAGAACCATCGGGACTGGCTTCCGTCTTGATGGATTTTGGTGAAGGAAGCGTTTTTAATCGTGGTTCGGCCGGGCGGTGTACGTATCTTGTGAGCGAACGTAGTTGGTCAATATGCCCTCGGACAGGTTTAATTGGGAACGCCCTTGCGCCAAGAAGGCATCCAGTAGCTCTTGATCGATTTTTGCAAGCGCTGTCGACATATTCTTGACATTTTGTAGCAGTTGTGCGCGTTGACCTTCCATTACAGAACCTTTGCCTCTTCGGACAACGGAGGTGTGTTTATGATGGAGTTGCCAAAATTGTAGCTGCGAGAGGTGCATCAATAACGTGTTCTCATACTCGTTGATATATGAAATTCGTCTGAAGAGCTATCAAAAGCATTGTATCAATGAAGCAGTGCTTTGTGGCTGTTGTGGCTGTTGTGGCTGTTGTGGCTGTTGTGGCTGTTGTGGCTGTGATAACCCCTTGATCACTAAACGAAGAATCATCGAGTGGCATTGCATTTTGCACAAACCTAAACAAGTACAAGGAGTAAGTACCAAATGAGTCTCGCTACATATTTACATACATCTTCCTATGGGAGAATAATGGCCCTGGAGCCTGAGGCCAAAGGTACTCACGACGTCGGATCTAAGTTGACATTTTCGACGTCGGATTAAAGTTCGAAACAACGACGAAAAAGCCTTCCACAGATCTGAGCTAGGATAGCCAGCCATCGGCCTGTGCTACACTAGGGAAGAGAGTCAGTAATCAGGGAGACAAAGTGTCGGAGTCGGAGTGGATGTCTCGGTCTCGGGTCCTCCCTAGCCTATCCGCTCGGTGGACGTTCGCCCGAACCTGTCGCGGAAACTGACTAGAGCACCCGAGGATCTCCCGATTTTCAGAGGCCCTGGTTTTTACGTACGCCACTTTGTGGAGACCCTTGACCTTGCCATGACCTTGTCTACGGGTCTGACTATCTGGTAACCTGGCGTTGTGGGGGTGGAGCCCAGCAACGGCGTGTCAGTAACCACGTGGAACCGCACCATCACGGATGCGACGATCACGTCAAGCTAGCGATCAGTGGCTGATAAGTAAACAGTGAAGGTGTGACTTAGGCTAAAGGTAAGCAGGGCATAGTCAAGCAAGACACTAACTAGAAAGGATATGAGATTCGCGCCCAGTTGAGCAGTGACATATCGCTTTTGGTTGACAAAACTGAACTACTTCAAAGACCAGACACCGTTTTCCTCGATGATGTCAATAGGTCGGTTCTCGTCGAGCGACCTCCTGCCAGCTTCGAGAATTGCAGTCGTCGCGATAGTGTTCTTCAAAGTTGGTAGCGGTCGCGCGTCTAGTTGGTCAAGTGTGACCTCGCCTGCGTTGAGCTTGTTGACAGCATCAATGAACTTCTCAAATGAGATGTAACCGTAGCCAATCTGGCCTGCGAAGTTACCCTCCTCATCTGGAGCGTACTTCATGTAGAATCTGAAGGTGATCAGTACGCGAATTGATAAGGTTTTGGTGCTTCAACTCACGGATTGTACCAAAGGAGACCACCCTCATCATCGGTAACATCGTAGCCGCGCTTGGCCTGGTTGACACGAATCTCTCCTGTCGACGCCATGTAGTGGAAGTATTGATTCGAGTGTACACCGGCTTTCTGTGGTGCTGCCCAGCCAGCTGTGTAGACACCGGTTCCGACCTTACTAGGGTCATCTTTCTTCACCCAGTTGGTGAGCAGTGTAATAGTGTCCTCGGTGGCAGGGTCGCATCCTAACCCCGTCGCAATGCCCTTTGCGGCACTGGCCATAACGCGTACCGGCTTCCAGTCGGGAATCATAGACTCGTTAATGTCGATGTGGTGAGAATTGAGGTAGTAGGAGATGTCGGAATCAATACCTGCCCACGCTTTGAACGTCTCCAGTTGACTCCTAGTTGTATTGTCAGCTATTGTTGTTTTCGCGTTCATGAGGTCAAACATACTTGGGCTGGCTCATGTAGGAGTAGAAGTAGTTGAAGTCGCCCAACTTCTGCGCTCTGAAACGCGCATCCGCGTATGCGGGATCGTATCGCTTGTGATGCTCAATGTAGACGAAGACATTATGTTTCTTGGCGGCTGCCAGAAGCTCCTGGTGATGTTCCAGTAACTTCACTGCAGGCTTTGTTATGAGGACGTGGATTCCGCGTTCGATGGCGTACAAAGCGATCGGGTAGTGAGTAGTGTCAGGTGTGAAAATGGTGACTAAGAGATGTCAACGAAAGTAGAGAATTGAGCCGATGTGGGCTGCAACTCACTGGCACTACCCTTGGGAAGCGCGTCAATCGCGGCCTTGTACGCGTTCGGGTCGGTCTTCCCTTCTTTGGGGAATTCCTCGAATGACACGTCCAAGTTGTTGTATGCTTCGGAAATGTTCTTCTGGAGATGCTCGCCTGGTAGAGATCAGCATGCCGCATAGGGTAGAACAGTCCAGACGCTGTGCAACTCACGGATTGCGGGGAATTTGCCGCCCGATGTGCCAACCATTGATAGCTTGCCCACCTTGCCGCGTCTTCGGAGGTCGAACAGCGTCAATCCTACGACACCGACCTTCTTGTCTGACTTGGAGGCGCCTCCTCCCACGAATCCTGTCGTGTACTCTCCAGTACCGACCTAGACTTTCAATTAGCCTTGAAACGCGTCATGGCACAGAAGCAAGAGAGCAAGAGAGCAGCGATTGGGTTGTTGGTGAGGGGCAACATACCATGAGTACTTCTACAGGCGCCATAATGACCGTTTCTTGAAGACCTGAATGTGTGTAAGGGTGAAGTGAGACCGTTCTCAACTACTATCGTGTTTTCGAGGAAGATGGGACGACACAAGAGGTGAATTGAAGGGGATGCGCTCGCTCAATACCCGACATAGCTTCGTCGGCCTTTGACTACTTATCGATAGCGACGGAAAATATATGGCCCAGCAACGCGATGAGGGGCACGAGGCCCTCACGCGTTCTGCCGGCAGCCGCGGCCGGATGACGTTACATTATTCGAGACCTTTGGTCGTGGTGGGGGCTGTGTCTTGCTGATGGCGGTTGTTTTGCGCCCGTTTCCGACAACTGTGGCGTCTCCAAGCCATCTATGAGACAGCCAGACTGGTCTCAACAATTTCGGGGTTGTCTTGGAGAAAGCTCTTGGGTTGTGCGCGGTTGCTGGAGTTTATTGTCTCCGAGGGGTAGCGAACTTCCCCAGGGCCAAGCAAAGAGGGACAGTGGCAGCCCCCACGCGTGGCCCCGCGCTTGATAGGTGGAAGAATGCCACCCGTCCAACATGGCCATGCTGTGCCACTATGTTCGACAGCTATCCCTGCCCCAGGTGCAGCTCTATCCCATCACACAACCGCCGATTTTAGTCACTCCCATAGAAAAGGCTGCAGAATGTCCCGCATTTCGCGCAGTGGTGTCCCGAGCTCGCCAGATGGCCCACAGCCCTGCACCCAAACTCCAGTCTAGCCCTCGCTGTCGCTGCCCTTGGCGAATCACCGATGTGCATTTGACGAGATCTTGACTACAGTAGAGCCACTGAGACACGCCAGTCAAAGTGGGATGAGACATGAGCTCTGCCGAACTTAGCTCCTCTGACTTGCTTTGCGCCGATTGCCTCCATCTCGCTGCTATATTAAAGCTGACCGAACCCGTACTTGGTTCATCAACATTGTTCACCCTTTCCTCTTTCCCGAAAATTCCATTTTTGTAGATAGCCCGCCTTCTTCTTCTACAATCTCCAGTTCTTCTTGATCGGACATACTCCAAACATGGCAGCAAACGGTAACGGGGCCAATGGCCACTCCAAGGAACGTACTCCTCTTCGACCGGGTATCTACTCGCCCACTATGACTTTCTTCGACCCAGAGACCGAGGAGCTAGATATCCCCACTATCAAGAAGCATGCAGTACGACTAGCCGAAGCAGGTCTTGTCGGTCTCGTTACCATGGGATCCAACGGAGAAGCTGTTCACCTGTCACGGGCTGAGAAGACCGCCGTCACGCGAGCAACTCGTGAGGCCCTCGACGAGGCCGGCTACCAAAACGTCCCAGTCATCGTTGGAGCTTCTGAACACGGTATCAAGCTCACCATCGAGCTTTGCAAAGAAGCAGAGGCGGCGGGCGGCGAGTACGTTCTTACTGTCCCTCCCAGCTACTACCGCTATGCCATGGACGAAGAGGCCATCTACGAGTACTTCACAAAGGTCGCAGACGGCTCACCACTCCCAATAATTCTTTACAACTACCCTGGAGCCGTTGCCGGTATCGATATGGACAGCGACCTCATCATCAAGCTTGGCAAGCACCCTAACATTGTCGGTACCAAATTCACATGCGGTAACACTGGAAAGCTCACTCGTGTTGCTCTTGCTACCAACGCCTGCACACAGAAGAGCAACGGTAGTGGCTACATGGCCTTTGGTGGCATGGCCGATTTCACAGCTCAGACTGCCGCTAGCGGCGGATCAGGAATCATCGCTGGTGGTGCCAATGTCCTCCCGAAGACATGCGTCAAGGTCTGGAACCTGTGGGCAGAAGGAAAATACGATGAGGCCATTGAGCTACAAAAGGTGCTCAGCAAAGGCGACTGGGTCCTCACAAAAGCCGCTATTCCTGGAACCAAGTCAGCAATTCAATCATATTACGGCTACGGCGGATACCCCCGCAAGCCACTCAAGAGGCTCCCGCAAGAGAAGGTCGATGCGGTTGCAGAGGGTATCAAGGAGGTCATGGAGGTAGAGAAGAAGTTATAGTTACTTTACGTTGTGTCTCGTTACGTTCATGATGAGTTGCGTTATGCTTTCTTCGCACACACTTTGTTGACACTCGGGGGTAAAAGCACGTGTCTGCATTTACGGTGCTTTCGTCGCTGTATATAACCGTACTATAATAGATATCCTACTTGGTTGTTCTCATCGCGGAGTTTAGTTTGAGTAAGCGCACTACGTCAGAATCGGCAGCGCTTGAGGAGGAACCTCGGAGGGTTGCGACTGCCCTTGCGGCATCTTCCTTGTGACTCTCACACGACAGAAACAGTTTCTCGCTCCACCTTCATTTGGTTTTTCTCTTACAGCCTCGTCTCGGGCGGCTACTTGCTGCCACCTCAATAATTACGTCGCATCTAGAACCTGGCTACCCTAGCGACAAGCAAAGCAGCATCCTTGCCTCGGCGATCGGGAGATCAAGCGTAAAATCTAGGTCGAACGCCAACGTTTCGCCGTCGTTATTCCTTTTCTGCCCGAGCGGCAGTCGCGGTAACTACCACAGCCGGCGCGTTCACGGCAGTCCTGCATATTCAAGTTTGTCTGTGATCGTGACGCAGCATATACGCGCATTAACTATCGGATAGTTATTGAGTTCACGTTGGTACTTTGAATAGTATTTACGGTTTGCTGACCTTGCAGCACAGCCAATCGCTCAAAAAGCGCTATATACAGCCGCACGCAGCTAAAGTTATGCGTCCGTTCACGTGTTTTCATAACCACGCATAGAAAAGAAGACCATAGTTGTACAACGACCCAGCCAGATATACAGTCCGCAGGCTTGTGCGAGTCGCTCCAGATGCCGGAATCTACCACCAGCTTTTGAATGCATTGCAGCTCACTTATATCGCCAACCCGTTCCCCAAACTCGTCCAGCGATATAAAGATAATACTTCTCGCCTTTTCGCAGGCGTCATCTCTCTTGCGTGCCCATGGCCTTTGATCTGCGCTAATGTCGAGATCATTACTTTGCGGAAGTTTCTCTGCGTTCAGTCAGCACTGTAATGGCCAGAAACTGTGAAAAGAGCAGCTTACCTGATATTCCGTATTGAGAGTCACTACGGCAGCCTCATGCGCCCGAACAATCGTTTCGCAGGCCCGAATGACACCCTCGTTGGTCTCGGTCGAAAGCTTGTCGGCTAAGAGAAGCAGGATAAGACTTCCTTGCAGAAGATACATGCCGAACAAGTAGGGCATAAAGGACAGATCCGGGTCAACGTCTAGTATTACCTCAACTGCATGCGCAGCTGATATCGCGTTGGATGTTGCCGCAAGGAAGGACTGCGAGCATATCCACATGTTGTCGTCCTCTAGGAGTGCCACCGGATCCCATTTGCCGTGTAACAGAATATGCAACACATGCATTATGTGTGTGGCATAGGCTGCCACTTTCCTGGTCTGGTGAATCCACTCGCTACGGACTGGGTCGGGTGTGCTGTTGGATTGGGCTTCCTCATTTGAGCCGCAGCCGTGTTGTGCCTTGAAATCTTCGATGCTGTACGCGTACCGTTCCAATTGACGGGTGATTTCTGCCTCGTGAAGTTCCCAGGACGTCCGCTGACCGAACCTTGGGTGGTTCTTCTGGGCATTTAGATCGACGATATCTCCGAGGATTGTCATTAATGGCAGAAAGAATCCGAATATGTCGTGTCTGTATAAATCAGCATAATCCTTGGGCACTTCAGGCTGCGCTAAAAGATCACCTGGCAGCGGCGTCTTTCAGTTGCGGGTTATACATACGATGTGCACTCGAAGTTGAGTCCCCGTTTTCGCGGTCCTGGATGGCCCGTGTAGAACTCGCCCGCTTGCCAGAGCGTGTCCGGAACTGGCTGGAACAAATCCTCGCACTCGTTATCAAGCATGGCCAGCGGGCGATTGTAGCAAAGTCCAAGGTGCCGATCAACCATGTACAGCAACCACCACAGTCGACGCCTCTCCTCTTTCATTTCTTCCACAACTGCCGCGGATGGTGTGCCCACAGGCGCTTGTGTACTGGAGCCATCCGACATGCCCACCTCAATTTCCCCATCTGTTGCAGTCGTCTCCCGTTCCTTAACAGGTCCTTGTGGCAGTTCTCGGCCTAGTTTGAGCTCTCGAGCCAACGACCACGCCGCGTTCCACCACCGCAGGGAAGCCGCCTTGTATTCGCTTGCGGATGTGACTACTCCAAGGTTGATGTATGTGGCAACATCATCTAAAGTACTGGTAGGCGGCATTGCTCCGTCGGGTCTTCCATCGTAGCGTCCTATTGCTCGATCAACTCCGAAAGCGTCGTGTGCGGCAGATGTCAGTCCGGGTCCTGGTGCGAATCCGTGCGAGGATGGAGAATGAACGAGAGGCTTGAGTAAATCCACAGTCAACTTCCACAATTTCTGGCTAATGATTGCTCTTGCTGACGGCGAAGAAGTGAGGTAACTCGCTTCACTCGTCTGGGCGGCGACCCAGAGCATGCTCGAGAGCAGAGCGGGACTGCATTTTCTCGGTTTGTGTTGCCGGAGGAAACTTCGCTTCCTAAAGACGGACCCGAGAATGTACGGCGAAACTGGTTCCATGAATACTGATGAAGAACTTTGGAAGTAAAATTCGAGCAGGTCACATGCGGTGGTGACATTCAGTATTGGTCCTAGGTGGGGGAGCAGCGGTCCCAAGACTGGGTATCTGCAGGCGGCCATGGCAGCGCCGTTTTGCGAAGAGTTCGCGCTGACTCCTGACTGCGGCGATCCTGTGTCGACGGAACCATAGCTACGAGGCGACGATTGCCTTGCAGCTTGTTGGTACTGCATTGGATACGCCATGTTGGCGTACTCAGGGGGAATCGAAACCGGTGTTCCGTTGGGGCCGGGGATGAGATGCATGCCTATGGCTGTCAGCAACTCTTCCAATCCAACACGTATCGCAATACGCAAGAAGCATTTCGAGTAACATACGAGATAAACGAGACATGTACACAGACTGGGAGTTGTGCGAAGTACTCCGGGCCCGTCCATCGTACGTACCATTCATGGCATACATGAGCTCTTCGCGAGGCATCTCGGCATGCATTGTTGGGTATGCAGCGTTAGAACCAAGGAGTAATGGGTCGATCATCATGTGGTTGACAGGTGGATCGAATGTCGTGCTAGGGTTTAGAGCTTGCCAATCACCCGCAGGCAGACCACCTTTGCTGGCTGGGAAATGTTGTACGACGGGCGTCGCTTCTGATTGCGACCAAACATCTTCATCCATCTCGGCCATCACCGGCCTCTCGTAATAACTGGAAATGCCATTGGGAGTTTGCGGGCTGCCACCAGCAGCAGCCTCTTCTCTCTGCTTCTGGATATGCCTTGGAACCTGCAACTCGTCAGCGACTCTATACACAGGATAGTCGCAATGTATGTGCGGGCTTATATCCATTTTGTTGGGTCAGGGGAATGTTGTCAGCTAGAGTTGCTTACTTTTCCGCGTCGTTTCTTTTCACGGTTGTACTGGCAGACGTATTCGAGCTCAATGCAGCGCGAGCACGGAGCTTGGCCGTTGCATCTTGTTCGCATTCGGTGGCAATGATCGCATGCTCGGCTAACTCTCCGCTTCACTGGTGCTGAGCTTCGACGCTCAAGCTTGGGTGTTTCTGCTGTCGTGGTCTCCATAGCTACGTCTGTTGGTTGAGGTGACGGTTATGACTTCAACTGGTCCCTACATGAGATTAGCACCGGCCGGCCCCCACCGAACATCGCCGACATACTGCTTTCCTCCAATGTGGCAACCTAATTCGAGACCTGTGAATTCGAAGGAACGGCAGTTGGTGCGCGCGGGTGACGTCGCGGGAGTACTTGAAGACGAAGGAGTCGGTAGCCGGAAATCTGGGGACGACCACGGGTCATGCGATACTTGGGGAGCATATGTGGGCCTCCGACAAAGCTTTAGGTGCCGAGGGTACACCCCGTCTGTAAGATGTCCTAAGCTGCAAAGACGATTCCAAGGGTCAGTGTGACGATCTGTGGCTTGAAGATTCCATGCGTCCACGCGGGCTTCGAGAAGCGAGATCAACTGGAGTGCAATATCAGAAGACGCAATGTTTAATTCGAGCATTCATGGATGTATGAAAGCTACGACCCATTGGCTACGGCAACCAGGCTCTGGGGCAAGACGTGGCAAGGGTCAGGAACGCCGTAGCAGGGGACCGTGGCAAGGGTCAGAAAATCCTTTCGCATGATTCGAGCATGGCTAAATGCAGATTAACCGGTGGGAGATGCGCTTCTCAAAGTCGGCGCTAGGAGCGAACCGCAAAGAGCCCCGCTTCTTCGAAGTTCACACCGCACGTCAGCTTCCCGCCAATCCTTGCCTGCTCAAACTACCAATAAGTCCTGGCAGCTTCTCCAGGTTGTGGCTTGTAGCGCCTGACCATAATAACACTCCCGAGGCACTCTTGCGCAACATCAGCGTCGGAGATATCATCGTATTACGCCTGGTATACCTCCCCTTCGCCGATATTTGGCGCCACAGTTGGAGTTCTGCTGGTTTGGAATGCCACCATCTGCTGAAACAGCGTCCGTCCCGTTTTGCGGTACCTGACCGTCATTGGCGTATCCATAGCGATCAAGGACCAGACGTCAGGACGTCAGAATATGCACGCCGCCATGGCACCTGAAACCCGATACCTGATACCGACAACGATCTTCTCGTGAAGGCATGGCACGACCTTTGCGCTACGCCCGACGATATCCACACCTGGTTCCACTCACCTAGGGACCGAGCGTGAGTCTCGACCCGAGGACTGGCTTGTATTTCGGTATCCACAAAGGAGTCATTAGTACTGAACATGGTCTATCTGCTAACTCGAGTATATACACCGATACATACGTTGGTTGAAGCATGCGCTAATTGTGTCGGCGGATTATGGTCAAACTTTGTTCTGTGGCATTGCTGTCCCCGCCATGCAGGAGAAGCCGAGCAAGCCTGGTCTCTAAGCGAACTTGTAGTGGCTGTGTGAACCCAACTCCGATATGTGGTCGGCTCAACGTCACCGTTTCTCGTCTATATGCGCAACACCGCAAACTGGCCGTGTAGTCCCTTGCCAGCACACCAACAATGCGAACGGTCCAACTACTAAGGAGCTGGCCACAATAGTTCTGCAACAGAATATAACGTTGGATCCGCTTAAATCTTCTTGGGACGGAGAATTGTTAGGCATCCCGCGCTTATCTCAGGTACGAGCTACAACAGGAGTTCTAGAAGACTCAGACTTGCGAGCTTCATTTTGTAACTTGACCGCATCATCAAAATCTTCAAGCTGAGTTTTCAGCCCCACGTGGGCACCATATGTTGAACAAAACTCTCCTCAACTGAAACTTGTTGGCCGATTGAAAGGGATGACACTGCTTCATGGCTCCGTGCCCACTGTCAACGATCTTCATAAATCTGTCCTGTTTAGTCGTCACATGCTGAGAGTTTGATCCACACCGAGACGAGGGCAGCGCCTGCCGGGCCGTTGAACTAGCCCACAGCCTCGTACAATGCTAGGTGCTGCATCACCACCGAACTGATAGTTTCGCCGGTCCTACCGGTAGACAGTAAGATTGCTTCATCTTGAGAGGCTGCATGTTGTGACCGAGGAGGGGGGTCCGCAATACGTCTGCAGGTTCCAGTACGAGGGCCCGCACAATGAACATGCATAACGACAAGGCCCCTTCACTCTGGCCTCGAAAGGGTGACCAATCTGTGCCTTCTGGGTCCCGTCGCCTGCATACAGGCGCCAATAGTCACTCTCTTTTTATCAAGCCCCGAGAGGTGTGACCATACAGCTTTGGCCTCCCTATCTCTGTAGGAGTCAAGCTGATGCAGAATCCCACCCACAGAGGACTCATGAATCACTGAATGTCAGACTGTCTGGCGCCGCTGAGCTATTGAAGGCTATACCTCCCCACGAAGGGAGAATGAGGCTCGGGGCTTCCACACACGTTTGCGCTCGCATTTCGGGGCGACGAGGCTTTTTGTGAGCTTGCGACACTTCACTCGCCCTGAGAATCTCACCACTCACAGGTCGGATCCCCGCACGAATCTGCTAAGTTCTGGTTCTTTTGCAGCAATATGGAACGAGATTATTCCACCCACACACAGAGGTTGTTCAATAAGGATGGGACATACTCTAGGACTCTTTGCAATGACTGCAAGCTCAAGCCTCTAACATCGAGCTACTTGTCGTCAAACATAGCTGAATTTTATCAGGATCACGTTTGCACTGTACACACTGAAAACTACTGTCTGGGAGGTCCAGAGTCACTCATTGGATTCTATGGTATGTACAAGGACTTGCCTCTCTTATGTACCCCAGATTCCCTAGCCAGTAAAGACGGGATCGTGACCTACACCAAAATCTGGGGAAGTGACCGCGTCGGCTGAGCGGTCGGGCCCTCCGCTTCACAAACACGATGCTTGTCTGCCCTGTCAGTCTTATGACCCGCCTTGATCAACTATGTTCTACGATATTCACCGTTGAGATCGAGCCGTGAGAGGTTTGTGGGGGCGCCGCCTACCGTGGCGGCTATGGCAAAGGCGAAATAGCCGTAGTGTAGCAGCTACGGCTCGAAACCTCACAGTTTGGGGATCAGGCTCCCTCAAACCCTTGAGGCTTAACCGGCTCATTTGAAGCGAGCTCAACCGTCGTTGCCGCCGCCGCCGAGCTCCTCGCGATCATGCAGCATGCAGCTCATCGAGTATTAATGCGGGGAGAGGGTAAGTGTGGGTGTTGCGGGACGCAAGTCGCTGCCAGACTGACGGATAGAGAAGGAACTGTTGAGAGGGAGCACGCCCGTTGGTGGCTTAGAATAGTCCGTCCTGCTGATACAGGCAGGCACCACTGTGGCACTGTGGGTGAGCTGCAGGTGCTCTGCACAAACCCGGGGCGATATACATGATCCCCTGAAGTGATAAACACTGCGTGTCCGCCCTTCATCAAACCAGTCAGCAGTCCTCGCACTTGTTCAAGGAACACGACTAGTCCTTCCCCAAGCCCTTGGGAGAGGTAATTCGGAGGGCAAAGCCATCCGTATCCGCGACTATGTTCATCCCCTCACGGACTCGCCGGATGAGCTGGTTCTCACGATGCTCAGGCAACTTTATATCTCTGAGACGGATATGATTGAGCCATGTGCGCGCTTTCAGTACAGCGATCTATTATATGATAGCTGAGCTGATGGCTGAGTCGTCCAAGTTTCGAGCGGGTGTCACCGCATACCCACCGTCACGGCAACAGGCGATGCCGTCCGCGTTCCTTCAGCCACCTAAGCGGTGGGCATTAGCCCATGCGCATTGGAGCAACCAGTCACCGGAGCTTGGTCCCTTCAGCAAGTGCTGGTCACCGGATCGGTGTCTATTGAATCCAGACTCACGATACACGCGTGTAGGGCAGTCAGCAGTCATCGTTAAGTTCTTTTTTTTTCAAGTTTGGAAGTGCAGTTAGTTGGTTCGGCACTTCGCCGTAGCGTACTCTGGGGGACGCCGACTTGACTCTAGGCTACCTAGCACTACTATCGCTAGTATACAAGCGATCCTCAGTCCCAACTTCGTACGGTGAGTTTCCCAACTCTAACAAAACCTTGGAAGCTGCCTCTCGAACGTTTCAGACGGACAAATGTGCAACTTCGACGGAAATCGGAGCGTCCGCGGTGGTATACGGGACCATCAACGGACCATGCTTCGCAAATAGCAGCTGGTATTGTGCTAGTGCAATATCCCGTGAACCGTGATGAGCCCGCTTCCCATCGATCATTTCTGAGTCGTACCCCTGATGACTGAATATTACGCAACCAAGCTTGCCAGCCTGGATATCCCCTACTTTATTGACAGGCTTGGCAGCTCGCGTGTACTTGGCCTTTTAGGTTTAAAGCGTTGGTGCGGTTTTGTGACTAGGCAAAATGATGATGGTCTTGAAACTCACCCGAGCCCGCGCGAGAAAATGCCAAGACGTAAAAGTTCCAAGTGGGTCATCGTCACAAACGAGCATTGGAAATGATACAGGATGTCCTGATTAGATTTGCGTTTCGCAAGATGGTACCTGCAGTGTTGCGCCGGTGCTGCGATGGTGGCGCAATGTAGTCTATAGTTTGGAACTTGGGGGTGTTAGCTGGCATGAACGAATCCGCTGCCTAAGATGACAGTGTTACAAGCTCGGGTTCGGGGTCATGGTGCACTAAGAGAAAAACTAGAGATGCGATTGGCTCAACATGAAGAGCTGTGCGATGCGATTGGGCAAACAATACCCTAGTAACTTCCACATGAATCACTACTATCCCTACTTACACTGCGACCAATGTCCCAGGTTCGCCGTTTGGAAAAAGCAAAAGCACTTACTTTTGCTTCTCGGCATCCTGCTTCATGCCTCCCTGAATCCATTTGCGGCTTTCGGCAGCATACTTTTCCATCTTGTCCTTGTCTTGGAGAAGCTCCTTGATGGAGTGAAGGTCAGGTACGTGACGACCCTTCTCAACACCTGGGCGCGATGTCATGCGCTCTTCCCAGGCTTTGAGCGAGGGGAACTCATCGATATTGATGCCTGCCCAACCGGCGGCAGCGACCCATCCATAGTGGGAGATATCTGGGATGTGTTATCGCATAATACTATAGTCATCCTGGAGTGTGCAAACTGCGTGTGCATGTTGGGGAGGAAATGGCGATGTGAATGCAATATGAGCCAATTGGACACCCGTCTCGTAAATGAGGCTGCAGTCCATGGATAAAGAACACAGAACACAAAGAACTCGACGAGTAAGGATTGACGAAAGAAGTGCTTACCAGCAATCGTGCATTTCTCGCCACACAGATAGGGCTTGTTGTCTGCGGCAAGGTGCTTGTCGAGCACGGAGTATAGACGACGAGTCTCATTCTGGTATCGGTTGACACCGTACTCAATGTGCTCAGGTGCATACCGCGTAAAATGGTCTGTGGTTGGGGTTAGCCTGCTGCACCAACTGGCATCATCATTCTGGCTCAATCGCAGCACTATAGACTGATTTGAAGCTGGAGAGACAGTATTCCATGTCTTCAGACATCGTGTCTTCGACGGAAAAGGTCTTCCAGGAATCTCCCCCACACCGGGATCAGAGCCTCCACATCGGAATCGACAGCCATGAGATCATCTTGGCATCTCGAGAAAGTCTTTCAAGCGACGCAGGTAGCTCGCTTCGAAGGATGAAATCGATATGAGTTACGATCACAGCACGATCCACTCCGCGGCTACGTCGCAAACCACTCATCTCACCATGTACAACGGCCATCCAGCTCTGCTCCTGACACGTTTTTCAACTACGACACCGTCTCAAGAGTGGGAGTGAATCGTCATTACAATGGGTGGCACTCCCACAGAATCTCGGGATTCCCGCGATAGGAACAAAAGAAAACACACTTACTAGCTTGACCCTGCATGGGCCCAACACCGGCATTTTGGAAGTAGAGCCAGTTCTTCATGGCATACCATTCACGTGTGCCCTTGGGGAAGCTGATCTTATGCTCTGGGTCGTAGCGGTCGACGAGATATTCCATGATGCTTCCGGACTCGAAGAGATTGATAATTTGGCCATCGGTGAAGGTATCGGTAAGCGCGGGGATTCGCCCATTGGGATTGATCTTCAGGAACTAGCTATTATTAGCTTGGAATGGTTGTGTAAAAGAGAAAGAAGACTTACCCATTCTTCCTTCTGTGTGTTCTTGGAAATGTCGATCTTGTGAACTTTGTATGGGAGGCTGCAAATATTAGTGGGCTGAGCGAATGGCGAATGCATGCTTCTTCAGTTGCCAGCAATCACTACCCTGGGGGTAGGATCTAACAACTCGGTGCAATACCACACAACTGGCTATCAAGACACAAGCACGAAATTCAAGAAATACTTGAACAAGATCTTGTGTGATGCTTCCCATTAAGCAAGTACTGGAGGTGCAAGTTGTCCACACACCGACGTAATGCAGGTATATCTAGTAAGACAGTCGGGTCGTCCGTTGTGTAGTGAAAAACACCAAGGAAGCATTATAGGATGCCTGAAGCCTTTGCATCCTCATGCAACGAGGACGACAGCGAAGGGACATATCAACCACAAAAGACATAGGAAGGAAGGAAGAGAGAAGACAGCAACATACACTGCAGGCGGTGTCTTGTGAACATGCTACAAGGTACAAAGGATTTGACATAATCAGAAAGGTACGTACCCTAGCTCTTCCAAAGTTATAGAGATCTTGATGCCATTAGGCGTCTGTGTGGTGTACAGATTGATGTCAGATTGTTGGGACATGTTTGCGATGAGTTGGAACTACAAGTTGGTATGGTAAAAAACCTTGAGAGCTGTGCTAGGTGGCTATATACCCCGTGGACTAACTTAGTGGAGCTCTATGACCAGACAGCTGTGATGATGCAGTAGTGGGGTGTAATGAGGGGCAACTTCGGACGAAAATCGAGCTTGGTGGTTGGTTAATAGTGCCGACCCCGAGTATCACGAAGATTCATAAGCGGTTCAGCGCGTCGAATCTTGGAAACTTTTGCCGTGGTGGTTAGTAACATTGGTATCTAAGAACTGCTACCCAGGTGGTCAACAACAGGAATTATTACTTCAGTTGCATCGCTAAGGTTTGCATCGTTCGGGACAGTAATGTCTATAGCCTTAGTGTACAAATGACACGTCAACTCTCTTGTGAGAATAGAGCAGCTGTTTTCAAGGAGCTGTATGACATGACTTGGTTGAATAGCCGCGCATGCGAAAATGGTGGCAGCGAGCACTAATTCGATTGTTCAGCGAGGCGGAGAACGTGAGCAGATCTCGGCAAGTGAGCATGCAGCACGGAGACATGAGAAGTTACCGATGAGTCGGCATTATAAAGCCTACGTAGTGTTGACTGTAGAGCGTCGGTGACACTCCTGCTTTACACTGTGCTTACTGAATAATAGCTCTTGATGACTGAAGAAGCCTTTGAGATGGTGCAAACAAAACGCGGCCTTGAATAGAGCAAAGACAAAATCTCCATATCTCCATCGCCAAGAGCACTGATAGGGTGATCCAGAAGAAGAACAGGTCCCCAGCTACATGTAAGTGAGTTATGAGGTTCTTGCCCAGAGGTGGGATCGAGGTACACGTGACCCGTAAGCTGCAGCCTAAAGTGGCCAAGCGCACTCCCTACTAGCCTAAACCTTTGCCTCGTCGCGACAGCCCTCCACTTTCTCAACTCGCCCTACACCTCCATCGAAACCGTAACCTCTTTGTCAACTGCAACCATGTCGTGGCGCAACCAGGGCATCACCGGTTCTAACAATATACCTCTAGGTACTCGCCGTCGTTTCGGCGGTGATGATGATGGCGGTTACAACCCGTCTGCGCCCGCCGAGGGCTTGTCTGAGTTGAAGCGCGGCCGCAGCCCTGAGCGCAGTAAGTCAGCCCTTTACACATCTTCACATCGCCTTACTAACAATCATGTCGCAGACTCTTCTGACGGTCCGCGACAGCGCAAGAAGCGTAACCGATGGGGCGACGCGAGCGAGAACAAGGCTGCTGGCTTGATGGGCTTGCCTACTGCTATTTACGCCGCCATGACCACCGAGCAGCTGGACGCGTACACTCTGCATTTGCGTATCGAGGAGATCACCCAGAAGCTGAAGATCAACGATGTTGTCCCAGCTGATGGTGATAGGTACGTGTCTTCATTTCTTAGATGCTACGAAGATACTAACAAGAGCAGGTCTCCTTCGCCCCCACCCCAGTATGACAACTTCGGTCGCCGTGTCAACACTCGCGAGTTCCGCTACCGCAAGCGCCTCGAAGACGAGCGCCACAAGCTCGTCGAAAAGGCGATGAAGACGCTTCCTAACTACCACCCACCTGCCGATTACAGGCGGCCTACTAAGACACAGGAGAAAGTCTATGTTCCGGTCAATGATTACCCGGAGATTAACTTCAGTACGGAACTAACCCCTCTAACTCCCCTCCCCTTGTTTTGCTTTACCCCAGCCTTTGTCTTGACCGGCCTGCTCAGACTGCTGGATGTTTACGTGCATCTAGTGGCACCTGTAGTACAGCTATGTCACTAACCCTAACCCTTTTGCTCACATATTCTTGATCATATACTAACCACAGCTTTTTGCACTAACAGTTGGTCTACTCATTGGCCCCCGTGGAAATACCCTCAAGAAAATGGAGACCGAATCCCAGGCAAAGATTGCGATCCGTGGCAAAGGCTCCGTCAAGGAGGGTAAAGGACGCTCTGACGCAGCTCATACCAGCAACCAGGAGGAAGATCTTCACTGCTTGATCATGGCCGATACTGAGGAGAAGGTCAACAAGGCCAAGAAGCTTATCCACAACGTTATTGAGACTGTAAGTTACTCCCCTCATACTACTCCCTATCTGATGCTAATAATTACAGGCTGCCTCCATTCCCGAAGGCCAGAACGAACTCAAGCGCAACCAGCTTCGTGAGCTTGCTGCCCTCAACGGTACCCTCCGTGACGACGAGAACCAAGCCTGTCAGAACTGTGGTGAGATCGGCCATCGCAAGTACGATTGCCCACAGAAGCAGAACTTTACGGCCAGCATCATCTGCCGTGTTTGTGGTCAAGCTGGTCACATGGCCCGCGATTGTCCCGACCGTAAAGTTGGCCAGCCCTGGCGCAATGACAACCGTTTTGGCGACCGAGGTCAACCAGCTCGTATCGGTGGTGCTCCGGAGAACGAGCTCGACGCCTTTATGGCCGAGATGGGAGGCGCCGGTGGGCAGCCTCGCGCCGCGATCGAGTACAACGGCAACGGTGCTGCCGGTGGAGACAACTACGGTGCAGGCGAGCGCACGCTCAAGCCCTGGGAGCGTGGTCCCACCGGAGGTTCCGCACCCTGGGCGCGTGACGGCGATGACCGTGGTCGCGGCGACAGCAACTCCGCTGCTCCTCCGCCTTGGGCTGGCGGTGGCGGCCGTGGCGGACAGTCTTACGACCAAGGCTACGGTGCTGGCAATGGTGCGGCTCCTTGGGCTTCTGCTACCCCCACTGCCCCTGCAGCAGGTGCTGGTTACGGATATGGTGGATATGGTTACGAACAGAGCGCTGGTATGGGTGCTCCCGGCGCCTACGGTGCTCCTGGCTACGGTGCTCCTCCACCTCCCGCCGGTCCTCCTCCTGGCCTTGGTCCCCTATTCCAGACCTATGGATCTGCCGGCAGCCCTCCCCCGCCTCCCCCGCCACCGTCTGGTTCTGTGCCTCCACCGCCTCCTCCGGGCGAGGCCCCTCCTCCTCCCCCGCCTAGCGATGTCCCCCCACCGCCGCCACCACCCCCGGCTTAGGTGCACAGGTGTGACAGCGTAGATTCTGGGTCGGCGAATAGCCAGCCTCCATGACTATGCTCATATGGTTTGCAGGGTTATTGATGGCCGTAGCGATTTCTTTGTCTGGGAGAGCACATCTGGTGGTCCCTTGAGAGTTTTGTACATCTAATTCAAGCAAGCAGCTGCCAATATATGGCTACAGGTAAGCTTATGAGCTAAGCCAAGTAAGTATGTAGCATCTTGGACCTTTTGTTTGGATATCTGAGTGGTAGATGTGCTCCGTACATTAAGTAAACGAGGTTGTACTTTAGCATTTCCATGAATGCATTTCTCCTTGGATACTTTCTCATGCATCTGCTTTACTTGTGATGATCGTGCGAAGAGTTCGGAATGATATGGACGCGATTTCACCTGCACATGGATTTCAGAAGTGAAGGTAGAAAGTGACAACCGCGTGGGAAAAGCGGATACTCAGATGACGTTGATCGCCAAGAATGCTAACACAAGCGGCGGGACGAGGCATGAGCATGACAGGGCAGGCACATGCCGACAAGCTCATGTTGACTATGCGCGCTTGACAGCCCGACCCTCTCATTTGCCCTAGTCCTCCTCTCTAGATGCTTGCCTTGGGTGCTTCCTCATATTTGTAGCGATTTTAGACCCCGCTCCGGGCCGCTCGAACTCACCGTCGTACGCCCTTCAGTCGCTATGGAGCGGATACGCGTGAGCAAGGTAGGAGACGCCGCGGAGACTTCCAACTCCCTTGAACCACTGCTTAGAGTATGCTAACACTACCTGTAGGTGGAGGATGTCTACCTCCTCCGTAGAGGCACGCGCTTCGACGGTACACTGCATCTTATGCCCCACCATCTCGTCTTCAGCTACCTACCAAGCCCGCCCGCCGACGCTCCTGCAGACGCGAAACCACCGCGACAGAAGGAAGTATGGATAACCTATCCCATGATCAACTATTGTTCCCTTAAATCGTGTCCGCCTATCCTGCGCCAGGAACCCTCGATCCGTATACGATGTCGCGACTTTACCTTCTTCGCCTTCTTCTTCCCGAATGACAAGAAGGCGCGGGACGTTTACGATAGTATACGGGCGCTCTCATGCAAGATAGGCAGACTAGACAAGCTACTAGCCTTCAGCTACCAGCCAAAACCACCGGAAGACCAACAGAATGGTTGGGAAATCTACGACGCGCGCCGCGAATGGAAGCGACTGGGTATCAGCCCCAAGGACACAGAGAAGGGCTGGCGGATTTCAGAGGTCAATGTAGAGTACAAGGTACATCAGATGCACCATATGAGGTCAACAAAGGTCTTGACGAGTGAAACAGTATGCGCCGACGTATCCCGCCCTCCTTGTCGTTCCCACCAATGTCTCGGACAGCGTTCTCAGATACGCAGGCGAATACCGCTCGCGACAGCGGATACCAGCCCTCGTTTACCGCCATCCTATCAACAACTGCTCCATAACGCGAAGCTCACAGCCCACACCGGGCTTGCGTGGGAATCGAAATCCTCAAGATGAACGGCTCGTCGCAGCCATCTGGGCAACTAACCGTGGGTGGAAACCTGCAAATACCTCATCCTCCTCAAACTCTGCAGAGCTTACTCCTGATACAAGCGTTGTGAACTTGAACGAATCCAGTGCCAATAGCTCTTTTGTGGGTGCAGTGGAAGACAATGCGAACGCTGGAAGGACTACCGTAGACGATTTGACAGCGTCTTCGGAGACAGACCCCGATGCGCCAAAAGTATATGGAGCCCAGCAGCGAAATCTCATTGTCGATGCCAGGCCTACAGTAAATGCGTATGCGATGCAAGCCGTTGGACTTGGCTCGGAGAAGATGGACTACTATCCAGGGGCGGAGAAAGCATACCTCGGAATTGACAACATTCACGTCATGCGGAAGTCGCTTGATACAGTCATTGAAGCCTTGAAAGAGTCAGATCTAGTGCCTTTCCCTCCCAACCGGCAGCTTCTGGCAAAGAGCAATTGGATCAAGCACATCGCCAACATATTGGACGGAACTGCGCTAATAGCCCGAACCGTCGGCATCATGCACTCGCATGTTCTCATCCACTGTTCCGACGGCTGGGATCGTACGAGCCAGCTAAGTGCACTCAGTCAGATCCTGCTAGATCCATATTATCGGACATTAGAAGGCTTCATCGTCCTTGTCGAGAAAGATTGGCTATCTTTTGGACACATGTTCCGACATCGTTCAGGTTTCTTGAGCCACGAGAAGTGGTTCACTATAGAAAATGAAAAGATCGAGCGCAAACACGATGGGACCGGAGGTAGTAACCCCTTTGAGAATGCTCTTCGTGGTGCGCGGGGTCTCTTCAACCGCCACAACGAATCGAACGAGTCTCTCAACCAGCTTCCGGAGACCAACGTGCCAGAAAACATCACAGATGTTGCCGATACTCCTTCATCAAAGCCCGCCCAAATCGGAGCTGCAGAGGAGCACCGTGTTACCAAGGTGAACGAGCTGTCACCCGTGTTCCATCAATTCCTCGATTGCGTATACCAATTACATTACCAGCATCCAACCCGGTTCGAGTTCAGCGAGCGCTTCCTGAGGCGCTTACTCTACCATCTCTATTCCTGTCAGTACGGAACGTTCCTCTTCGACAACGAGAAGGAGCGTGTAGATACCAGGGCCAAGGAGCGGACAAGAAGCGTATGGGACTATTTCCTTTGCCGCAAGCAAGAGTTTATGAACCCAAAGTACGAACCAGAGATTGACGACGCTATCCGCGGTAAGGAGCGCATGATATTCCCTCGGAAAGGCGAGGCGAGATGGTGGGCTGAATGTTTTGGTCGTACCGATGAGGAGATGAACGTCTTTGGTCCTCAAGCACCGCCAAATCTCACACCCCAGACCAGCAACGCGAGCACTGGAAGGAGTGGCACGAGCACTCCGATAGTCCAGGAGCCTATTGTCACGGGTACAGAGACCGCGGACGGAGCGACTGGAGCAGGTACGACTGTCAACCTTGCCCCTGCACACGCCGTCGGCGATCGCTCCCCAAGGGTCTCCAATACGCCAAAACCTCTTGATGCCGCAGCTGCGCTAGGACAGGATCTAAGGCAAGGAGTCATGGCGAGCTTCGAGAAGCTAGGTATCACTGGCAACGCGAACAGGGCACCGAGTCCAGCTGCGGCAAGCAGTAGGCCAAGTGAAGACGTCGCAAGAGAAGTCGTGAAGACAAGCTCGGATCTGAGCGCCGACATAGACATGGGGCGAGATGCCCATGATGTTACTCAGAAGATCACTGAAGAGAAGCTGGAAAAGCCGATAGAAGACAACAACAACATGAGTTCCAATGCGAGTACGGAAAAGTCCTCGGAGCTTGCGCCGACTCAGGGCGCCGACTTGGGATTGGGAGCGGACATTGTGGAGAAGAAAGCAGAGAACAGGAGTAGAAGTCGGAAACCCACTCAGGCGGCGGAGGTAAAGAAGGAAGTTGAGACGGAGATGCAATAACGATGTGTGCTGCTAGGAAATTAGCAAGTGGATTGTCCTTACGAAGCTCGGAATGTCGATAGAGGGTTGATGAGATACGGCAATGCATGATCACAACGAATACAATAAAGATACCCCAACATATTCCGCTTGCAATCTCACAAGGATTGAACTCTATCTACTGATTACAAACACCAGAACAGATTCAATTTCGCGAGGCTGTGGAAGTAATGTTCGTGCAACAACGTCGTATACCCACACAGTTTCAAAAGGCTAAAAAAGGCGATGTATGGAGGGGAATCAAGCAAGGCCACATTGCTCAAGCCATTGCCAAGCATGTGAATTTTCCTATTGGCAAGTGGAGCGTAGGAATGCCGGAGAATAACGATGGGAGTCAGGCTAAGACGAGATACTAACTGGAAAAGATGGCTCAACGTCACAAACGATAGATTCGGAGATTTCCGAGGCGCGCTGCATATGCGGATGTGACGTGGTACATGCACGCCAGTGGATCCTTCCAGAGCACAGCTATCAATCCTACTGATCAGTAAGCCCCCGACGTAACGTACATAGCAAGTCTCTTCTTAACTCTGGGATGTAGTGCCTAATCGAAGCGGCCAAGGCCACATGGAACATGGCACGATGCCATGTATATGCCCCAACCCACAGAGCATTTATACCTTCAGGACGTCTCTCATGGCATGATGATACCGCTCGTCGAAACAGGAATAGCTCAAAAATTCTCCACGCTTGCTTCTGTCTTCATCCCGGACGAGACGCCTCTTGTAGACTATTCAGAATTCGCGCCAACAGTTCATATCGGTACCATTGAAGGTACTGCCGACCTCAAAACGATCGCGTTTAGATGTAGTGCGTCTGAATGTAATGGCGGGACTTTCAGCCGTTGGCATGAGCTGAAAAGACACTTCAACGGAAGTCACACCATACAAGGCGTTGGAGAAGAGTTCTGGTGTGAGATTCCTCAGTGCGAGCGCAACAAATGTGGAGGTCGACCTTTTCCAAGGAAAGACAAGCTAATAGATCATGTTCGAAAGGTACACGTGTTCTTGGAGGGAGGTGTATCGTCGAAGTAGTTGGTTGATCTTGTAGGAGAAGTAGTACAAGGTGTCGTCGAGTGATATGTCTCGGACTCTGTATCTGACATAGCGCAGTCTGATCTTCTAGGGACAAAAACGTTTACATATTCCTCCATCACATCACCTAGGCGCTATGGAGTGATACAACGCTGTTATTAGTAATGTGCACGTGAGTGTCTCCTGCGCTGCAATCCCAAAAACGTCCTCCGGCCTTCATGTGACTCTTGCCAAGCGCAGCTACCGTCTAGCTGGCTGTAACACTTTGCCGAATGTGTACCCGTCGACATGTGCGGATGTGCTTCCAACTAGTCGCTCGGTTCTTGGAAAATGTATTCTCAACAAGCCGTGGAGACTACTGAGGCGCGAAGCCGTCGACAAACAAGGGCTGATGGGAAATCCGACAGTTGAGCGCCTTAGAACTCACAAGCGGAGGTGGGTAGCTACGTCCCTAAATTACACTGACTGTCGATGTTGTCGCATGCTAGGGAGAGGCATTCTCGAGCTGAGAGGCGCGTGGCTGAAGCCAACACCACCAGCGCACATTGGTATCCATGCTGTCGGAAACTTGCGGCGATGACAAACTTTATCGCTTATGTTGATTGGACAGAGAGACTGCGAATCCCCGGCCGGTGAAAAGATCTATTAGACAAAAATTTGTAAGCGAGGTCGCAAGCGTCGTGTTGTTATACATGATCTGTACGGTTAAGGCAAACCTATAAACAAAGCCGATGAAGTATCAGGTATCCCAGTTATGAGACATCAAGTGACTGAGTGGTTGATGGTGAAATACTCTTAGGCACTGATGATAATCTACCGGACCTAGCCCATCTTATTGCGTTTGGCCAAGGCCCCATGAAGGGTCCAATATGTCGGCGTTGAACCAGTCCAGAGAAGGCTGTGATTGGAACAACTGCCACATCATGTCGTCATTCCACGAAGAAGGAATTATACCAGTGGTGCCATCACTTCCGCTGTTAGTCAAAATGTCAGAACCGTTGCCGAAACCTGCCGACAGAGAATATGTCGCCAACGGTGCAGTCGATCCTTCAGTCGGTTGCGATGTATGTTCATGAAGATCCGAAGTCTGCACAAGGGGTTTGCAAAGACCCAGCAGTGTAGCGCACAGCCGATGTAGCCGATGAACATACTTATTCTCCGTAACGAGTGCAGAAAGGCCATCGGTAACATCTTGAAGTAGCTGAAAGTCTCGAGTGCTGGACGTGCCGACCACGTTGCAGAAAACGACGAAAAAGGGGCAGAGGGGGTAAGAGAGCATGCTCCTAGTAGTTGTTAGTGATAAGTTCTCCATGGCACAACTTTACGCTCACCACGCGAGATAAGGATCGTAGCCTTCAATGAAATGATCCAACGATCTTCCAAGCTCCTCTATGTCCTTGGCGCACTCAAGTGCCTTCCGAGCACTTTGGAGGCACTCTTCCCGTTCCGAGGGATTCGTCGTAACGGTAGGGCTCAGGCGATGGACTGAAGTCAGTGTAGAAAAGTACCTAAACTCCATGCCTTTCCAATGTATAAGAGCATCCGTTCTGCTATCCAAGAAATGCAGTTGTCGTTCCTAGTGAAGCATAAGTCTCTATCGAAATGCTGATCAATGAGAGATATCCGTACATACCTTCTCCATAAGCTTGTAGATATCTTTCATCTGCGTTCGCAATTGCGCGACCTCATCGTTCAGTATAGCCGGGGACGGCTTCGTTTCCAACGACAAATCCAGGATCTTGTCGAGTATAGGAAGTAGCTCTAGGACGCTCATAGGGCTGGCTGGGTCAGCTCGTAACAGGTACGAGGCCTTTACTTGGAGATGAGGAAGTGAGCGTGGTCGAAGCAGCAAGAGGCTCATCACACTATCAAAATAGGCACACTGGCCGACTATGGCGTATATCTCGCTCTCAGTATCGGTTTCTGGTATCGGTTTATCGATATGATGATAGCCAAGCGCCACAATGGTTCGCGATGCATGAGCCGTGAGTTCCCAGCAGCTCACAGGATTGCCCATGATCTGCATCATGGTAGCCTGTTATTAGTTAGTACGTTGTCTCGCAGCGACACGATTCTAAATGCGTTACCCCGGTGACCAATGCTTGCACAAGTAAAAGAGAAGGTGCAGTTAAGAAGCTGACTTTATCCAGAGCAGTAAGAGCTGCTATCAGGTGATTGAACTCCATTTGTTGGATGTGTCGTTGGACAGCTGCACTCTTGGGGCCTTGCAACTGGCTTGCATACAGTACGACAGCTGCCTGAAAATGAACAATGACTCTGTACAGATTGAGGGTCTTCTCATCAGCATTGCCTTCCATAAGAGCAAGTGCAATCTTCTCAAACGCCTTTGGCGGCACGTGATCGACAGTGTGGTAGCGAACGGCAGCGTTGCCCCGTTCCTTGAACTCAGCTGACGTCATGATCAGCTTTATACCAAAGATCTCATAAGAAGCATACTTACTACCGAGGATGACATTAAAGATCTCGTGCTTAGTCATGTCAGTAGAGACATGCATCGACTGATCGAAAGTGCTGCGGTCCGGTATAGTCGGTGTGGGCGTGTGGGACAGTTGATCAACAAACGATATGGCAGTTTCGAGGACTGAGCGTTGATGGCCCGACAGTAATCCGTTGGTAGAGAGTTCCTTACTGATATGAATGCGAGCCTCATTTGCTGTCTGGGGGCTATTGTCAACATCCTGAGCTGTTGTTGGGGCTGGCACATCTAGCGAACTTGATGTCCTTTGTCTCTTTGCTGGTCGATCTGAAGTTGGTTCAATAGTTGGCACAGCAAAGCTATTCACGATCTCGTGCTCCTGCGCCAGACTTGGGCTACGGTGGACAGTCTGAACGGAATGCTCGAGGTTAGAGAGCCGCTCTACAAGTGCTTTTATTTTCTCGTCCCTATGTTATGATCAGAGTCGAAGGGCGAGGATAGTTTGCAGCAAACGGACAAAAGCAAAGCCTCTCTGCAAAGTCTGGCTTGGTCACGTGAGACGGATGATTGCTTACGTTCGAACTTTAGGTCGTGGGACGCGCTTGTGCCGATTACGCAGACATTCAGCCTTAGCTGCTACACAGTTTGCGCATGGCTCTTTGCGATCGCATTTCACCTGATGGTCGTTAGTGCCTGGGCCGACATGCAGGTAGTGCCACAATTAGGTCAGCGACTCGCCTTCCGAGCATGACATAAATCGCATGCGGGCACACCTCCGTGGGCAATCCAATTCTCTTCCGGCATTTGGTAATCGTCGAGATACCACAGTGGAGTATGCAACAAAGAGAGTAACCTCCGACTCTAGGCTTGCTGGTGAATGTGGTCCGGAAAGGTTGATGTTCGGAGGACTTGGCAGGATGCGGAAGGGGCGTGGCCCGAGGTCCGAACATGAAAGACGCCATTGTCGCATGTTGCCCAACCCACCCAGGTGTGCCTTGTGTATGGTAAATCCCGCGGGAAGTTACACATTGTCAGCAAGGCCAAATTGAACTGCCATTGAAATGGAAATTTGGGAGGCGCAATGATAATACCGAACCCTTCCGTTCGCGAGCAAGGTGGTGACAGCTGTGGTTGTGAAAAGGCCCTATTCTTCGCTGACGCTGACACTGTTGATACGAAGGTAAGCGTGTCCGGTGTTATCGCAAAAGAAATTCATCAATAAGCTTCGTGGGCTGCGCGTACTTCGGGCCCAGGACGTTACTCTATCACGAAAGCAGAGACGTTGCGAAGAACCGGATAAAACTAGAATGCAGCCCAGTATTGCGACAATCCTCTTCAACGTGCATTTTTGGCACGTGGGAAGATGCAATCCTTGGAAAAAGACGCGCAACGGCTATGCCGATGACCTGCAGTGAGTACACCACGCGTGGCAGGATCACGAAAAAGCAAGAGAATGTGCGCAATACTCTCCAGCCGCTTCAGGAAGGGATCGATACACATTCAACGGCTTCCCCACGGATACTCCCGTCAAGAGACTAGCCCTATTGGGTGGGAATCGCTGGCCAGAAGCCGGGTAGTAAGGCAGAATATGGCTGAGGACGTAGCCGCAATCAAGCAACCGTGAGCGACGCAGTATCATTGAGTGAGTGCGCAAATGCGGCATTGAGGAAGGAGAGTGATAGAACTCGTCGCTATGTGGGCGTGGGATACGGCCGTTCGCGACATGAGACAAAAGAATTGGCAAGTTGTGCGAATGTCGGGACTTACCAAGTGTCTGGTAAGAGGAGTTCTCGAAGGAGCAAAAATGCAGTCAAAGTTTGGAAGGATTTAGTATCCATTACCCCATCGGTTCCACCGCGGTGGAAACGAAGTCATGAAATTTGATGAACATGCCGCGCCGTGGGATAAGATAGAGTAGCAAATATCGTCCAAGTTTTGCCGATGGCACTTGGCTGGAGGCGGCATCGACCATCTAGGTGCCCTGCATGTGTAACGTCTTTACGTGACGTGGGATTTGATGCTTTCGCTTGGTGCGCGTCCTGCAACGCCACTTAACACACCGTCTCATGTGATAGCGCGTTCGACTCGGACGCGTGTAGTGCAAGTATCTTGACTGCGAAGCGACGAAGTAAATGCCTTGTTCACGCACTGTGCTCATTTGGATACGCGTTATAATGCCCAAGGAGGGCGATGGAAAAGGGTCTGTCTCACGAACAGGGGGTGGCGTATGTGGCGTGTGTTGGTCAGCGTCGACCTCAAAGTTGAGGTGGGAACGCGTCGACACATCCCTGACTCAACATAGCAGATGCCTTTCTTCATCTACCACGCCGTTGTGGTCATGCATCAAGGAAGATTGATATATGGACATAAGGAAAAGGATGCGGGTGAGGCTGGCGCACAAGTACCAATCAGGCAGTTGCGCCTTCCCACATCGAAGACCTCGTGCAGAAGGAGCGGCCGGCATTGGGTCGGTTCTGATATCAACGCATGTCGTGAAGCCTGAGTGCCGGGTAGGTGACTGGCATACATGTGAATGGCGATGCATCCGCTGCAGCAACACATGATACATGGGCGTCGGCGGTGTAGCATACAGGACAACGGGTGCAAAGGCTTCGGGGGGTGCTTAGCCTTGAGTGCGTTTGCCACAATCGGGCCACTATCTCTCTTCTCAGCGAGTTGGCAAAAGGAAGGCGGTTCGAAAGTTGTTCTGCGTTGATGCGGCAGCCCGGGGCAGCCCAATCAGATTAGCGAACCCCAAAGCCGCGTGGGGTGTATCAGGACGTCGCGATAAGGAGAAGACCATGAATCCTAGTATCGCTCACAGGCGTCTACGAAGGTTCTGGTACAGACTGTCGGACAGTGATCATCGTGTCCATGCCAGGGTTTACGCCTACAAACCTTGGACGATGCGTCCACGTGAAAAGGCGTGTACCAGAACCAGTATCCTCGCTACGGAATCAGCACTCTGGTCTGCATCTGTTATGACGAAGAAGTGTTACAAATGGCCTCGGACCTGATGGCTCGGCTCGTGTGGGGTTTCGCTCACCGTCAAAAGGACATGGCATGTGTTGTGGGCTGTGGAGACGCGCGCATATCTGATGCTGGGCAGCGCTGCCAACAGCAATGCTCCGTGGCCGCGATAAAGCGTTGCACAGGGGAGTAGGTGTAGAAAAGACACCCGGTGTGCTACAGGGCATTGCGGCTGCAGCAGCTCAGGCACGCAATAAGAGACAAGATGGGCCTGCGGCGAATCGAAGGCGGTCTCGGGGCTCCCACGCCGACCATGTCATTGGCGCGTTTTTCTGGCCCAAGGCATGAGTCTTATCTCTTACTCCTTGCTCGGCGGCCACCACACACACCCCAAACTCCAGCTTCCAACCGCACCCGCAACAGCACAGCACTGTCCCCGCCCAGGACAGGGCTGGCCATCCCCGGCGCGGGAGCTAGTTCCAATGCCAAAAACAAAGAGTACCTGCACATCCCATGTCCCCAAAACCTGAGCAGGACCGCCATTACGCTCTCTACCGCTGCTCCAAAACCCTCTCCACCCACGGGTGCACAGGTCCTGCCCATCCTTTTGATTGTGTGACGTCTCACTCGGATGCTCCCGCGTGCACCGCCTGTCTGGCACTGAATGTGAGTAGTCCATGGTTGCTTATCTTGTGCGCCAGCCGCATATCCTAGCGACGAGCCTGTGCCTGCACTTGTATATGACTAGAGCCCTGCCCCAGCTAACCGTCGTGCCTCAGGCTCTTGGCTCCGTCTCCACTGCCGTCCGGATCCATATACACAATCGTTCTTTCCCAATACATAGAGACCCTGGAAACCCCCTCTCTCGGCCTTCCATGAGCCGCCCATTACCCATACGGCAACCACGCTACGACCACCACCTCAGGTCGACTCCTGATGTTCCATAGCAACACTCAGGCCCCCGCCCATCTGCCTGGAACGCCCGCGCCTGGCGACGAGGCACAGCTCCCGCGAGGAGAATGCGGCTTCATTCTTCCACCCTCCGAGGGGAATGGCGCCCGCCAGCGCTGCTCCTGCCGTAGCTTCTACCCGGATTCCATCATACGCTCTCGCTGCGGGTGCGGGCACCAGGCGTGGAACCATGAGGCTCAACCAATCTCGACCGTGTCGATGGAGGCATACATACAGGCGGTAGAGCAGATGAAGCGGCTGAAGCAAGAGGTCAAGCGTTTCGAGACGCTGGAGCAAGATCTCAAGCAAGAGCTGTTCAGGGAGCGCCTGGCTCGAGAAGAGCTGGTACGGACAAATCATGCAGTACAGGCGCGCATGTACGAGAACATGCAACTCCTGAAGCTGTCCATCGACGACAAGGTCGAGGCTGTGGTGGATAGGACAACGGAACTCAGCGATCAGATCAAGGTGCAGGGTGAGCGGTTGACCATGGTGGACGAGTTCAGCATGGAACTGGAGAACCGAGTCGATCGAGTGGAACAATTTAGTGGCATGTCGCCAGACGTGACACCCGCTGCCTCGACGCCAAAAACCCATGGGTCAACACCAAAGGCTTCTCCCGCTCCGCCAATGCCGTTATTGATGCAGTCACATCATACCCTTGGCCAACTCCCGATTCGGACTGATAAGAAATACCCCTTATCGTGGAGTGTTCGTGTCGTTTTCATTCCGCGCAAGTCGCAGAGGTTCGCGTATGATCCTGACAGCAACGGCTACCGACGATGTGCCTCGCGCAAGCTACTACAAAACCTCGAGTTTCATAGCCAGGACAGCTCCTGCTTTGCGAACGGCATTGAGACAGCCTTCAAGGGTGTTTTCCGCGGCAGACCATGGATGCCAATGACTGGCCATCGCCCAGCTGACGAACCCTTCGGTCGCATGGCGCTAACACTTCTACCCCCTGATCTCGTCCATCGCGGCGTGTGGGACTATCCTTTTCTGGAGGATCACTGCATCGCGCACGACAAAATGCAGGGAGATATCCTATACATTACTCTACAGTATGAAGACGTTACCTGGAACGAGATTCGATTTTTGCCTCCTGTGACCGGCGTGGACGAGACTTGCTGGGAGCACGATGAGGAGCTCGACGGTACTGCCAAATACAAGAGCTTGGACTCAGAGATCATGTACGATTACCAGGATCCTCCTCCTACTTATTCATCTCGAACTCACTCGATGGCGACTAGGGCGCCCTCGGGACTGGACGTCCTTGCCAACTCCGCTGCTATGTTGAGTCCGATCGAGCGCGCTCAAACAGCAGCGTCTGTTCATTCTTCTAGACTGAGCCCTCTGAGTCCCTTGCAGCGTGCGCCAACCCAGTCGTCGAGCCATTCCAGCCATCCGCGCTTCTCATCCGAGCGCAGTAGCCTCCGCAGCTTTGACACGGAAACAACAGACGATGAGCATCGCGATAAGAAACCCAAGCTGCGATCGAAGCAGAGCATGCCCAACGTGAACGGCAATGGTTCTGCACAGCAGCCAATGTACGTCTCAGGCCGCTCCAAGCGTAAGATGCCGGTCAGGGAGAAGGGTCCCAAGGAGCCCCTACACTTCAATGTCGCTGGTGTTGCCAAGGGCGGGCTCAACTTCCTACACCCTCGTTCTTCCAAAGGAAAAGAAGCAGCCCATAACACATGAAGCGACAACGTGCAGTTTCATATTTTCAACATGTACAAGGTTTCTTATCCACACTCGGTAGAGGCGTTCACGAGTAAAATCCTCGATTTTCTTATAGGATACCCATTGGCGTTGTATAGTACGGGCGGATGCGCCATTCTGAAAGCGCAATTTTTCGATATGTCCTCCAGGTTCACCGTTCGTCTTGTGTTACAAAGATGTAATTGGAATTTCAGGTTGCGCGATTTCTATTCTCGACCATAGACGATTTTGAAGACACCATGCCAGCTTGCACGTCAAAGAGCATGCAATGTGTTCATAACCTGGGCAATGAAGACGATACTATTTTTGTACACTCGATCACACACAATGGTCTACATTTTTGTAAAGTTCACTTCGGCCACTAATCTGACGATAGGCATGTTTTCTTCTTGCTGGGATGACATTCACTAGCCTCTGCATCCGAAAAGTTATCGTGCGCTCAGACGCACGAAGTCTGTCCAAAAGAGAGACTTTGTTCTGAGCCCCCCGATACCGTATCGCTTCGCGCCAGCCTGCATTGATAAACACCCGCCCAACCCCCATCCAGTATCCACCAGCCAAGACGGCGCACAGGGATGGAAGTGTAATGCAAGGTCTTGGATCGTAGGAGTAATACTGTATGCGCACTGGACTTATTTCTATCTAGGTACTTTAGTATTGTGCCGGATCATTTCAAAGAGTATTATTGGCAACGGTAAGAGACCACCATGACTACGGCACTATGCTTCCTGATCTCGAGACGCTTATATGCCTCGCACCTTTGGGGATGCCATCAAATTCACATGGCGTTTCGGAAATGAGTATGTGTGGATAGATTCCTTGTTCATATTGCAATTGATCTTAATCTTCGCGGGGAAGAAGCGTAGTATGGCCTCCTGGAGAATATGAGGATAAGGCCCATACCATGTCTACCTCTGTTACCCCAAGAGGTCTGGATCCGATTGGGGAGATCAGCGCAGGAGTATGGACGATCTGTGGTAGAGGTTTCAAGGCTCAGCTCCGTATGTTTCCAGTCAGAGGGTGATATGATTAGGCTAGTATGAAGGTAATGAGATCTCCAGAATGTCATGACTTAAGTATACCTATGGTTCGTTAGAAGGACGTCGGATTTAGGTATCCCTTGCGTTTGTTCCTAGTTCTTTCAGTCTCAAAGGGTATGCATTCTGAATACGACAAATGTGCTACCTACCTACACATTGTTGTAAGCGGATCTCTCCCGAGACAATTGAATAATAATTATAACATGAAGGCACAAGCGACTATGTGTGTTTGACGGCGAAGGCATCCCGGCCCTACTGACTAAGAAGTCGTTAGCAACTGCGGGGGGCCGGTACCCCGAACTTCACTCCACTTTTCCTATCAGCACAGGAACAACACGACTTTCAATTTCCCAACCTCGTGACAATGTTACATGTACAAAAGAACTAGATACGAGAAGCTCACCGATAAATTATCGCAGGCTTGATGTCAACTACCACCTTCACGAATCCTTCCGATACCGCATGGGGACGGGCCTTTTCTTATCATGCCGTATCTTGGATGAACCCCTCCAATCCTCCAATCCTCCATGCCGATCCCTCTTTTGGGGTCGCTGCCGAACCACTCAGACCCCTAGCTCCTGTGCGCGACACGAGGCGACATAATCGGTATTGGTCAGAAAGGGCAGGGAGTTTATCAGGAGAACCAAGCACAACGTGAGATAGACAGTGGAGAATGTTACCTTGCATTCGCTACCACCATGTAACGCCTGGGATATCCGGCTACGTTGGCGCGTGGCCTCAGGTTGCACGTAACTCCACGGGATGGATGCAACTCTTGCTGGTTTTATGATCGTAATCGGTAGCTTGTGGTGATCATACTTAAGACTGGGGACGCAATCGGTCTGTTCGTCGTCAAGTCGCACCGCACCTTCTTCCACGACATCTCAAGAAGAGCATTCTGATTGCGTCGCTCCCAAGTTCGACGTCTCCTCCAGGCTCTTCGGTAGCGGGAACGCGGTTTTGCCATTTCAATTGATTAATATGTCGACGAACAAGGACCCCGAGCTTGCAAAAGATGGCCTCGAAGTCACGGCCTCTCTCTCCTCCTCCAAAGATGCTAACGCACCAGTCCCGATCGAAGGAACGACCGAGCATCTGCCCACATACGAGCACGAGAAGTCTCTGACATGGAAGTTCGACCTGCGGATCCTGCCTATGTTGGCAGTCATGTATCTCTTCAATGCGCTTGACAAGGGTAACTTGGGTAACGCAAAGACGGACAACATGGACAAAGATCTCGGTTTCGTGGGAAACCAGTACAACATCATGCTGAGTATCTTCTATGTACCGTATGTCGTCTTCGCGCCGCCAATTGGTATGCTGGGAAAGAAATATGGACCACATCGCGTGCTGCCGATTATGATGTTCTGTTTCGGTAGTGCGACACTGCTCGCTGCTAGTGTGAAGAATTGGAGTGGTATGATGGCTTTGAGATGGTTTTTGGGTGAGTAATCGAATTGAGAACGGGAATGAATCTATGGCTAACAGTACGCAGGTATGGCCGAGTCTGCCTTCTTCCCCTTGGTCATTTACTACCTGACCACCTTCTACCGACGAGGTGAGCTTGCAAGGCGACTGGCCTTGTTTTATGCTGCATCCAACATCGCAAACGCTTTTTCTGGGCTGTTAGCCTTCGGTGTGTTTCAGATTGAATCGAAGCTCGACTCGTGGCGCTATCTGTTCATCATTGAGGGAGCGCTTACAGTCTGCTTTTCATTCTTCGCCTACTGGTACCTTCCCAAGAATGCCTTCGAAGCCAAGTTTCTCAACGACTCAGAAAAGCAACTGGCATACACTCGTATTCAGATCGACTCCTCATCAGTCGTCGACCAGAAGTTCAATTTGAAAGATGCCCTTGGTATCTTCAAGGAAACGTCAACCTACGGCTTCCTTGCCATTGAAGTCTGTCTCGGTGTACCGCTACAGTCCGTTTCACTGTTTCTGCCACAGATTGTAGCGCGCCTAGGTTATGATAAGATCAAGACGAACCTCTATACCGTCGCGCCCAACATCGTTGGAGCTATTGTTCTTCTAATCTTGGCCTTCGCATCAGACTATACTCGCCTCCGCTTCCCATTCATCGCTCTCGGCTTTCTGCTCACATTCATCGGCTTCATCATCTACGCCACCATCGACGTAGAAAACTCCCTCACCGTCGCCTACTTCGCCTGCTTTATGATGACATGGGGCACGTCTGCACCTTCCGTTCTCCTCTCAACATGGTACAACAACAACGTCGCGGACGAAAACCGACGCGTCACTCTTACCTCAGTTGGTGTGCCGCTGGCAAACTTGATGGGTGTTGTTAGTTCGAACATCTTCAGGCCACAGGATGCGCCAGAGTACATACCTGCGCTGGCCACTACAGCGGCTTTTGGAGCGACGGGATGTTTGTGTGCAGCACTGCTTGGTGCCTACATGGTTATGGATAACAAGAGGAGGAACGCGAAACAGGGCGTCAACCATACCGCAAAGGATGTATCGACTGCGAAACTGAGAGATGGACCCAAGAACCCGGAATTTAGGTGGTTCTTGTAATGTGGTAGAGGAGTGAGTTGCATCTTAAAAGTCTTTCGTTTAGTTCAAACACGAGTGTCTCGTCAATTCGTGTACAGAGCGCGTACTATTGCATAGAGCTAGATACCCTTTGAATCTCATAGTTGCGTCTTCCAAAAGGAACACACGTGAGCTGCGCACTGATCTGACGGCGAAAATGCTCTTGGGGCACCGTGACTAACACAGTCACGCGTCCCCATCATCCGAACCAGTGTGAGATAGGTTAAAAGGCTAACACAGAATCGGACAGGCTGGGTGTTGTTTCTGTTGCAGGGACTCCCGACGTTCAATACTGTAGCTATGAAATGCTCGTCTGATGTAGCATCAATAAGACATGCAAGAATGAATGCAAGGTGCAGAACAAAGACGCAGCTGCACGGATGCTTCTTCCATTCGGGGATCGTCGAGAACGCCTCGGCCTGGCGTTAGCGCCATCTCTTATCGCCGAGGCG
Organism: Alternaria atra; assembly: GCF_907166805.1. Taxonomy (NCBI): domain Eukaryota; kingdom Fungi; phylum Ascomycota; class Dothideomycetes; order Pleosporales; family Pleosporaceae; genus Alternaria; species Alternaria atra. The sequence continues at coordinate 1,587,135 of NW_025091331.1, forward strand.
GCCGCTGCTACATCACTCGTCACGCAGCCTGACGCGCCTCACTTGGCCATCAACCATCACGAGTCGCAGCTCGGAGCTGCCTAGTACCTTGCTGTCGCTGCATCTATCTATACTCTGTTCTCCCTCCATCTTTTCCCCATTTATATCTGAACGCAGCTTGCGTAGTTGTCTATAACCCATCACTTTGCGATACCGCGTCCGATAAGCGTTGCTGAGCTCCGAGAGCTCGACTCATCACCATCATGGCAGTCAAAGCTGCAGTGCCGTTCTTGGTGGCTATGATGCTGTTGACGGGCGTGTGTAATACACTATTAACCAAGTACCAAGTATGTAAACCCTTCTATGTAGTGACGCTAAAGCCTGATACTGACTACGCGCGACTAGGACATGCAATGCGTCAAGAACTGCGACTCTCCCTCGCCCAAGCATCGCGATCACTTCGAGCAACCCGTCCTCCAGACTCTCCAGATGTTCGTGGGTGAGATGGGTTGCTGGCTGGTGATCGGCATCTTCCAGCTCTACCAGCGGTATGCGAGCGCGAGGGCAGGCTACGAGGCCATTCCAGACAATGAAGGGTCAGATGACAGCGAAACGGGTGCTGTCGCCAATCCGCTGAGGCCTGCGCATCCCGATGATGAAGGCAGGATACCGCTCGAGGGTCGGAGCATCTTCTTGTTGGCGCTTCCAGCCTGCTGCGACATCGCTGGAACCACGCTCATGAACGTTGGCCTGCTCTTTGTTGCAGCCAGCATCTATCAGATGACTAGAGGCGCACTGGTTCTCTTCGTTGGTCTGTTCAGCGTCTGGTTCCTTAAGCGCCATCTTGGACTCTACAAGTGGTTCTCGCTCTTTGTTGTCGTAGCTGGTGTCGCTGTTGTTGGACTCGCAGGTGCCATCACCAAGGACGACAAAGCATCGCCTGGCCACCAATCGATTCATGGTGAGGCAACCGGCTCGGTTGGCATGGAGGCGGCGACTTCGCAGGCTGCTATGACCATCATCGGTGTCCTGCTCATTGCTGGCGCGCAGATCTTCACTGCGACACAGTTCGTGCTTGAAGAGAGGATCATGGAGAAGTATGCCATGGAGCCGATCAAGGTTGTTGGCTGGGAAGGTGTATTCGGTTTCTTGGTTACGCTCGTTGGCATGATTATTCTACACTTCGCCATTGGAACTGGATACTTCAACGCTAGAGAGGGATTGTACCAGATGACGCACTACCGCGCTATCGCAGTGTCTTCGCTGTTGATCATGGTCAGCATTGGGTATGTCTTTACTCTCCATCCCTACTTTCAAACTTTACTGATACGCTGCAGTGGCTTTAACTTCTTCGGTCTGTCCGTAACTCGCACCGTCTCTGCTACCTCGCGCTCTACGATTGACACTTGCCGCACACTCTTCATTTGGATTGTGTCGCTTGGTCTGGGCTGGGAGACGTTCAAGTGGCTTCAGGTTGCAGGTTTCGCTCTCCTGGTGTACGGTACCTTCTTGTTCAATGACCTAATCCGCCCACCGATCAAGGCGTGTGTGGAGAGGAATAACGAGCCTCTGCTACCTGAGGGTCCGATCGAGCATCTTTAGCATGTGAATGAAGGACTTGAGAGCGCAGAGGCGCTTTGTATATACTGAGACTGGGTTTGGCGTTGGATGGCGCATGGTAAGCTCTGGAGTGCAGTCATCGAATATTATCTTTTGCAACAGACGACCCAAGATGTGTGCAACTTGACGCTTTACAAACCGTGGGACCCTGATGTGGCTATCTAATCAGTGCCAAATGATGAATGTGGTCCGAGCTTTAGCGCGCACTCAGCCCTCGCTAAAGCGATATCGAATTGCCTCACGAACATCAACTACGACTTCGATAACAACGGCTCGACTTTTCTGAACACCCACGCCCGGAGTTCAGATACGCCCTTCCACAGTTCGACAAAATGGCCACCACTCAAACCGCAATGTGAGTTTGTCCGCACGCCGTCGCATGGCAAAGACGCGCAAATGGGAATGAGTACTGACGGCCTGCAGCTCCAAGAGGAGAAAGTTCGTTGCTGGTACGATATACCCTTCCTACAAGTAGAAGACGGAGCATAAAAGAGATGGCGATCATGAGGCGTTGCTGCGTGGCATAGAGCCTACAATGTTCAGGACGTCAAATGCGAGACACAAAGGGCATTGCGCACACAGAACGGTCGCTAACATCACCTCCTACAGACGGTGTCTTCTACGCCGAGCTGAACGAGTTCTTCCAGCGCGAGCTGGCCGAGGAGGGCTACTCCGGCGTCGAGGTCCGCGTCACCCCCACCGTCACCGACATCATCATCCGCGCCACACACACCCAGGAGGTTCTCGGAGAGCAGGGTCGCCGCATCCGTGAGCTCACCTCGCTCATCCAGAAGCGCTTCAAGTTCCCCGAGAACTCTGTCTCCCTCTACGCCGCCAAGGTCCAGAACCGTGGTCTCTCCGCCGTCGCCCAGTGCGAGTCCCTCCGATACAAGCTTCTCAATGGTTTGGCCGTCCGAAGGGCTTGCTACGGTGTGCTGAGGTTCATCATGGAGTCTGGTGCCAAGGGTTGCGAGGTCGTCGTTTCCGGAAAGCTCAGGGCCGCCCGTGCCAAGAGCATGAAGTTCACTGTACGCATGCACACGTTGAACGTATTTTGAGGTGGCATACTAACGTCATACAGGACGGTTTCATGATCCACTCCGGTCAGCCCGCCAAGGACTTCATCGACCACGCCACCCGCCACGTCCTGCTCCGCCAGGGTGTGCTCGGTATCAAGGTCAAGATCATGCGCGGCTCCGACCCCGAGGGCAAGGCTGGCCCATCCCAGACTCTCCCCGACTCCGTTACCATCATCGAGCCCAAGGAGGAGCAGCCCGTCGTCCAGCCCATGTCGCAAGACTACGGTGCCAAGGCCATCGCTGCTCAGCAAGCTGCGGAGCAGGCCAGGCAGGCGGAGCAGGGCGAGGGCGAGGCCCAGCCAGCTGCTGGTGAGGGTTACTCTGAGGAGCAGTAGGTTGATAATTTGCTGCGGGCGCAATGAGGTTATGAAAAGGCATTTAGCGGAAGGATATGATGCCATCACGAACCCTGACACATCTTCCTTTGCACATTCGGAATGGACTGGGCTGCTTTTTTGACACGGGAGGGAAAGGAGTCTGCACTGCTTCACTGCTATGTACTCAATGAAACCACCCAAACATCAAAGATGGCTCCGACCACACGAAGTATGTTCTGATCATCGTCAACGCTGTCTTCAACATGCCTTCTGGTCTTGCACATTCTCTGTTCATATTGATACATAAGTGAGCTGCAATCATGCGCATATGCACGTGGGAGTCCTTCTGGTATTTCACATGTATCATCTTACTGATGTGCTAACGCACGCAATATATACAGTTTTGGAAGAACCGACATGGGTCGTTCAAATGCTACCAAATACAGCCAAGCTGCTCATAACCTTGCCATCATCTCCAACCATGAGGTTCCATCCACAGCTGCTACCCAGTCCTGGGTTCTCAATCCAAGCTGGCTCCCAGTAGAACAGACCAGTACCTTTGCCGTTCGGTACAGCAGCCACACGCTTCGCAACCTCCTTCATCCACTGGGTCTGCCCATCCGCACTAATAGGAATGCTCTTCACATCCGCAGGGAAAGCATTTGACGGGTTAGGACAGTAACTCGGCCAGTTGGTCTCGACAACCATGACCTCCTTGGCATATTTCTTCGCCATGTTGTTCAAACTCGTGCTGAGAGCAGACAGCGTAGCAGCACTGTTGTAGAATGGATAGTAGGACACGCCCTGAACATCGTAGTCTGCAGCTGACAATCCGCCGCCTGATCCAAGCACCGTGTCGTACCACCACTGTTGTGTCTCCCAGTTCCAGCCGTTGTCTAGATGAATCATGATCTTGGGCTTTGGGCTCATGGAGGATTCTTTGATGGCTTTGGACGCGGATTTGAGCAGCGCGGCCACGTTCTTTGGTCCATCGGTGCCGGAGAGTTGGCCGATGGGGAACAAGAGGCCGGGTGTGATTTCATTGCCAATACTAACGAGGTTGAGGGCGATGCCGTTGGTGGAGAAGGTGTTGATCACGTTCTTGGTGTAGTCGTACACTTGCTTGATAAGGGCTTCGCGGTTTAGCGATTTCCACGCTGCGGGTACGACTTGTTTGCCTGGGTCGGCCCAGTTGTCGCTGTAGTGGAAGTCGAGATAGATGCCTAGACCAGCTGCTTTTGCGCGTTTGGCGAGTTTGATGTTGTAGTCGAGGTTGTAGTTTCCGTCCGAGGGGTTGACCCATATGCGCTGACGTACGGTGTTGACGCCACTGTTCTTGAGTATGGTCTCAAGCGGTTGGACGGTGCCGGCGGCATTTTTGTACTTTTTGCCCGCCGCTTCTTCAATGAGAAGGGAGGACCAGTCTGCGCCTTTGTAGGGTAGGGCAGCGAGCGCCGTGCTGGCGAAGAGGAGGATTGATGTAAACCGCATCGTGGATGATAATGATGATGATCAATACTAAGATGGATGATCCCTCAAACCCCCCAAGACAACAGCAGCTATATACCAGTACTCATCACATATCCCGTCACTGATCAGCGACGTTTTAGAAATGCGGACAAACCTCTACATGCGGCAACGCATCCCCTCCAATTTACACCGTCAGCCATTTGCATTCGAACGTGACACTGAATTATTAGTCTAGAAGCATGAGAAATAGTACTTCCTCCAATAACAGCCGGTGCCGGTATACCAGGCGTAGTTTCGAAACATATGAAATGCCGAAGCAAGCTTTGCCGTGTGGGGAAATTGAACCGGGGTAATGACATAAAGCTCCGGGGAAAATCTGACTAGAATTGCCGCGGAACACGTGGGAGTTGGTGCGGAGAGGTATGGGCGGAGGAATGATCTCCGGATAGAGTAACTTATGAGAGCGTAACTAGGCTCGTTAGGATAACATTGAACTGGCGTCTTGTTTGCACGATGTGGCTTGTAACGTAAGATGGCATGGCGGTGACAAGGGTCCTGGAAAAGTGCGGAAACGGTCTGTGAGTGAAACAGTTACGAGATGTACAGGAGATAGAAGAAGGACAGTTGAGCGCATTATTCATACAGTATACCTACAGGGCGTGGTGGTGAGCAAAGGGGCGGTCTTTTCTTTACTGGTCGAAGTTCTTGATCTCGGGCATCATTCCCAGACCCTTCCCCTCCTGTTGTGTTTTACCCTCACCCTCAATTACACCTCCTGCCTTGCGCTCGTTGACATGCTTCCGGAGCAAGCTCAGAATCTCACTGCCCTTCCATCTGCTAGGCACAGGCCTGTATGCGGGCTTGAAAGTGCCAACAGTCTGCGCCCATTCACCCTCTCCAGGCTGCCTCTTGCGCTCGTCCTTCTCAGGCACCTTCGTCTGTGCCGTCGCGTCCATGCCCTGTGCGTTGGCGGTAGACATCGCAGAGCCACCGCCCTCGGCTGTCTCGTGGGATGTAGGTGTGGGTTCTTGAGTCGCCCAGTAGTAGATGTCCCAGTCGTTTTCGTCGAGGAAAGTGTCATATTGCTGCATCAAAGAAGGAGACATGGTACTTAGGTGGGCGTCGGCGAAGGTGCTGAGGAGGAGATCACTTTCTAGGGTTCCCCTCTTGCGGCTCTGATCTAATCATTCGTTAGCCATATTTCGACCTGGTACAAACATTGTATATATGATTGGGGATAGGAGATGGGCAATGTATGAACGGACATAATAACCTCGCACGCATGGTGTTCGGGTCTTCTCCAGTCCTGCGAATAGGTTCGACCTTGAACTTGGCGCCTTCCATCTCACCAACACCCAGTTCGCTGTTAGCTCCGCTAACGTCCTGATCTTTGCTGCTCTGTGTTCCGCCTGTCATGCGCTCGGTATTCTCAGGCACAGAGTCCTTAGGTGCGAATTTGCCGTCGGCGTTGGTGATCAACTCAGGCGGGGCAGCGTCCTCGCCAATCGCAGGCATCTCATTGGCAATAGTAGAGGTGGTGTTGGTAAGATGAGGGTTCAGTGGCCTCTCGATTTGGTATTTGCGGTACGTCTCAGAAGTGTCGTTGGTGCGCTTGTTGAGAGCTTCGAACTCATTGTTGCGGATCGTAGAGATGCTGAAGGTACGGCATTGGGTGCGCTGGAGGGAGAAGAGAGCGCGCGATGAGCGAGCAACTAGTCTTGAAGATGCCATGGTGTAGACAGTACGTTGTGAGGCTTCAATTGGTATTTGGATAGATTATAGAAGGTGGGTGTTACCTATGGCTGTAGAAAACGTCACCGGGCCAAAGCTCTTGGATTACTAAGGCGAAAATGAACCCTGTGATCGGCTCGTGAAGTCTATTACTCCTACACATCACCCAATAGCATTTCGGCCGTTTGATGTGTAAAATTTCGCGCCATAATCGGTGCGATCAAAGACGACATGCGACACGCAAAGCTGTGAAGACCTTGCTTTACTTTCAGGTGATAGGTATTCACAGTGGTATCTTCGCCGCTACTCTGCAACATCTTTGCATCAATGGACCTAGCCGAGGACCGTTCTCGCTGCGATACATGGCGTGTGTCGAGTGAATATCCGCCCGAGCGCCTCTTTGTCCAAGCACGACCTAGCTAATCAAGTGCCTAAAGCGCACAGAAATTGCACAAACATCATACCATCCAGCTTTAATCAGCTTCATCGGCTAGTCAGCAGCCTTCACCTAATATCACTACAACTCACTCAAGGTTTTATGGTATGGTGACAGGAATACAAAGCATAAAGCTTGGCCTAAGGTAGCAAATATCTTGCTAAAGCCATTGAACGTCCTTAAACTAGGCAATTTATCCGCCCATGTCACCATTTCAAGGAGTCTCGATAAAATTGAGTAAATTACAACAGCCGTTCATCGTAGAAAGAGGTTGAGTACGTTGAGGGCGGCAGTAGGATATTCGATTCCCAATCGTAGATGGCATTACGTTCCCATGTTGTATGTAGCAATCCATGCTGGCGTCCAAGAAGCTACAATGCATTCTCGCCTTCTATAAAGATTCTCATACCTTTACTCGATGATCAGCTTGACCGCAGTTCAAATTGGACCAACCCAAACTCCACCAAATCTAGCCATCATTCCTTGCCTGTCCAGCCACTCATCCACAACCTCCTCATTATGTTTGGATAAGTACTCAGTGCCATGGAATTGGTGGAACGTTGCGTCACTATCCTGAGCTTAAGCAGTCGTGACCTTAAGCAGTCGTGACCTTTTGTAATGGCAATTCCTCCAATGGATCGCAGATTTGCAGCTTTTGTATCTCCTGGTTCTTGGCCTAGGACTAGGCATGCTTACAAGTGATTTTTAATTTCTTCGCGTGAAATACGATCGGTTTCATGGCCTAGAGATAGTATTAGACCTCATATATTAGCCCGGCCATCTCAGGAAGTGCGCGTACAAGACTCAAGATATCCGCTTTAGACGTTGTGAGATACGCACAGTCCTTGTGGATTTGACAAAACTGTTTCGCTGTGAAGATCTATCAAGTAGGTAGGGCTAAGCGGAGTATATTGTCCTCGATCTCATCAGGGCGAGCGAGAAAGCTGTCGATGGGAGGCTTCAGCTGCATATATTTGGTGTCCTCTGATGCATGGAAGCCTGAGCAGAGTGAGAAGGTATTTGACGGAGTGCTTGGGCTGGGCGGCCGAAGTAGATCCCATAATGCGCGGATGTTTCATTCAGGGATACGCCAGTGGTTGGGTAGATAGGAAATCACAAGGAGATTGCTTCGTAGTTGAGAATACTGTAGCAGTAAATGCTGTAGGATAAGTGTAGATGCGCAGTAGTGGCAACTATACCGGTTTAGTCTTGCATGCAGAGAGCTTTCAAGACCGTGCTTTAGGTAGGGTATAACCGCCTAAATCATTGAAGAACTTGCCACCTTTCGTCATAATATCGGATATTTCCTCTCCTAGCCAATCCTTCGTTGATGCTGTTCTTGCCACTTCAATCTCTCGCACCAAGTTGCCTGCGACCTAGAAATTGTTATCAGCATTGCTTTCTTTCTCAAAGGCCAATACCTATGAAGTTGTTGCAGACTCACCATCATGCTATGACCCTGTCTCTTAGGATGCACACTTGTAGTCACAATAGCATTAGCTGCATCTTCAGTTGTATTTGCTGGCAGACTATACTCCTTCCACTTTTCAGAGTAGCCCGAAGTAATGTGCGTGGGGGTGAAGAAGGGTGCAACGACATTGACTCGGACGCTGAGCTGCTGGGCAACAATCTGTGAGGCTCGAGCTAAGCCTACTACGCCATGCTTGGAAGAGACGTATGAAACTACACCAGTTCCACCGAAGTACCCAGATGTTGAGGCGATGAGTACGATAGAGCCTCGTGCACCGTCCGAGTCCAGTGGGTTAGATTTCATGGAGTGCATAGCCATTCGGAGAGCTATTAAGTGTTAGAGACGGGCCTGAAGAGAACGCTTGTGAATCAATAGCTCACTGTTCATAGTGCCTTTCAAATTAACGTCGATGATCTTGCCAGCTTCAATCGCCTCCATCAGTTCCCCTTGCTCGTCCTCTTCAAAGTCGAAGAAACCTTTACTCTCCATCATTCCCGCATTTGCAACGACAATATCTACTTGTCCAAATGTCTTCTTTGTCTCCCGAAACAGACCTTGCATGTCGCTCCAACTAACAATGTTGGTGGGGTGATATACAGCTCGTGATGGTTCAGGTAGAGATGAAATAAGAGCATTAGCTGCCTCATTGGAGGAGGGAAGATCGGCTATGACAATGTTACAGCCATGGTCATGGTAGGTGCGAGCTGTTTCGGCACCGATGCCGTTTGCGCCGCCTGTGATAATGACGGTTTTGGGCTTGCCATCAGGTAGGCGATAGCTCGAAGTGCTAGTAACCATACTACCAATTCGTAGTGAAGGTTTGGCTAACACCCAACGATGAGCACTCAACTTGGAAAGGGTCGTTTACTATATAAGGATATTGATAGCGCAAGTCAATGGCGGTGGTGCGTGGTGCTGCAATAGATCAGATACCAGGAGACTGGCCTAGGTTGCAGTTCACATCCCACTTGGACCATTAAATTCAGCTGAGTGCTGTAGGAGAACAAGCTGGGTTCGGGGGTATGCATCTCTCCGTGAAGTGTGGTACTGGAGGGTAGGTCTACCCCGCGTGCCTACTCTAGCGTGACGCGCGCTGAACCTGGAAGACGCGTCGCGGCCGTAATCGGTCCTTCTACATACTCCACCATCCCGACTATCGGAACACCTAATGACGACAGTCAGCAGACGTCTCGCGAGGCGCGTTATTGTGCCGCTACTTCGAACTCCTCCTTGATAGTAAGAAAGCCATCATGTCGACTAATACGATCCCGATACCCCGCGATCCAACTGATGACGAGGCTCTCGCCCTGTTCAATACGGTAGAGGAGAGATTTCCGTCGCAGACACTTGGAGACGACAAGTGGTATGTGCTTCTGGTATGAATTCATCCTATATGTACAAATGAGAACAGAGAATAAGTCGTTGTAGCTTGCATCAATCGTTGGCGGTGGACAGCCTGGCTTCGCGCCTCTGCTCTACAAAGAACTCATCAAGCGACCCGAACACCAGACGTCCGAACAACGTCAGGCTTTGATGCGAAGGATACGCGAGACGCTGTTCAAACTCATCGTGATTGTGGGTGTGTGCAAGCCGCTGGAAGCCATCTTCGACATCGATGCAATTACGAATCCAGAGGACAAGGACTATACGTTTTCAAGGTATGGAATTAGGCGTTGTCATCAAAGAATTGTGAAAGCTGACAACAGGGCAGAGAAGGATGGCAATGTGACGAGGCAAACTCAAAACGTGGTGCAGCATGGCAAGGTCGCTTGTACCAGCACAACCAGGAAGGCATCGATAACGTGTTAGCATCACAGAGGGATTTCGGTATGTAACTCTTAGTCGTCCCCTGGTGCTAAGCTAACGAGAGGTAGACTGGACGAGCAAGCAGATCACCTACGGTCTCTACTTATCCGATCACACCATTCTTAACGACGTTGAGACGGAGCTCACCGTACTCAGTGGCATCATGATCCAAAACCTGCCCAGGGAGACCGCCTGGCATTTGCGCGGGACTAGACGCATTGGCGTTAGCAAAGATGACGTCGAGACAGTTCAACAATGCGTAAGTCAGCACCCAAACCACGCCTCGTAGTACGTACTGATCTGGTGTAGATCGAGCTTGTCGCTAGCTTCTGTGGCTTACGGTTGCACAAGGTGCCAAGGGTCACTGACATTGAGCATGAGGTATAAGCGGACAACTTGGGATGATCGCAGGGCGGTATTCCAAAAGACCAAGGCTAATTGTCTATCACGCGCTTTTCCTGAACCCTCGGCTTATCATATGGCAGCACTTACGTGATCTTGGTTGCCGTAATGCACCAATCACCTACGTCAGTCAGAGGCCATCAGACACACCTTTCGAAGAGACTGTGCACAAACAACATGAGAAGGTTTTCAAGTGATTGAGCCCAAAAAACGTGACCTACTGACATGCATGGGGCAAGCTTATCCTAGTATAAGACAGGCTTGTCAACATAAGCTATACCTGTCTCAACATAGTCATATGCCAGCAATGATGCTGCAGGGTCAAGTTCCCGCCACAACAACAACCGTGTCTCCGTCATTCGAACCATGGTCAAGCCCTCTTGCGGAGATGAAACTGAATGTTTTATCCTTCATCGTGGGTAACATCCCTGAATGTTTTGTCCTCAAGAACAGTCATCCTCATCGATCACAAATTAGTCCTGCATTGGCCATCTCAGTCTGCCACCACATGGACATATTCAACGAATACGCGGGGCCTCTCCTCCAGAGCCGGAAGAGGGACTTTACGAGCCAGCTGAGGATGCATACTACAAAAACAATATTTTGAAAGTTTGCATCCCTGAAAGCCACCTTGAAGTTGATCTGAGAGGTAACTTCGAGTTTCTCGATCACGCAATCACCTTCTGGCTCCCTCACCCGAAAACAGCCAAGATGATCCGATGCCTCAGAGTCACTACTGGGACCTGTGTCTCTAAAACTCTAGATTTGAAAGTATGCTGCTAAATTCGTTCGAGCCTTTGCATTTTCTGCTCCAGTCAACATGGCTGTTAGACCAAGTGTACCAAGTGTACCAGAGGCGAGTACTCAGACTGGACTTCCCGTATCGCGCGACAGTTGTTGGCAAGCCAGCTTTATAAACGTATATATATTGGAGCTAAGTCTTTGTCTATTCGACTGGAACGATGAAGAAGAAGATTTACAGTATGGTGCATCACCTGGGTCCTTGGAAGTACGAAGGGGGCGCCTGACTGATACAGGAGGAATCGATCCAATGCACGGCGCAATCTGTGAGATGGTCAAGCTCCGAGTATGAGGTAAAGACGAAATGGAAGGAGGCAGTTGGCCCGTAAGAAATGTGCGGGTAAACTGGTGCTTAGTTTACTTGTACTCACTCTGACTACACATTCGTGCTTGGAAAAAAACAGCGATTGTGCCGAGGTCGGTCGTTCAATTCGTGGGAAGGGATCCAGGTTACTTTTGAAGGGTGAGGGAAAGGGATACGACACGTACTGCGCTCCTTCGATCATGTCACTAAATAGCCAACACGTCGGTCGGTTGCTATTTATTCATTGATCTTGTTTACGAGAAGTTCCGGGGTCGCAGTGGCAACAACCCCTTTCTGATCTGTATCCTTTGCAGATTGCTGTGCCAGCGCAACAAAATCGTTGAATAGAGCTTATCTTACGACTTGTAGCTCCTGCATCACGTTATTTTCGGAAGATCGTATCTTCGCTGTTACTGCTTCGTCGGTATCGATTGCCACAGTGGCTTGATCTCGCTGTATCTGGTTGAGCATGCTGAGCTGCTTCCACTGCAAGTACAAATTCGCTTGGAGATGAGCGCGTGCGTTATACAAGAGAGGGAGAGCGCAAACAAGTCAATGTGATCGTAGATCGTCTGCGACACAGCATCGGCATCTTCTTAGTAAGACGGCAGATCGGATGTTGGTAGTCAAAGTCAGACACAACATTTCACGCAAGGCTGGTTCTTGTCCGACTGTTGTAAGGCGCTCGTTGGCGTATCGATCGTGATTTTGATGCAGGTTTTCTGAAAGCGGATAACCCTATAGCACAGAGGAGGGGAGAAGGTATCCATGAACCTGCCCCTGTCCGCCGCTCCAGCTTAATCGCCCGATACTGCGAGACAACAAAAATCGCGCATTAGGAGACGCGCTCGACTTGAAAACGTGAAAAAGATGGTATTTGAAACGGCTAAATGTGCCTAATAGTGCTCATACATCAACCAAGGAATCCACACTTTTGAGTCCGTCCTATCCAAGTCTAATATGATAATATAACATGCTGAAGAGAATTGCTGTACAAGAACGTAACCATAAGACGTGAGGCGCCTGTAGATGCCGGTAAGACAGACTTCCGAATACCGCAGTGGCGTAGATGGTGGTTACATGAAGGTCGTGCGATAAATGATGTAAGAATGGTGAAGCAGATAACGATGCGCGTGCGCCAAATGTGGGTTTCTTGAGCAAGGGCTAAAGGCCCTTGCGGACTTCGGAGTTGTCCTACCACCCTTCGTCCTTCTGGTTCTTGCCCTTCTCTTTCTTGGCCGCGGCCTTTTCCTCTTCGGTCATCTCAATTAGTTCTGCGCCCTCCAGCTTGAAGTTCTTGGCATCCACAATATGCTCGCTCGCTGAGCCCAGGTACGCCTCGTGTAATCGCGGTAGGAAGTACTGCATAACGCTGTCCGCCAGGTTCTTAGCTACAAGGCCTTTATCGACCCAGAAGTGTCGTACAAAGACGCCCTTGCAACCACCTCGGTTCGCCGCCTCGGGTGCACCGTTCGCTTCGACGCAAGGGAGAACGCGGATGTCGTCCGGTCGGTCGTAGTCATAACGGAGGTAGTTTCCAAAAGCAGCTTGTTCGTGTGCCCAATCTGTTTTCCAGTGTGCGCAGCCCTTGTATTTTGTCTCGGAAGGGCATTCCGCCCAGGCCTTGTACATTTCTTGTGTCCTCTGGCTCTGTCGTGCGATCACGAAACCGGTGTTCAGGTATCGGTTGCCCTTGGCGTCGTAGTTTTGCGGCTCGTTTGGGTCAATGGACATCATCGCAAGAGTATCGTCAGTCATGTTCCAGTAGTTGAGCAACCATTCGAGAGGAAGGTGTGGGTAGTGGAACATGACGTCCGAATCCATGAAGACGATGTATTCGTGGGTCTTGAGCGCTTCCTTCATCATTGGGACCTTGACCCATGTGCCCCACCGGTCGGCGTAATCGGGTGCGCGAATAAACTTATAGTCGTAACCGTGTATTTGCGCTGTCAGATATTAGCCGGGTCGCTCAATGTCCACTCCATACGCCAGAACTGCAATCTGCGACCTGTCATGTATCGTGAAAACGTACCAAACATGTAATGCCCCAGCATACCCGCACTCAGCGAGCGCATGCCCTTCCACTTCAATTGCGGGTCCATAAGTTGACCCTTCTCCGTCAACGGTCGACTATCGATGTCCAGTATAAGCACTTTCTTGCCTAGCTTGCTCTTGAACTTGGGTTCCCCTGATAGTCTGTATATGTCACCGTCTTCGTCGGTAAAGTTCGCGGCGTCGATTGGGTGTAATATCGGGCCGTAGAGGGCTTTTATTATCGTCGCCATCGAGATATCGTCTTTGGGGAGGGAAACATTTTGCGTATGTGGGTATCTATAGTGGTTTTATCAGCCATGCCTCTATGCAAGGGTAATTCGAAGGTATGAAGACGTACTGTGACCGAAGGCTGCTCGGTACGTATGAAGAAGGATAGCTGAAGTAAATCAAAGCCAATGTCATGGGTATCATAGCGATCAATAACACACGTCGCCATCGCCCTTGTGGCCCCATGTTGGCCAGCGATTGGTATGAGTAGTCGGCCATCGTCGCGGTTCACACTCTGGGGTTCAGAGGCCTAGGATTCGACCAAGTTCACTTGCGCGTGGGAGTCGAGTATCAAAGCCCTCAGCCTTTCGCATCCAAGTCCAGTCCCCTCCAGCAACTTCCCTAAGATCCTGAGTTCCAACAACTGAAGCGTACGTCGCAAAGTCTACACCACAGAAACGAGGTGGCGTACGCAGAAGATGGCAACGTATGCGAATATCCAAAAAGCGCTGCGCAGTGTGCCGGAACAGAGTAACAAGAATGGTAAGATGGTAAGTTAAGTGTCTCTCTCTTTCAAAGGAGGCGGCCGACGCCTCCAGTTTAGTGGCAGTTGTGTCAGACCCGAGTTGGTAGATCCTTGTTTCCATCCCTAAGCAATGCAGGGGCCACCATCGACTGCATACGGCTTAGCTGCCGCGCCGGAAGGGGCTGAATGTCTGGAACGCGATCTGGAGTGCGCAACCTGTGGCTGTGCTATTCTGTCCAGCGACCCATGGGAAATTGTGATTGACCCGACTGGTATGCGAATGGCGAGGGCACTGGAAGACTGCAAGATTGATTGATGATCTAGTAAGTGTTGCGTTGGGCTAGATTTGATGATTCCGTATTGCATGCGCCTTTGCAGTAGTCAGCTTATTAGCCACTTTGTACACGCAAGCCTCTCGTACTCGGCTATAAATGGCAGGATCGACGCTGAAGCGGCGGTGCTGAAACATCAGCATCACTCGATACACACGAAAGGTGCATGCTTGAAAACCCAAGCAAGGCTCATCGTGTCTTTCTTCGTCTCGTCTTTCTCGCTCTTGGGCTTCTGCCGAAACACGTAATTAGTCGTATCCTGGTTGTAGAAACTTCGCAATAACATGTGTGCTGAAAGCCAGGCTCGAGTATCTGTGGTACCGTGTTACATATGACACAGTAATGCAGGGTCTCATGCAAAATTGTCGTGGAATCGTAGTAGAGAACCTGTATATTTCGAGACTACTCTGGTGTTGCTATTGCAGCTTGTAGGTCTTCGGGCTGCACTTCGAGTGTTAGGCGTCCAACAAGCGCAATAACTCGTAGTCCTTTGCGATACCAGGACTACTCCTTGCACAACTCTCGATAAGTGTCATCATGATGCTTACCCACTCGTGCCATCCCTCCGGCAGCGTTTCTCGCAACTTTGGGTCCGGCGACCGCGCTACGGCGTGAAACAATAACACCTGTCCGAAGCACTGACAACACCATCCGAATTTTATTGGTAGAGCTGATATCATCTGGGTGCAAAGTCCCATGGTAGTCGGCCAGTACATACCACCTCGAAGTCCTTCGCGCACCTCGTTGTAATCTGCATCACTCGTGTATGCTGGCGCATGCAGCGCTTTGTAGAGGAATGGACGGCCGATGTGGAATTTTGCGACAAGGTAGCGACTTCGTAGCATGGCTTTTGCGATGACGTGCGCGGGGCTGGGGGAATCACTGGTGTTGTCATCGTCCAAGAATTGAAGAGACGGTGGGAGGTTTGCGCGCCATTGCTCGAGTTGGTGATGCATTTCGGCTGTCAAGCTGGCGCTTGGGTAGCCGTCCTTCTCAGCAAAGGTGTACAGACTCTGCTTCACGCGCGTCAGGATAATGCGATGAGCGGCTTGAGCGAGGAAGTGGAAATTGAAAAAAGAGTCATCTTCATCAGTGAGCAACCCTGATATAGAAGTCTTCGGCCGTGGGCATTGGGTGAATTTCGGTAGAGGTGTATCTGGCTCGTAGTCCAACAGTCCACTATGTGGAAGCAAATCCAATTCTTGTGTGATGACAGTCTCGTACATTAGAGTACACCAGAAGAGTCGCGATAACATGTCACCTTCCCATGTATCGTAGTCGATCGCCCCCGAGCGGGTAAGAATGCTAGCGCAACAGAGGGCTGCCCGATTCACGGTGGTCCAAGAATCGAGAGGTCGTAAAATCTGGGCATGGTAGAGTGTCGAAAGCATGTAGAATTGACCCGCTTGTATATCATTCTCGCACATCAGGAAACCGAAGCGGTGTCTCGCTTCATTGAAGAATTTGAGCCCTGGTGGGTCATCTGCGACGAGTTCGTACCAGTCTGGGTGTTCAAAGCCACGTCTGGCCGCAGAGTGACGCGAAGGAAGAGCAAAATCCCCTTCCTCATGGGCTTTGACAGCCAGGCAACCCAATGCGAGTACGTTGAGCACTAGCGCAGTTTCAACATTATACCCAAATTCGTTCTCCATAGCTGTGCCTAGCGTGCTTGAGAAGAAATGGTATTTGTCAAGGATCGGCATGTTGCGATGAAAGACAGCAAAGTACGCGTCCGCAAGCCCTTTGACTGCCGATTGTGGAAGGCTCATCAGCCAACTTTCAGGGGCGGTGCCGTACGGACGATCGACGTGTATCGGCAAACGTGCTCTTCGATTCTCGATGTCGACTATGTAGTCCTCTGGAAGCTCTGCTCGGACAGAGACAAACCCATTAGGTAGTATCTGTTGTATAGCCGGCCAGAGTGCGACACGATGTTGACTGAAGGAAAGGTCCACAGCACCTTGGACTTCTAATACTGGGAAAGGACTTTTGACAGGGGTCCCCACAACTTGTGGCGACATTGCCAACTCATGTATGCTCAGTCTACCATTCTGGGAATGACGAGAAGGTATTGTTGAGGCATGGTATCCTGGACTGGGTTGTGAGAATATGGTATGAGGTGAGTGGTGGTCATTGACAGGTCCTGCTGGCGAAAGTGGTATTGCAGACGAAGGCTTAGGAGTATTAATTGCCGTTGTCAGGTCTTCGATCTTTGCTTCCAGTCTTCGAATGGCATTGATTGCTAGAGTTAAAGACTGGTCTTTCTTCGTACTCCGAGGTGCCTGATAAGTGCACTCCAAGTTCATGTTCCTGCAGTAACCACATCTTGGCCGATCTTCATCACAGCGGGTTTTTCTTGATCTGCAAATGTCGCAAGCCTTTCGTAGTCAGCAAAACATCGGAGATCCAGTACCGACCACATACCAATGTGGCCATGAAAAATCGTGGTTTCTTCAGAGATGAGCCATCTCCGTCCTCGTGGCTTCCGCTACGCTCACCATCGTAGGACGTCTGCCGTTCTGAGTGCTCTGCTTGCGAGGAGGCTATACTGGCATGGGCCCTCTTGGTCATAGCATATCAAAGTGTATTTGTCGAATTCGCGCATGGAAAGCGATGGGTAGTTATCAAGGTTGTGTGAGATGGCTGGGAACGATCATGGCCGGCGACGGAGATGAACATCCTAGCGTGCACAGACGCTACAAAGAATCCGAGCTCGGAAGCTCCGTAGACTCTAGATTTCTTTCTAAATCTGACTCACAGTGCAATCCCTATACAAATAGATACATGACTTACTCACACGAACTCTCTGTGACGCTGCAAAAGTCAAGGTGCATTAGGACATCGCGATGGCAATATTAGCGTGCACGGACCGGCGCGGAATTGCCTAACTGCGCGGCGCGTATTCCATCGTAGCTACCCCTCCGTCTTTCCTACACCAACAACACGCCCAGATATCGCGATTCTCGGCTTGCTACCTTGCCCCTCACCGTATCGCAACCTGGCCGTCAGCGATTGTTAGAACCATGATGGCGTCATGTCCCATCGGGCTGGCCCGCCACCTTTACCATTGCTAGCACTTTCGTCTATGCAACCCGCCCAGACTGCTCCATCTCACTGCGCCGCTATTGTTGCCATAGTTATGGATGTACTGCTCATTCAACCCAATCCCTAGCTGATTGATTTGCTTTCTATGCGTGATTCCTTTCGCTCGTGTTCTCATCGGCGTTTGCTGACGTATTCCTAGGTCTCTTCTACCGCATCCCTGTCTCTGTTAGCCTGATTGAATACTGATATACGTCTGATCAAATGCGTGTCGACCAGAAACTGTTGCCTCTCATGCTGTCGTCATGCTGCTCATATGCTTTGCTAAATAATGTCTTGTTTTACTACCTACTAATGCATCTCCAGGCTCATCTGATGCAGATTCTTCATCGCAAGCCGAATCTTATTGGTATACTGATGTCGCCCGTGGTGTGTGCTCGTGGGCTCTCCTTTCTGTGAGCATGCACGTTGGTACACGTAAACAGCATGTACAGCGGCTGCTCTCACGGTCTCTCTGGTCGATCCGGTCATTGTAGTCTTCTTGTGCTGCTCGTCTGGCTTCGTCGTTATGGAGCCATTTTGGTCATCCTTGTCCACGACCTTCGCAGACACCGAAAACCTTCCGTCTACCTTTCTGAGGTCCTTTCCTTCGTCCTTTCAGTTCCTTCTTACAATATTCTAGGCCTGCTTGATCCTGCACTTGCCCAGAGGTGTACGGATGTGCGTCAAGCTGGCGAGCGAAGCCTGGTCTTGCTTGGTCGCCGTTTAATCTTACTTCCACATCCAAAGAAGCACGTGTGATACGGTTGGACTGTTGTCTTCATACTACCGCTACATCGTTTATTCGGGACCTCGGTTGTTTGTCGTTCAGTCTCGCTGGTCCGTGGCGATGTTCTTACACGTCAGGTTCGATGTATTTCCGCACATAGAGTTACCGCTCTCTTCTCGCAAAGTGGCCTACCATTTCTGGTGATACCAATCAATCTAGCGTTGTAACGTCCGCTTTCTATCGACTGTTGTCCGCTCGTTCTCGCCGCTACTATGGGTGGGTGAGGTCACGGTTCGAAATGGGTCAGGCGCGGCGCCTCATGGGCCTCGAATTACTCGCATCATCGATGGTAGGGAAGTCTCCGTTCCGTGAAAGGTGTACGACCAGTATGTCACTTATCTCATCTTATCACGTCAGTATTAGTTGTGGGTACATCTGTGCCGTTCAAATGCGCGGGCGCCAATGGTGGTGGTCCGTGTTTGTTAAAAGCTCCTCCGCGGACACAGCCAACTGCAGACCGCAAAGAACAACTTGACAATGGAACGCCATTGCCGACTCCGGATGTCTTCTAAACGCTTCCACCATAAGTTTAGCGGATTCAGAGGCACCAAGAGCTTTCTGAGCTCGTCATGCAGGATGCCAGGGTTCCGTCGACATTTGCAGCATTCTGAAAGCAGCCTTCCTATCTTTAGAGTTGTACTCTCTCTCGGCTGCATCTTCTGTGTTCTATCAGCATATTAAAGAGGTCTTAGCCTTTCACCTGGTACCGATGGAGCCACACTGTCTCTCACGCTCTCCGATCTTCCGGTCTGGAACGTACATCCGAGGGAAGCAACCAACTTTTTTTTTATTGGATCTATTCATGGACATACTCGAGCCATGCTTTCTTCCGCTTTCACTGGAACGGACATCACCAGTACTCCTTTCCCTGCCAAGGCAAGAGTTACTGTTGCCGGTAATTCTTCGGCAGACTTCCTGCCGCCAATCGGAGTCCCGAGAAGACGTCTTGTGGATCACACGGAGGTTTCCATCATGGATGAAGGTTGTTCGCAGAGTGAAAGACATGAAACGGTCGCTCATCAACCGCCCTCGAACGAATCAGAAACCATATGATGGGACAGGGACACTCTCTCATCGCACACTTCATGACTTGATTCTACAGAACCGGGAGACTTTAAACCTCCTCATTCTTCTGCAGCGGCGGCGTCGTTTCTCCAGAGAAGATGCTAGAGGCCTGCCTTCTATCTATATAAGCTGGCCTTCCCCCTGCCCTCCTTCAATCCTTTCAGCTTCAATATCTCTCAACTTCCCAATACCAAGTCGACTTCACATTTCTCAATACCAGACTTTCAAACATCCTCTAAGCCCTTGAAGCAAATCACACTACCACATCACCACCACGAACATCGACTACAAGTACGATGTTTCCTCTCCACATCACCACCATGGTGGTGCCCGCTCCTCGCCGATCTGTGGTCCTTCCCAACGAGGTCCTCCGCATGATCCTCGAGCTAATGCTCGTCTTCTCCTCGGTCTCCCCTCCTGGCAGACCTATCAATGCGGCACGGTTCGGCATGCTTTTCAAGTGCAGCATGCTCGCCAAGTTCACTGTCGTCTCCCGGCAATTCCACGAGGTCGCCCTCGCCGTGTTCTACGAGCACAACTTCTTCGACTTCGCCGCCAACAACAACCACTGCACCTCCCTTGGTGTTGTGAAGGCACCGCCCCTGCCTTCTCTCCACCTCCACTCCAGCCTCCGTCACATTCGTGTGCTCCTGCACCTGACCGACTCGTGGGATGACCTTGTCCAGCTTTCCGACCGTGTCCGCCACGACATCCACCCCTTCGCCAATATCGAAGACCTCTTCCGCTTCTGCCCTGCGGCCCGCGTCCTGGAGCTCCTCTCTACCACCATGACGGACCTGAAGATCCTCGACCTCCACATCGTTGCGGAATTTCGCATTCCTGACAGCAAGGCAGCAATCGCTGTCTACCGCTCGGCTGGGTTTTCGGTGCGCGCTCGTGTGGTCAAGCTCACCATCGTGAACGGCATTGACGGTCGCTCTGAGTCCTGGCACACTTCATTGAAGAACGTCATTGTCTAAAACTTTGGTGAGTTTGACCTGGGTTTTAGGTGGCCCTAAGTGTTTGTTTGCTTGGTTGTGGCGGCTTTCTTTACCTGACTTCTCCTGACTGGCTTTTGCCATAGTATATATGTTCGAAATGTTGATAAAACATTAGACTAAGATCTCCTGTCTCCTCCCAACATCGTCCTTCCGCATCGTGAAATATGATCTTGCATATGTTGAGTACGTCCCGACTACCTTAATATGTTTCGATATGACCATCCTTAGTATCGCGTACGCCTTCAGGCTCAACGATTAGACGTACGATCAATCACCGATACTGTGGCAAAGGTCTCCTGATACACTGATGGATTACTCGACTAAGTACCGATGACGTCGCGAAGACCTTCAGAACCCACCCTCCTCTGTTACTACTTCTCTATATATACCACTTCCTCGGGCAGAAATGTCATATCATCGTTCCACACACACTCCTTCTGTTGCACAACACGAAGCTTCTTTGCCCGAACCACAATCCCAGCCAGACCAGACACCTCATGTGCCGTGTTGAGATCCCTCCAGTCGATATCAACCTCGATTCCCAAGTCCTCCAACATCGAATATTCTATCTCCGTATTCGTCAGATCGCGCAAACTCCTCCATTACCGTAATTTGTAGAGTTGCGATACCGTATCAACAGCAGATGTTGGACATGCAGGGGATCAATAGCTTCGGCTTTTGTCCTCAAGTCGGCGCCCAAATCGGGTCCAACTTGGGCATATGGTGATATCAAGCGTCCGAATCTAGTACCACACTCCTGTAGGTAGAAGATAGCTGCCGAAGACGTCTTTGTGCGTCGAATAATTGCCGCCACGTTGATGACGACATTTGGGACAAAACAGCGGCATTGAGAATGCTTGTCTGACTCTCCGACTATGCATGTTGGGATATGACATTCTGATATTTTTCATATGATATCAATATGCTTGGGCGAGTTAATCACTTTTCAAGAAACTTGGAAGTATGTAGAGATGGTGTTGGAGAACTGGAGGAGCGTCAGTCGCGTGTTCGGCCAGAAGCCGCGCCGCAGCATGACTCGCGGGAATCTTTCCCCCCCACGCCGTCCTCCCCACCATCTCGCTCTTTCTTTCTCCGTTGAGTCACGTCTCCTACAATCCTACGCATCATGCCTCCATTCGATCACAGTACTGTTTCACAGCAGCGAAGATGTCTTCTCCAGCGCCCCATGCCTCCTTGACGCGCGCCTCAGTCGAAGCCGCCCATGCCCTCATCAAACCGCACATCCATGACACGCCCGTCTTGACCAACACCACCTTGATCAACCTCGCCAACACTCCTCAGACCCCTGAAGCACTGAAAGGAACACAATGGGAAGGGCAAGAGCCCGCGAAGCCGAAAGTAAACCTCTACTTCAAGTGCGAAAACTTCCAGCGCATTGGCGCGTTCAAAGTACGCGGAGCCTTCCATGCCGTCACGCGATTGATTGAGAAAGAGGGGCTGGAGGAAGTGCAGAGAAGGGGAGTAGTTACACATAGCAGCGGCACGTCTATACCCATCTCTTAAGAAGCTCGGCGACATGGCTAACATCAACTACAGGAAACCACGCGCAAGCCCTTGCGCTCGCTGCAAAGACCTTCTCCATCCCCGCACACATCGTCATGCCTTCTATATCCACACCCTCCAAGATAGCCGGTACCCGGTCCCAGAACGCCAACATACATTTCTCCGGCTCCACGAGCACCGAACGCGAAGCCGTTGTTGCAGATGTAATCAAGGAAACAGGCGCTACTCTAATTCCACCGTATGACCATCCCCACATCATCCTAGGTCAGGGCACCATGGCGCTAGAGATACAAGACCAGGTCCAAAAGCTACTCGCAAGTGGCGAGAAACTGGATGCAGTGATAGCGCCCTGTGGTGGCGGCGGCATGCTAAGCGGCATTGCAGTCGCCCTACACGGCACTGGGGTACGCGTTTTCGGCGCGGAACCCAGTTTCCAGGGTGGCGACGATGCGAGAAGAGGTGTTGAAGCCGGTGAACGCGTCACCAGCGTCAAGACCTTGACCATTGCAGATGGTCTTCGGACACCCCTCGGCGATCATACATGGAGCGTCATCTCCAACAAAGACTACGTGCAGGGACTATACGCCGTCACAGAGCAGAACATCAAAGATGCCATGAAGTTGGTCCTGGAGAGAATGAAGTGTTTTGTGGAGCCGAGTGCTGTTGTTGGACTGGCCACTATACTGTACAACGAGGACTTTAGGAAAATGGTTGAGAGGGAGGCTCGAGACGAGGGTTGGAACATCGGTGTGGTGTTTAGTGGAGGGAATACTACAATTGAGGCGATCACTAAGATCTTTGCCGAAGTGCCGGCAGAGAAGGCAGAGAGGCAGGAGGGTGTGCTGGGAAAAGATGGGAGGAGGGTGGCCGAGAATGTCGCTGGTTAATACTGCATGGATGTCACAACGAGAAGAGAATATCATATAGAAATGGTGCATACTTTGTGAGCTACACATTACATCATATTCATGGCGTTGAATCAAAGTAGCTGTCTAAAACCACTTCTTCAACTGTCCGGGCATAACACCCAGAGACCTCTTCTCGATGCTCGTCTCGTTGCTCTGGGGTGTCTTGGGCAGCGTGGTGAATGGCTCCCTGGACGTCAAGCTCTCAATGCGTCCCAACAAGAACTCAAGCTGACGGTACGCGCTGCTGGGCTGGTACTGTGGCACCATGTGTCCACTCATAGCTTGCTGAACGAATGTCAACTTCCTCTCGGTGATAGTCTTTCCCATGAGGCCTTTCGCGCTCAAGCTAGTCAAGCTCAGGTCGTCGTGGTAAGGGACGTAGAAGTCGTTGACAGGTGGGTTCTGGAAACCTTGCATGCCACCCCAAGTCATGTTTTGAATGGCCATGAGGGTACCGTTGTAGAGGAGGATGTAGTCGAGCTCGCCGTGTGCGATGATGGTGCGGTCCAGGGCGTCAATGACGCGAGGGATGACCTCCCAGGAAGACTGAGGAGAAGAATCGGTGTCGAGGACGCCGTTGGAGCATTCAGCCCAGGGCTGAATGGGCGCGTTGATGGCGGCTTGGACTTCGCTGCGATTGAAGTAGATTTCGGTGTTGGGAGGGAGGTAGTCGAAGGAGCCGGGGAAGCCGAGAGGGTCCCAGAGAAGAGGGCAGGTGGTGGCAATGGCGTATACGTCAAAGCAAGGGTTGGTGTAGAAGACGGCGTTAAAGATGTCTTCCCACAGTCCGCAACCTTCGGTGTTGGCGTCCTTCTCGGGGTAGGGCAGCTTACTGGGAGGAGGGAAAGTCAGGTACTTCTCCATGTACGCGGTGTAGCCACAGGCCTCGGAGCGGTTGTGGATATCGTCCATGAAGGTCTGGTTGAAGTTGAAGAGACCAGCCCATTGGTCGACAAAGGCAACAGCAGGAATGTCCTCAAGCAGAACATCCTCGGCTACACTGGGGTCGTAGAACATGATACCCTTAACGTCATAGTAGGTTGAGTCGTTCTTGTTCAACATGGCGTCCGCGATGTAGGGGACGTAGCGTCCAGCGTAAGACTCGCCAGTGATGTACACCTTGCGGTTCTGCAGACCGAATGTGTCAACAAAGTTCTTGAAGAACCCAAGGAACTCCTCAGCAGTCTCCTCCTGAGAGGTAGCAGTAGCATTGCCTTGAGTGAATCCAGTTCCAACTGGTTGTTCAACCCAAACCATGTTAGTGAGGTTTGCCCAGTTCCAGGGGTTGTAGACAGGTGCTGGGCCGCTACCATATTGCCACGAGATCGGTCCGTTCTCTTGAAGGAATCCCTCAAGAGACGAGCAACCTGGGCCACCTATCAAACATATTAGAGGATTTCGGCCATTTGTATGCGATTGGCCGTACCGTTCAGCCAAATGGTAATCTCATCATCTGCATCTGGGTTCTCGGATGGGAAAAACCAGAAGTACAGCTCAGAGGTCTCGTTGGCAGCTTTGCTGATTGGCAAAAGACCAGCGTAAGACTCGCCAATGTCGAAGTTGACGTCGGGAATTGCTCCGGCGGTTCCGTTGACAGCGAATGCTGAGAGGTATTAGCTTGTGTGTTACAATAGGCAATACAAAAACATACACTTGGATGCCTCAGTGGTGATGATCTGAGTACTCTGGCGCTTGTGAGGATGAAGGCTCGATTCTGGAACAGTCAAACGAGGACGAGGAAGTTCCGTCTTCTTGCCAACAGAGCGAGCGCTTCGGGCAGAAACGCTGGCTGTGAGGCCACCAACGGCGAGAAGTGAAAGAAGCTGCATTTTGACGTGCTTCGCAATCGCAGTGCCGGGATTGTTCGGTAGTCAAGCTCGTGCTGTGACTATAAAGGGCCGTGAAGAAGAGGAAACCGAGTGGGCACCTCAGCCTTCTTGAAGTAGAAGCATAGAGCGTGAGACCGACGTCACCTCGGAGCTACCTTGTACGCGACGCGGCATATATCCCCATGTAGCCGGACAAACACAGATAGCTCATGGCGAATATAGCCCTAGCTCTTTACCTGAATAGGCAGGCGTGAATCCGGGCTGCATGTTGATGGACACCCGAAGCACATCGAGCCAACATTCTAGCGTGCGATGCGCCGTGCTTAGAGCTGTTCTTGCGCACCATCTTAGGTGGTAGAGATTGAGGTCGAAACACAAGGTGGTGGCCGTTGATTCCCAGGGTTGCGGCGTAACCTCATGTTGTCGGTAATAACGTCCAGGTACAACCGCGATACGGGTGGGGAATGCATATCACTAGACACACGACCATGTTGGCGGACCGAAGCTAATGGCGCAAAGCATTTTCCAAGCCCCGCCAGAGACGCCGCCATTGCGTTCAAGCTCTGGCAGACCCACCTCGTATTTCTTGATAGTGGACGGGAAAGTATCTCTTCGGCCTTGTTGAACACCAACTCTTATCTCTGCCATTCAAACCGTGATCCGGGGCCACGGTAGGCTCAGTGCGCGCCGCCTTGTACTAGAGAGAGCGAGGGATCGTCGAGCTTCATTACTGGCTGAAGTCCGCCTTCAAGAAAATCGCCCCATACAGGGTGTCGAGGGATCAAGCACCATGGCGGATGCTTGTCATGCCTTCGGCGCAGATAAGTGTCGCGCGCATTAACCGCATGGGGCAGCTCGTCAAAATTACTGCTGTGGCGCACCCATGTGATGAAAACAATGTGGTCAATCGAATTGTGGTCTATTAGGTCGCGTTTGATGCGTCTGAGGCAACGAATGGAGGAAAGAGGGTTGCAAGGGTGTGATAGGAGGTGCGTCCAACGTTGACGGAAGTGTCAGCAACCATCGGTGGCGGCTTCTGCAGGGCAAATGGGTCGTTTGTGGCGCAACCGGACAAGCCACGACTATCGCCTCAGCAGAGCACTTTAAACATCATTACTGTCACCAATCCAACGTCATTCTGTTGGTTTGATCATAGAATTTCATTAATGGTTCGATTTCTAGGTAGGTCGTTCTTCTTCCATTAGTGTTGGATATGCCAGAAGGCCCCCAGGGGCTTTCGTACGTTCCACGGTAGCTATATCTTATGAGCTTAGCCACGGAGGCCACCGCGACGAACGCGACGCTCACTATACTGTGGCGTAGTCAAGAGACGAAGCATCTGCTCAAAATCGGGCGTACCGTAGCCGGTAACAGGGTCCCAGCCTTCAGTCGCATTCCAGGAAGCGTAAGGCACAAGTCGTGTAGGGAGCCCGGAGTAGATAGAACGACCAGTGCATCCACGCGAACCTCCCTCGACAATGTCGTTCATGCCCTTGTAGCCTTGCTCGTAGATCCAAGGGTTCAAGAAGCCCAGCGAAGGCATGCCAGCCGCTATGCGAGCATTGTTCAGAAGCGCAACGACTGAAGCGAAGACAGGCGCTGAGGCGCTGGTACCTCCAACAGACGTTAAGCGGAGCTTGTCAATCACCTGGAATCCTTGTCCTTGAGCCGCGACATCTGGAAAACCTCGTCCGTTGGCGTTGTATAAACCTTCCCATTGCGAGCCCAGTTTGCCGAGGTAATCAGAAACTGCTTTCTCTTGGTACGCCGGACGAGGCCAGAGATCAGAGAAGCCACCGGAAGAGAATCCGACGGCACGTTCGGGCTCCACTCCAAAGGTACCACCAACTGAAGTAACATATGGGCATGAAGCTGGGAAGATTGGCTGAAGACGGGTAGCGTTCTTGCTGTCATTGCTCTGGCAGGCAGAGCCTGGACCAGTATCGCCGCTGGCTGTGTATTGTTAGCACTCGCAGCCTTAAATGACCATGAAGCTAAGCTCCGAACGGAAAAAGCTTGGAAGGCTTACAGAAGATGACCGAGACACCACGAGTGCCGAGCTGGCCGATCATGTCGCAAACTTTCTTGGCGTACTCTGCAGGAACGCTCTGCTCGGTCTCGCCATACGAGGTCGTCAGTACTTGAGGCAACTCTTCGTCCTCCAACCCAACGAGGTAAGTAAAGAAATCTAGATAGGGCTCGTTGCTGTTGTTATCCTCGTCAGGCTGATCAAGGTCAGGGACCAACAGTCCTCGCCCTGGCACGGTATAGAAAGTGGTTGCAATCTTGGACGACACCAGGCCAGCTGTATACTGGATGTCGAGATTAGCCTCAACGCTGCTGGCCGTTGAGTTTTGGGGGAACGGCCCGTCTAGAAATGTTAGTTGAGTATAGCGAGGTGATGACTGCATCTTACCATTGATAGATTGTACTTCGAAGGTTTTACCCGCGAGGCTAGGAGCAAATCTTTGGATGAATTGATCAAGATCGTTGAACCGAGCGTACTGCTCGAGGAAGCCGCTGACTCCAATCGTCACATCGGCTTTATCACTGACGTTGTAGTCCTTGAAGTTGTACAGATCTGCAAGGCAATCGGGCGTGATCCTTGTGTTGCACGTGGCATTGACGACAAGCGCAGAGAAGGGAGCGGTCTCTTGCGTAAGGACTTGGCTAAACTCTGGGCGGATCTCACCGAAGCGAGTAGTAGGCTGAATCATATCGATATGACTGCGGACCTCCAAGGGTACAGAATACCCCAATGAGCGGGTTCTCTTGAGTGCAGGACGCGCTTGACTCTGGTAGGTCTTGAACGTGGTACCCATCATCTGCTCTGCGCGCTTTACGGGTGCGAGAAAGCTGATCCACTCGCCGTCATTCTGGATGTCTCGGGCTTCGATACCAGATTGCTCAAGCCATGTAAGCACACTTGCAGTCGAGTCGGCTCTTGGCTTAATGAGATCCTTCAGTTCGTCTCGCTTTAGGTGCTTCCCGTAGCGAGGGTGGCTGGGAGTTGAAACCTCCATGAGTGTCCTTTCAAATAGGTCGCGGTTTGCCTATCGTAGTTAGCACCTTGGTTTCGGAATTCCAAGCCACGAAGGCATTCATGCTTTGCTGCTGTCGCAATTACTTACCGAGCGTACTGCAATGCGGAAATGCAGCTTGTGCTCAGGCGCTGGAGCACCAACCTCTTTCCATCCGTCGGGTACGGTATGCAGATGCTCAACAACCTCGTTGCCCTCAATATGGAAAGGGCTGGATACTGACCACGCGCTGACACCGGCGATAGCCAGTACGCCCGTGAAGGTGGCGGTGTACCTCATGCTGGCTGGCGACAGTGGTCGTGTAGAGTGTAAGGTGACGGATTAGAAGGAGCAAAGGCTCGAGATAATTCTTGGTCCCCTGATATCTTGGCAACAAGAGTGAGAGAGAGGGAGGTGGAAATCGCGATTATGACCACGGCAAGCTCAATTATAGTCGGATCTGCCAAGACGTGGAGATTTGGTCTGCCAATATAAACACGCCCGCCGCCCGCTTGTTTCAAGTACACATGCAGGTAAATGCTGGGATCAACATGATGAGTGGCCCTTGCTTCGATGACATGATCATCATGACGGCTCTGATAGCACCGTGCTGCGTTCGAACGGCCTCGAGCACCTTCCTTATTTGCGATGTCTCCGAGCATGGCCATCGTTTCAAAACAATCCTCGTAGTTGATGGAATCGGCATCGTTGCTCACTTCACGGTCCTGATCGGCCTAGTATACGCCTGAGGATCGGTGCATGCGTGACCCGGCTATATGTGGTAACAAAGAGATGCGGGTTGTGCGGATAAATGCCGCATCCGGTAACAAGAACCTGGATGTATACTTACGGAACCTATATACAGAGGTAGCAGGAGATGTGGCGTTATTCGTAATCTCCATTCTATTGTTCTAGATGTTCTGCAGCGCAAGAATGCTTGTAAAAGCTTCCTGGTGTTGGCGGTGGGCGTGGTGGCTAGTGCCGTGGGGTGCCGGCGGGCGGCTTGCGCCGCACCTTGTTTGCACTTCGGCCTGCGCGCAGTCAGAACAAGGTCGGTTGTGTCAACAGTGCCTGCAGCGTGAGCATGATGTAAGATAGACTGCACAACTAGTCAGTCTTGTTGCATCGCGCTTGCCTACCTGCATGCCAGCGTTCCACAGATGCGACATAGTTGCTCCAGTGACCAATGTAATAACACTTTGCCATGCGAAGAATCTTTGTGGAATTTGTTTTCCCATCTCGCGCATCAATTCTTACTGACGGCTTCCTCGACTTGCTTCTTTGCATCTACATTCTCTTCGTTGGCTTCTACACGTCCTTCGAACCCATTCTCTAGAATGTCGATGAGATCATCCAGCTGCTTGACGACGAGATCTGTATGCTGATGCTCAGCAAGATGCTTATTAACATCGTTGACCAGCAACACAGTCGCAGCTCCAGCACGATAACCCGCCGTCATATCATCAATTGAATCCCCGACCATGATTAAGCTCTTTCCTCCGTCTTCGTGCATCCAGTTCTTCGCAATGTGCAGGATTCCCGCAGGGTCAGGCTTCGGTGGTCTGAACTCTCGCGTCACGACAGGGCTGAATTTCGATGTCGGTAGAAATGTGGTAAGGAGATGGGTGACGGGTGCGTCGAAGTTGCGTGTGCAGATGCCCTTCTTGATGCCACGAGAGTCTAAATACTCCATGAGCTCTACGAGCCCGGCCTGCGGCTGTTGCGACTTCATTGCCGTGCGCTCAATGTCACGTATTTTTTCCTGTGCTTCTTCTTGCTCAGTCTCGGGTAGTGAGTAGATGTGGTCCAAAATGTCCGTCGGCTTCTCAATCCCCAGCGCTGACCGCATCTCTGCAAACATGTAGTTTTGTGGTAAACCTTTTTGAGTAATTTAGTACATGAGACTATGTATCGCACACATTGTTGGAAAACGTACATAATGTACCGTCGACATCAAAGACTATTCCCTTCAATGCTGGCCTCTCGTCTCCATTCTTCTTCGCGGGATTCAATGGTGCGAACCGCCGCGGTCGCACGGGCTGTGGCATGCTGCTCACCGATCGTGTCGCACGTAAACAGATCCGGATGCTGTTCAGTCTGGGTGGCTCACAAAAGCTTCTGAGGTGATTGGAACGCCGGATGATAGTGGCATTCATCTTGGTGGGGTTGTGCAGGCAGGTGTTGCTTGCCTGGGAAGTGGGTCCGATCGCACTTTCCTTCGCCAGTGGTTTGGTGGGGGATGACGTCGTTACGCGGGGAGTGAGATGAGGTTCTACTGGACCATCACAACTTGCTCTTCGCCTTTAGACAGCCTCGACCAGACCTTACTCATCTCGGATAATTGACCTCTTGTAGTTGCTCATTACGACATGCTTGGAGCCATGGACACAGCATACGACATCCGAGCCCTTCGTGCGGTTTGCACACAAAATCAAGCGCCCGGCATCTGCCCATCTACACATGTCTTCCTTTGTGCAGTTAGTCTACCAAACCGAGACTACAAAGACACTAACATGAGAGCGTAAGCGATGTTTACCGATGACCGCACACATGGATCTAGCCTAGCACAACCACCTACATGGTGGAATGCGTGTGAAGTCAAGGTGACTTCACCTCGCAATCCCAACAACGACCATTAGCGCTTCTTGCGCATATTGCTTAGATTTCAGCTGGACATGCCTTGGATATCCTACTGATATACCTTTGATGTCCCGAGCCTGTCCCGAGCTGGAGAAAATCTTCTATGGCTGCACATCAACGAACCTACAAGCTTTCGCAAATGTTACCCCGCCATGCACCATTACACTATAAGCTTTCGGTAAGAGCGGGAAACGCATTAGTAAACAGAAATCAGTGTATAAGCCTGATGACTTGGTACTTGCTAGTATGGAGGAGAAGGTGATTGTTTCGCCCGTTGCTGCTGAGCTCATATCCACTGCTCCTATCTTGACGCCTGCGGCGGAATATTTTGGAAATCGTCTTTTCCCGTTGGACATTCTAGAGGAGTTGTCACGAAAGTTGCCGAAGCTTAAGAGGCCTGCGCTTACGGCGAGGTTTTGTTTTTGATGATCTTGAGTATCAGGTACTTAGGAGAGACGAGTGTAGCGAGAGTTCACACTGAGATAGGAGAGACACGATGACTGAAAGTCTGGTAGACGTTTGTATGCTCATTGTGCGAGTTTCTCGTGAGTTCGCATCACGTACATCTCTTGCATTAGGCACTTGCGACAATAGTCCAAGCAGAATGTGTTTCTAAAATATAGTTATATAGAAAAGAAATCATCGACCGGAAAGTCGACTAGCTTCGCGTAACTCAGCTAAAGATACATATGATCTACTATCTAGAAGGTGATGGTGATAGTCGAGTTCACCGCAGGACGGATGTTGTAGTACTTCGATTTGGGGTAGTAGAGGTTGTTCCAGCTCTGCCTAAAGTTGGCTTCACCACCAAGCTTGTTAACAACGGTAGCAACAATGCTCTTGTCGTCGGTGACGGGGAAGTCACCAGATGACTCCCACCACCAGGCACCACCGAGACCCTCTTGAATCAGGTAGTCGGTCTTCCAGGAAGCGATCTTGGGTGTGTCGAAGGTAACCAACTGCTTGCGCACTGGGTCCCAGCTCCAGGCGGCCAGAGTTTCCTTATCGTGGTATACCTTGCTGCCGTTTACGGGAAGAACCTTGTAGTCAAGAGTACCAGGCTCCCAGGTACCGTCACCAGATCCGTTGAACTTCTGGCCCAAACCGCGTTGGTCCTTGCTCAGGTCGACGACGTTGGCGAAAGAGCGACCGTAGAGGGGCATACCGAGCTGAATTTTGCTGGGCGAAGCGACGTTAGCCTTGTAGTAGTCAATGGCCTCCTTGGTGTTGAAGCGGACGAAGTCCTCAGTGACGATGTCCCAGCCGTTGGTGGCCTTAGGGTTCTTGGAGCTGGGGTAAACGTTGCTGAGGTGGCCAGTGAAGTTGGAGAAGCCGGGGCCTTGGTAGTCAAACGCCATCAAATTCCAGTTGTCAACGTAAGGGTCCATCTCGGCAACGGGCATCGCAGTGTAGCGCGAAGGACCAGCAGGGGCGGAGATGCCAAGATCGAAGTGGTAGCCAGCGGCGTTGAGGGTGGCGTACTCATCGAATGCCTAAAGATGTGTTAGTTGTAGCCGATAGGAGCTTGGAGAATGAGTAAGTACCCTGCGGCAGCGCTGGAGGGTGTCGACCAAGTTGGCACCATCGGTCTCATCCTCCGGGTACTCCCAGTCAATGTCGAGACCGTCAATTCCCAAGTCTTGAATCAGCGTAAGAGCGCTGTCACAGAACTTCTGGCGACCTGCTTCAGTAGCAAGCGCGGGCTTGAAGTTGGCCCTGTAGCTCCAACCACCGACCGAAAGGATGACCTTCAGGTTGCGGTTCTGCTGCTTGAGCTTAAACAACTGGTTGAAGTTGCCAAGCAGTTGGGTGCCGTTGGTAGCAACGTCTCCGGGGTAGCCGAACTGGATATCGGCCCACTCGTCAGTGAGGAAGACTTCACCAGTCTGGTTGTTCACGTTGGCGAATCCGTAGTTGACCTTGGTAAGTTTGTCGGCGGGGAGGTCGGTGACAAAGTGTTGGCGTCCGTAGATGGCCCAGTTAACGTAGAAGATACCAGACTGGTACTGCACGCCACTACCGTAGCCGGAATCACGTGTATGAGCGTGCTTGTGACCATGGATGGTCGGAGCAGCCTGGGCCAAAGAGGCCAAAGAAAAAAGAGCGGCGGCGTTTGAGATACGCATATTGAAATGAGAGGACGGCTAGTAGCCAAAAAAAGATTCAAACAAGAGGTTGAAGGGAAACTTGCAGGATATGCGAGTGGTGGTTGAAGCAATTTTCTACGAGGCTGCGGCCCTTACATACTTCTCATGTTGACCACTGCCCTATACCTGGTGGTCCTTCGTCGGTGTCCAAGCCGCAAAGCTTAACATTTAGCCGCAGCGTTGACTCGAAACAGCGAATAACTCTTTAGTTTGGCACACGCCAACCATTTTCCAAGCCCATTTTGCGCAGTACTCCCCAGACGTATACGGACCGAAGCGATGATGTTCCTGGGGTGTGGGTAATTTAACCAAGCCCAAGCGCTGAGTTTATTTGCTAGTGTGTCGAAGTCGGGCCTTCGTTGGCTTCTCTGTTTCGTGTAGAGTGCCCTTTGAATCTCGATAATGGCGCCCGTCGCATCCGATTGCTGCCCTGATCTGAACATGATACTTAGGTCGGAGTTTGCCATCATGTCGCATTGACGCCGCAGGGCTGACATTGATGGTGGACGTCATGTGCGAACGCGCAATGGATGTTTGGTCCTTGATGATTGCGGCCTAGCGAGACAACCCAAATGTCTTCGCCTCTGGGCCTGCAAATTGAGCTACCGTGTAAGCTGATGACGAACCCCCTTGATATCTTGAAAGGGGAGGCCTTTGGTGACGGTATAATAAAAGCCCGATCGCGTGGTTCAAAGGCTGTACGAACCCACTTCCGCAACGCGAAGTAGATCTCCCGGCTTTATTTCGATGCTTACATACATTCTCGGTAGTTCCATCTCGAACGCATTAACAGCAACGTCTGCGAACTGTACGCAGTACGCGTGATTTCACTCCTGTTCGCCGCGAAAGAACTATCGGCATTTGAATGATACAGCGAAGTCCGGAATACGACCAGATCCCGAAAAAGCCGACGGCGGAGCTCCCTCGACGGCAGAGAATAGATGGATCGCTAGGGGAGATGTTCCTGCAAGTCGAACATATTGCTCAAGACAGCTTGAGTAATTACACGAAAACAGCTGCTCACATTGCCTACACGAAGCAAGTGCGCAGGTGACTCCTGCCAGTTTTTTTAGTTTTTTTATTTACCATATTGCCTCGTCGGCTGAAGTATGGAATTCCCACGATCAACAGCACGTCGAGAAGTGACCAGGTTAAACTACAGTATGCTTGCCCTCTCCTCAGATTACAATTTCGTACGTCGTGTGGTGGATCTGCCAATACCAGAACATGCGAATTCGGCCCCATGAGTCATTTCTGCTTACCTGGATTTTCTGGCCATCGTGCTCGAGCCATGATAAGCCTCATCGTTGACGTCGATCTTCCCGAAGTTGCGAGTGGCTTGAGAACACGGACGGATTGTGCCACATTGACATACTGAACGAATATTCCGCCATCTTCCTTGATATGTCTAGTAGCGTCGCGTCCGTTGCATCGACAATTCGAACAGTAAACGTGAACATCCGTTGTATAAACCTCACCACGTGTCGCGACACGTTCCTGTCTTTGTCGATACTGAGACCTTCTCAACTCGAGCCGCTAGCTGCGTTGGAAGCTGTCGCAGACCGATCTTAGACAGAGAGACAAGACATACTCATCCTCAACACCCGCACTCTACATCAGCGTATTCTTCACACACACCATGGTACTGTTGGGAAGGCCTGACGAGTGCGGGTTGAGCATACAGTCGCGAGCATCGCGGACGTACTTTCAGCTGGATGCCATCGATCCCTCGAAACGCGGAACCACGATTGAGAAACAGCGCGCTTTTCCCGTTGGCTCTTCGTCTAGGATGGTGCGAGGTGTCTGTCTCAACCCGCGAAAACTAGAGGTACGTGTTTGACCACGGCCACAATGAACCTACAGCCCCAAGACTATTTGAAGGCTTCCTGTCGTCCACGCTTTACTATCAAGGGAGCGACATGAAATAGCCTAACTCAGAGCGATTTGACCGTCCCACGAGTAGATCGTGTCCTGACTTCCTAGCATCGAGACGATGATTCCTAGCCTATAGCCGATAGACTGCAAACGAGAGGTTGTAGATAGCAAAGGCACGTAGATACAAGGACTGACTGGTCGTTTAATCATGGTGTTAGACATTGGCGATGTGCTTGACAGTTGCAAACCGTTTGTTGGCCTCGAGTAGGTGAGGCTAGACTTGTCAAAGGGCTTGGTGAAGAAACAATATCGACATCTTAGGGACTTACTATCGCTTTGCTTACGTGTCGGAACTACACTCACCTCGTAGTTTTCCGGCGATCGCACTTTTTCGATGTGCTTACCTGAGAATCCAAACCCGTCACCAGTGGTTCGACAATTCCTTTGCTGAACGCTCTCTCCAAGGTTTCCTTCAAACAGCGAAAGTGGTTCAAACCCCAGATGACACTACCACAGTCCTTTCACGCCGCTCTCCAGGTGCCTTTCAGCCTTGTCGGGAGCACCGTTACAGATAGAGTCGCATGCCGCCGCCATACCCGAATACTGGAAAAAAGACCACAGGAGGCTCGAGCATCGACTAGAAAACTGGAGTATCAGCGTAATATACTGAATACCCTTCTCTCGGCGTGTGCGCAGACAGAGGCATTTGCGGAGCGCGATGAAGCTATCAAGCTTGTGCAGAAGTTCATGGTTCTGGCGCAGACGCTGGAGAGTTTGAAGGCTGTCGCATTCGCGCTTGGGACTGCAGATGGTGTGGAGATCAGAGCTTCGAGGATCGAAGAGAAGGTTGGTGCAAGCAGATGCCCGTCGCCTGAGCTGGCATTTAGTCCGCTTAAATGTCCCACATCAAAGCACGCTCGAGAAGACTTTTTGCACCCTCTCTTGGTCGCGCTTGTTGCATTCAAGTTAGGCGGCCCGGTCAATGCAGCCTTCACCACACACCGACACGAGTGGAGAATTCCAAGCGACAACACACGCGATACACCGAATCTCCATAGTGAGGGCGACGCCGGTAACATGTTCGAGGAAATGCGGATCACCGTAGTCTGGGAGACGCGCGACGGTGAAGCAGCCGTTCCTTCAGGCAACCACACTGTGTTTCTGACAGGTGATGCCACCCCTCGACCGCTGGTAGCATTGAGAACGCAGGAGGAGGATGGAGCTAGCTCGCCAATCGCTATACTTTACGATTGCGGACAAGCGGCGTTGTACTACGACTGTGATGATCCGGATATTATACGCAAGAGCATCAGCGTGGACCTGCACCTGAATACTATCTTGGATGAAGATATCCAGCTCTTAGATGGCTCGTCCAGCAACGCGTTTCACGGAAAGCTATCTCTGACCGAATTAGTGACTGACTTTCCCATCGCAGCATACGCCACCCACTTCCACAACCTTCTCTTCGACAGTGTTGCACTCAACGTCATGCTTACAAAACTGGGAACGCTCGACGTACCGTCAGCGCCAACTATGCCGAACAGTGGACAGTGTCTGCTGGAAGAACGGTTCGAGACGTACAAGAAGGACAACTGGGCTCATCTGCCGCTAGAGGTAAAGAGAATGAAAACTGACGTGTATCTGGAAGGCACTTATCCCACAGCAGTCAGCTTTCTCAATAATGTTGTCCTCAAGGCACGTCGCGACGTTCATCTACCTGTCGGAATAAGTCTGTTTCCGCAGTCTCCCATGGATGTGAACTGCGAGTGGGCGAGAAGGTTTATCTGAGACTTGCCCGAAGACCTGATCTCGACTCGACTGGCGTACTACGCACCAGCTCTTGTAGATTCGGCCTATACCATCAGAGACCTGACTCCAACTGCCAACTTGCACAAGTTCGCAAAGTTGCTGGAGCGGCGCTGCCTCGAACTCATCGGCATGGGTTTCATAGATGGTGAATCTCGGCTTCCGTCAATGGCCGCCCTGGCATGTGCCTTCGGTAACACTATCAATGGGCTCAAGGAAGTGTAGATTGTAGCTGAGCCATGGATCGAAGACTTGGACTTGCAAGTCTATCGAACGCGTTGCTTGTACCTCTTTTGGTGCGCCGACTGGTTAGCGTGCTGCCTGGTGAAACCTGTTACGGGGCCTCTCATGATCATCAATGCGGATATGGCTATAGCAGGGGCGCGAGGTATCAGAAGAGAGGTGTGTCGGATGGCGATAGTGTTCCTGCGAAACTGGGTGGCTTGGAGTCTGTTCGTAGAAGGCTTGCCACAAGGAGGCTTCTTCGTCCGGCGGCCGTGAGAACAGCTGTGGCGATGATTACTCATGGTACCTGGAGCGGTGTAAATTTTAGGGGTAGATCCGAGATTTACGACTATACCTAATTGCCTGCTTGCCGTGTTCTCCTGATTCGCGGGCCGTGTGCTTAGGAAAGGACATTCCGGACAGCATTGCAAGCCGGGCGAGGTTCGCGATCGTGTTCACCATAGGTGAATAGAGGCTCTACGATGAAGAAGCGGTCGAGTGTGCATCTGAGCAAACAAGCATAGGATGAGGGAGCGTTTATGCAACAGCGGGATGTCGCTGTTGCTTTCAGTAACGGACGCTAGGCGGGCGCTAGTTTCACTTCGCTTCTAGAAGCCCCTCCAGAGGTCATGCAACTGTCCTTTTCCACTCTAACAATTCTCCGTGAATCCTGCACATCGCTCCAATCGCGTGGCTGTTCCACTAAGTGGCTGAAGACATTCCATCAATCGGCTGCAGGCGCTACTATCGTATGTTGCGTATCCGCAATGGCGTTTGACATGTGGCGCCACACGACAGCGGCGCCACGCGTCTAGACCAATTGTGGGACCGTTTCGTTTCACCATTGACCTAGCATGGCTCGACACAAACATCGGATATTGGCCCACAAGAGTTCCACGATGTGAAAGCTTGAGTTTCGGGAGAACTGCATGCTTGGTTGCAGCAAGTATGCTTGGCCAGCCTTACGAAAATGGCAACCGAAGTGACGGAGAATTCTTCCCTATTGCGCCCACAAACTAGTGAACGATGCGATTAACTCCTGGCGTTGTTTCATTCATATGAAGCGGAGCAACCTGTACCGTGGATCCACCTGTTACAGGCAGCGAAAATATCCGCGCAGGAGCCATGTGCTTGGTGCCCTCATTTCTCGGAGGCCCTTGAACATCTGTAGTGACAAGCCTTGCCCAGCAGTGACAAGCTTCAAAGGATTCGTGCTTGACTACGAGTCGTGTGTGAATCGTCCCATGGTCCCACCTATCCCACCTATCACTACGTATCACTGTCCTTGAAGCTCTTGTATAAAGGTCTGTTGCTGTCACCTATCTAGAAACTCATCAAGTCACTCATTCATTCGCTTCTTACACAACAGCCTTAAATTCATTTCCAACGTCACTCTTTCCAAACTATATTCATCATGGTTGCCTTCGCACTTACCTCTCTCCTCCTCAGCGCTGGTGCGCTCGTGTCTGCTGCCCCTTCGAGCCTTGACACCCGTGCAAGCTGCACATTCTCCGATGCTGCCGCCGCCATCAAGGGCAAGGCTTCTTGCACTGCCATTGTCATCAAGGACATGACTGTCCCGGCTGGAACTACCCTTGACTTGACAAAGCTCAAGTCCGGTACCACTGTTACCTTCCAGGGCACCACCACCTTCGCCTACAAGGAGTGGGAGGGTCCTCTCATCTCTGTTTCCGGAACAAACATCAAGGTTGTCGGTGCTGCTGGCCACGTCATTGACGGAAACGGCGCCAAGTGGTGGGATGGTAAGGGTACCAACGGTGGCAAGAAGAAGCCCAAGGTGTGTTGAATCTAGAACTCCTACTGAGCTTTTACTGACTTTACAAGTTCTTCTACGCCCACTCCATGACCTCGTCCTCTATCACCGGACTCAACGTCAAGAACACCCCTGTCCAGGGTTTCTCCGTCAACGGCGCCAAGGACCTCACTCTTGACAAGATCACCATCGACAACACTGCTGGTGACGTGACCAACGGTGGCCACAACACTGACGCCTTCGACGTCGGCAGCTCCACTGGTGTCTACATCACCAACGCCAACATCAAGAACCAGGACGACTGCCTGGCTGTCAACTCCGGTACTGACATCCACTTCACTGGCGGCACCTGCTCTGGCGGACACGGTATCTCCATTGGCTCTGTTGGTGGCCGCAGCGACAACGTCGTCAAGAACGTCGTCATCTCCGACAACACCATCGTCAACTCTGACAACGGTGTCCGCATCAAGACCGTCTCCGGTGCCACTGGTTCCGTCTCTGGCGTCACCTACAAGAACATCACCCTCAAGAACATTGCCAAGTACGGTATTGTCATCCAGCAAGACTACGAGAACGGTTCCCCCACTGGCAAGCCCACCACTGGTGTCCCGATCACTGGCCTCACTATCCAGAACGTCA
The DNA here is from genome assembly GCF_907166805.1 of Alternaria atra. Taxonomy (NCBI): domain Eukaryota; kingdom Fungi; phylum Ascomycota; class Dothideomycetes; order Pleosporales; family Pleosporaceae; genus Alternaria; species Alternaria atra. The sequence goes on from NW_025091331.1 coordinate 1,625,995, forward strand.
AGGGTACTGTTGCTGCCAAGGGCACTGACGTGTACATCCTCTGCGGTAAGGGCAGCTGCTCTAACTGGACCTGGTCTGGCAACAGCGTCACTGGCGGAAAGAAGAGCACCAGCTGCTCCAACATCCCCGCAGGTGCTTCTTGCTAAGCGTCGACCAGGATGTGAGTAATGATGTGAAGCATCATGGGGTAATGTTTTGAAGTGGCAGGTAGGGCCTGTGGCCCTTCCTTTTTCTCTTGTATCTATTTTTTTCCACCGTATATATCAATCTATCGTAGCAGCATATGCCGCGCAGTAAATATCTCTCCCTCTCTAATAATGCTGGTTCGCATGTTCGCTCTCAGTTTCAATCAGCATCTCGATCAAGGCCAGATTGATGCGTATTGGATATTAGACGTTTTTTGTTTTACAATTCTGGATGTGAACGTCCTGTTGATCGTCTTCACATGCGGCAGTGAACTAGCCCGTCATCATCGTCATCCTTCGTCTCCATCGTATCCAACATCTAAATCCTAGGCGGCAGCACAGTAGGCACTGGTGGTCTAGACGTTGTCCTCGGCAATTCTGGCACAACAGGCGTAGGCACACAAGCACACGCACTACTAACCTTGGCCACGACATCTTCCCCAGCACAAGCCGCCCTCGCAAACGCGGGAACAACATGTACATCGTCGATCAACCTCTGCGTGAAGTTACCGCAGAACTCCTGCGACGCCTCCAGCCTGCCCTCCACATTCGCCGTGCGCATCGATGTAAGACAAGAGTCTGCCTCGCAAACCGCTGGCTTCGCACACTCTTTGCTCGTCATCTTTACGACGAAACTACCGCGCTCGATGGTATGGACGAAGATGAAACCGCTCTTAAAGTTCGCATAGCTGGACCAGGAGCCCAGAAAAGCTACTGAGCCACCACCCTCAATCTCATCGTCTTCAGGATAAATGTCGAAGAAACCTGCCTCGCAGATGCTGTCGCCGCTTGGGTCTTGCGTGATAGAGTGGATGTCCAGAACGTTTAGACCGTTTCCGTAGTTTGATTGGTAGAGATGTTCACCGACGATGTATTGGTTGTGGTCGATACTGCGGCGCTTTCCCTCGTAGTTGCCGGAATAGAAAGGATTTTCCAAGTCCCTGATGTCAAAGATGTGGGTTGTGGGCAGACCCTGCGTCATGGGTCCCACACGGGCATCACGCTCGTCGAATTCATCGTCGAGGAAGAGGTATTCTTGCCAGGTTGCATTATTGACAACACCTTGGTGGACGTACTCTGCACCGGGGTATGTGGTGCGGGAGATGATGTTGGTGACGTTGCCGGCTTTGTCGGTCACGTCGTAGATGGTAAGTGTATCTTCGTTGTAGCCGTAGCAGATGTCGCGGCCGTAGTATTTAGTGTCTGGCCCGCGGTAAACGATGCATTCAGCATCATGGACGTAGCCATCTGCAGCTGCACAGCCGGGGCTCGTGGGGTTGCTCGGATCGCTCATGTCGATGTAGATTAGGCCTCCGCGGCATGGCAAGTCGCCACGAACACGAATCGTCTCATTGCCACCGACGGAGCCAACCGCTACAGCGTAGTTGAGCTCTTCGTTGACGACAATGTTGTGGGTTCGGCCAACTGGGAGGGCGTTCCAATCATCGCTCAACCCCCAATGGCCAGTCAGATCTTCTTGAGTAAAGTTCGTTGGCTCACTCCCATCAAGGTCCAGCAACTTCTTCATGTCAAAGATCTGGACACCATGGTTGATGGCCTCACTACCAATGACGGCATAGTCCCTCATCACGCGAATCTCACGCCAGCGCGATCCAATAGGATCAAAAGGAGGTAGACGACCGAGATAGATGAGCTTGCCTTCGCTGCTGATCTCTGCAAAGGCTGTGCCGTCAAACTGGCCGATCGCTACGAACTCGCGTCCATCTTCGGATGTCCAACCCCAAGAAGAGGATCCTTGACCTTGAGAGCTGCCGAGGAGGGAATGTGGGAGGAAATGGTAGAGATCGATCTTCGCATGTCAGCAAGTTGAGAAACGTTTTGGGTTCGAGTAGACCGACGTTATGGCACTTGAACGTATTGTTGAAGTCCCCAGGGATTGCAGCAGCGAAGCCATTCTCACACGGCGTATAACCCAGTTCAGGGTACCGCGTACTATCCATCTCTCCGGAAGCAATCTCAGCATCCCATTGCGCCTGTTCGTGTTAGTCAAGGGCAAATAGTATCAGTTGCAGCAAGAAAAGCGTACCGTCTTCATTGCCATAATCCTCGCATGCACCGACCCATCTGCATACTCTTCCGCAGTACCCAAAGCAGCGGCATTGCTCAATCCGACCAATGCCGAGCCAAGAACCGACAACGAAGATATGTGAACCATGGCAACAACAACTCTCTGTCAAACTGATTGTGTGAGTTATTCCCAGGCTTCTTCTTCCCCGAGATTTCCCACACCCTCATATACACTTTTCTCATCTTCCTTCCGATAACCTACGAGCCGGTATCCTCCTTGGTCCTGCAACTACACCTACTACCACACTTGATAAACCTGTTAAATCCATCGCCAAACCTCAACTAAGGTGCAAAAGATCCTAGTTCGCCAGCACCGATGCCCCGGTTAAGAAGGTCGCTAGATACGATCGCTTGGACAAAGTACCACTGCTTGGTAACCAAGACCCCAGTTGTCGGTAAACATTACTCGACGCTACTTGCCGTACTCTTAATGGTTGGGTCTATCGCTTGGCCGACGTTGAGCTGCACTTGGCGGCCATCGGCGCCGAAGGAAATGTCTAGGCACGGCCTTGGAAGCCTAGACGGGTTTGCTTTACCCCGCTCCGCTATGGCGGTGGCTATCTGTCATGAAGCTCTTCAGTCCTTTGCCCTGCCTCCGGCTCCATTTATCTCACTATTTATTTTGCTATGTCGTGATATATGTTGTGATATAGGTAATGTTCGGCGTATTTGTCATCCGTAGCTGAAAACTTTACGCCAAGAAGCAAGTTGCATTGAAAGTAGGTTTTTGTTTGTTGTGCGCGATACATTGATATCGATCTGATCAATTTGTTAATCTAATACGTTACTCGTTACCTCATCAAATGAAACGAGTTTGGCCGTTCAAGTCAGCTTCCCTTCACCCCAGAAACACTACTGCGATGTGCTCGACTTAGGCTCGCAACCGCGAAGTCTATTATATGCTCAAAAAGCCTGGCTTGTCGAACGCCCTTTCAAAAACGAGATCTTGAACAACAAAGGAACAAAAAGCAACGCTGAATGCATCGGACAGGTCGTGATCGTAGTGGACTAAAAGTCGCAGCTACGTCAGTGAGGCTCTGTCCTCACCCTACGCATACCGTTGGAAAACGCTTAACTCATCGGTGCCAGCCGGTTGACAATGGGGTATAATGCTTTTGGTAGACTCGCAAACGCCTTGGTAAAACCCGGAGTATACTAAGGAAATATTCGGCCGTTATTGTGGTGAGAGTTGAAGGCAAGAGGGTGGATGGAATGCCATCCATGTACGAGGCTGGTACGGATTGACGATGTTGGACTTCAGGTGCTCTCAGCCAGTACATGTATTGGCTTAAAACCTTGAAGTCTCAATTCTATGGCTTTACGTTTGCGTCTGTTGACATATCAACGCCAGCCATTCTGGCTAAATTGTTGAGTGCCGAGGGACGACCTTCCATCGTTCATGTTCAACGCAGGGTCCATGAAAGACTGCGACCAATCCTCTTGGTGCATCAACTCGTCGAAGGGCATATTGTTCGATGTTTGCATCGGCATACCATGATGGGGTGGATAGCCTCGGTACTGCTGGGCGCCTTGCATCATATACATAGGCATCGAGGTGAAAATCTGGGCCTCGTTGTCCATGTGTCGACTTGGCGCATGAGGCATACTAGTAGGGGCGAACATGGCAGGATGTCCTTTCAGATCCATACTGGTTGAGAGCGGAGTAGGGTGGCCACTCACTGGAGTGCCAGTGCTGCGGTCGAATGCTTGGGGGTGCTTATTCTCGAAGGCAGTCATTGGCTGGTTCGGATAGGCCAGTGGGTCGGCAGAGGGAAACATCATGGTCGAAATATCTGCGATCGGAACATTAAGACCCGAAGGGTCTGTCACGGGGTTGCCCAAGCTTGTCGGACCGAAGGCTGAAGAAGTTGGTTGCGAATCGTGAATGGGGGCCAACCCAAAACTTGGCAGGCTATCGTTAGAAGACGTAGGGGTAAGGCCTGGTACACCATCGAAAAGGTTCGGGTTCGAAACTGTGTGTGCTGGGTATGAAGAGCCCAGACCAATGCTACCAAATTCAGGGTTAGGAGACTGGAACGACTGGGTCTGACCGGCAGTCTTTACGTTGGGAATGCTATCGGGATAGGTGCTCGCGCGTCGTGGCCCTGCAGCATCGTTTTGGGCGAAAAAGGTAGGTCGGGTTCCTAACGAGTGCGGTGAACTTCCTTGTCGGCGCTTCCTTGAGGCAATGATCTCTCCACCATGCCTAATTGATTCAGGGAGACGCTCGAACATGCCCTGCAAGATATGGTTAGCACCGTCACGTGGATGTGACTGATGATCGACTTACCTTTAGTGCAGTGCTGCACCTATCCGCTGCCAGGCTCCTTTTGGCAAAATACGCCAAGACTTCTTTACCTTCTACGGCATCCCGCAACAATTCGAAACTGGTGGGACTTGTCGGATTCTCCAGGACAAAGTACAAAATCGAAACGATGGCGAAAAAGGTTGTGTACATGGAAAACCAATACGCTCCAGCCAGGTGACCCCGTTTACGCATCTCTGTTGAGATGTGGATGATGTTACGTGAAACATTGACGCAAGCGGAGGCGCAGGCAAATGCCCTTTGATCGACCGTGTTGGCGTTGCACGATTGCGAAACATAGTGTAGGAATGGCCGATAGAGCAGGAGTTGAGCATGACCGAATGCCATACGGAGAAGCTGTTGGACCCTGGTACGCATGTCAATAGCCATAACAATTCGAATCGACGACCAACTTACCTCTTGATGATTGGTGGAGCATCGCCCCCGGGCTTGAGCGCAACAGGCAACTCATCAAGCCATCTTGCGAGATCCTGTTCGATTTCGCGAATCTTGGAGTAACCCACAGAGTAGGTCACGGAGTTCTTTGCGCCTGATTGCGTTCCCTTAATTGGATACACATACTTGCAGATCTTGTTCAAAATTTGTACGAGACGCGTGTGGGCGTTGAAAGCCGCCATGACCGAAATGCTTCCTTCAGGCATGGGCAGAATTTGTGACTCCGTAATATACTCGTCGTCCACCTCGATTGGCCACTCTTGGTCAATGTCCTCATCGTCCAGAAATCGCGGCAAACCGAGCATTGCTCCAACATACGTATCCATCCTTCGAATTACCCAGAAAATACGTTTGCGCGTTTCGGCTTCTATGGGGTTAAACTTGACATTGAAAGACCGGTGCAGACCCATGCGCAGGGCTGAGCGTAGAGCAACCCCGATGTATGCATAGCACGTGCTGAGTTTCGCTGATGATTGCAGGAACTGGATCATGAAGATGATGGCTTGAAGAGAAGTAAGGTCCCTGCAGTCGGTGATGTCCAGTAGTTGGCGCGAGGCTTTGAAATATTTGAGTCTAGGCCATGTTAGCAGATGCAAAAGTTTGTCCATGGAGAAAGAATGGTGCATACCCCTCGTCGGTGAGCACGTCATAGCTTGCTACATCAGTGGCTGTGTCATTCTCTGAGTATAGTTTGCCCAGAGCCAAGACGGCATAGAATAGGGGCAGGAAGCTGGTCTCGGCGGGGCCGTAGTTCTCAGACGAGACTTGATAGAGGCGGTCCATCTGCTTGTGAAAGGTGGGAATATGAACGACGCGCAGCATGGCGCTATACTGGATTATGGCACTATCACAGAGGAGACGTGCATTTGCCTGGCTGGGTAAAGGCACGTTGGGTGCTCCTGCAGTAGATCCTGTAATAGATAGAGAACTAGGAGAGGGCGGTTCATGGGACATAGTTCGGTGCCGGAGAGATGGCGACTCGTCCGAAGGGATCTGAAACATATCATCAAATTGCCGTAGACCCCTCATGAAGCTGAGCCCTGAAGAATGACCCTGGTAATCCCAGTTACCCTCTTCGTCTAGATCAAGCTGGCCGGTGGCTTTGACCATGGCCTCAAGATGGGAATCAGGCTGCTCATCGTTGTGGGCCGGTGCTTGGTGATGTGGAATCCGGGGGTCTACAGGCATCACTGGAGGTCGCGGAGTCGCCTGTGGCAGCTGTGGTAACAAGCCATTTTGAAGGTGGGCGTCAATGGTGGGGTCATTCAAATCGACCGTCGGCAGGACAACGTGAAGCAGCGCTTTTGCACGTTTGAGTTGGCTTTCCAGAGCCTCGATATACTGGGGGGTCGCGTTACGGCGACGGTTCGACGGCTGGTCATATGTGCTGAGATACTGTCAATTACAGGTGTTGGAAAATAGTTGGACGAATGCTGGGCATTTACCATTCTGCACAAGGTTAGCATGTCTTCCATGAGGCCAATATCAAGACAGTGGGGCACATACCATAACTGTAAACGGTACAGTGGGTGCATGGTTGCTTGCCATCGCATTTGATCTTCTTGCGTCGACACTCATCGCAAGCACGCGTCACACGACGCCGCTTCTGGGGTTGCGGTTTCGGTGCCTGATCGTCGCCTACGTCATTGGTCTCTGAATTTCCCTCACCAAACTCAGAGGCGTCTTCTTGCTGATTGTCGAAGGGGCCCGAGCGGCCCGCGTCTGCTGGAAGGCTCTCAGTTGTTGTGAGGGCCGGAGAAGTCATGGGGGTCAGGAAGGAGAATGTGGCCAGCTGTGGCTGGGGGGGAACGCTGCGCCTAAGAGCAAAAGTGGTGGATGCTCGTGACAGGGGTGCGAAGACGGCGGAGAAGCTTGTGGGTCAAGGATTGGAGTTAGGCTAGCGCCGTCGCATGGCACCGTCCCGCCCTTTCGCACGCCGGAATCGAATCGTTGATCTCCGCCGAGTCGTCCGCTTTTCACTTCTCACCTGTAAGCCAAGCCCAGTATTGGTGCATTCATCTCGGCGAGCACACCTTTCTGCCTTTATTGAATGCCCAAGGCTTCATAAAACACCCTCGACAGGCTTTGTTCATACAGCATGCACACCGCTTCCCACCTAGCCCCACCTCCGACGTTTCCATTCACAAACACCAGAATCGCCAAGTCATCAAGCACAACAATGCTGACCTCTACCCTGTGGCGTCATACCGCTGCTGGCTGCTACCTTGCAGCGCCTGTGGGTTGAGACAGAGGTGGTGGGGTCCTGCTGAGACGCCACCCACGCCACCCACGCCACCCAAGAAGTTGTAGAGCCCTGCATCCAAGCGAAGCCGAGCCATCTCCATGGCTTTTCGCACAAGCAAAGGCGCATTAGTGGTCTGATCCGCCAATCCGTTGCAGCTTGTTCGTTCCCCGATATTCCTCGTGCGCTCTAAAGCCTCTCTATCGAGAAACGATCATCCATAACCAAACTCGGTTCCGTCATACAACCAAGCGAGGACAATTGTTCACCCCAGCCGTGGGCTCCCTCGGGCTCTCGTCCAGGGCGAGCTCCCGAAAGCCTGTCTCCCCGCTCGCAACAGCCTTGCGCGACAGATCTTAGCGCCGGATAAAGTCGCCATGAACGTGACAGCGTGGCTTGACTGCGGCTGGTGGCCCTTGCCTTTGCCTGCTGTACACCGGCGAGCAAACGTAAGAAACCAACTCCGCCTTGCCTTTGATCCTTTACCAATCGGGAACGTGTATTTAACGTGATAGATCAATACGACGTCCCAGCTGTCGTTAACAGATGGCTGATAGAAATCAGAATCTCGGGACTTTCCCAGTTTTTCGATTGTCGGTTGGTCACCACCATCGATTGTGCTTGAGCGCTCGGTGGGGCCGGCTACCGCTTCAGTTTCCCCATGAATATAATATGCTAAGGGAACGAGCGTATTGGACCCGCCAAGTATAATCCTTCGAGATACGAAATATCCTGAAGGAGCAGACTCTGCTCAAGGAGTGCGGTTTCTGCAGTTGCTCTCGGTAGCATGTCGGTGAATTCGTAAATAACCGTTTGTGATGCTTGTCCACCGGGTTACTCACGACACATTTTACAGTACGGAATTCCTTTCCTCTCGGAAGTACCGATAATGCAGCCATGCCAAACCGAGGTCCCTTGGCATTACCATGCTTCCAATTATGGAAGCTCATACGTTGGTAATTGGAACACCCTACGCTTTTTAGTGGTGCTTATCTTGAGCCACATGTGCCGACTTCCGGGTGACTCAGCAACTCGCTTAGAACACTCCATCTCGTCCATCATCATGCAGGTTATACAAGTCTAATTCAAATGTCGACCGGTTGGGTAGGGCCTTAGCCACAGCACTAGCCACTCGGCCAAGAGCAAACACGTACGATGTCTCCTGCAGTCACTCATGTGGCATAACCGAAATACGCCAAGCAGTCTCAGGAGTGGCGCAAAATTAGTAGGACGTTTGGCCAAGGTATGGCGCAGTCTTGTGAAACGTGGCTGAAAAAACCTGAAAAAGAGATTGTGCGCATGATGCCAAGCAGAATCTGTCTGGGGTCTGCTTCGTGATCGCGTCGAGGTGTGGCGCATGACGCAAATTGTTGTTGCGACACAAACAACGTGGTTAGCTCCCGCATGAGCAAGAGTTGGCAATATATGTGTGCGGACTGATACGTAAAAGAAACAGCAATGTGGCCGATCGCCGGTCATCCGTTGTCAATGGTTGGAATTCCAAAACTCGAAGTAACTGTCGTGTAGTGAATTCTCAAAATATGCAACTGCCTAGGGTTGTCGAGATGTGACGTTCATTGCAGATCTATGCAGTTCGTTCGATTCAAAACACAAGCTTCGTGCCCGTAATAAGACCGCCATCGAAACGCTTTAGATTAATGATCAGCGCACTCTGTAATCTGGTGGTAATCGTTGGAGAAAACTCTGTACACTTGCTACGTTTGACAGCCACAGGCTTCGGGCTAAAGATTACTGTCGCTGATGCAAGCTTCAGCCCTACATTAGTTTTATCCTAGTTGCGAATCCGACTTCGGTCAGACTTAGCCAGCCCTAAAATCCATCAATGAAGCGTCTTTCCCGCGCAATGACGTAGTCGTCAATCTGGATTCTGTGAACAGGTCAGATCCAATGCTCCGGCTTGGTGCTGTAGCCGCATCAAGGAAAGCATTAGTTGGTATAGAGAATTCTAGACTCGAATGTAACCGAGGTGGAGCCCTAGCATGAGCTCGGTACGACTATAGACGATGGCGATCATTGACGGACTTAGAACTAATATGTCTATTTCGTACATAGGTCAGAGGGTATCTCGACGAGCCTAGGCAAGCGTGGGTTTCGACAAGTGGAAGGTTAGGCTCCGGTTACTGCCTCATCCTTCTGTATGTGATGCATATACGATTAGGTTGGCCGGACTCCGTAAGTGGTGGTGCTTGAAACCCAACGAGATACCTAGGTAGTGGTGCAGTCCATTGGTCGCCGCAAAGCCTGATAAAAATCTTAAAGGACGCAGGAACCGTGAGGGCGACACTTTTCTAGTACAGAGATATATCAAGATGGTTCTGACGTACCAACTCAAATATATACAACTAATCATCGGCTGACTATTATCAATCTGTGGAGACTACTTTGAGGGATGCTGACTTTGACACAGAAAGCCAGCTGCAATCTGGCGTACATATAACCCCGCTTCTCGTTTATATGCCAGAAGCAATTTATTCCTTTGAAGATCAAGAAGCGAGTGTAGGTGTGCAGAAAGATGTTGAGAAATTCCGCGCATACTTTTGGGTGCACGGAAATGTTGGGATGTTGTCGCTGCAAGGGGTGCAGCGGCCGCAGGAGAGGCTGGAAGAGCTTGATGAGGATGTGCCTACCAAAGATGGGTATGATGTGATAGAAACTCGATACAGTACTATCCGAGTAGATACGGCAATCATGCGATACCATTGGTTTTTTGAAACATTTGAATTACTTCATAAACACTAGAGCACATAAAACTGCGAATCCATTCCTCTATGAGCCTGGAGAGCACTTTCCTTCTACGACGACAACAATCGACGTTGTGCATTGTGGTGAAAGCTAGATGTGCCTCCAGGGGCTAGGTGCGGTTGAAAAGTACACCTAGACAGCAGCATTTAAGAAGCCTGCTCCAGTGTCTTCGATATCCGGGGTTGATTGAGATGTACGTGTGCGACAAGACGATTTGGCTGAGTGGCGGAAGATGCTGATCGTCGGACAAGTATGAAGGATTGTGCCGACTACTCCTAGACGAAACAGCAGGATATCTGGTGGCGAGATGGAGTCGTGCGATGAGAGTGCTAGCTCGCCTGTGTTGAAGCTGCAATGTCCGAGAGAATCAATGACTGGTAAAAGGAACTCAATGCGGGTGCAAGATGTTGACGGCGCTTCAGACGTTGGTTGTGCCGTGCAGAATGCAGCCTTTGTGTTCTCGCAGCAAACAGCCTCCCTGCTGTTCCCACTACAGATAGAGCCTCACGTACTATGCTCTCATGTTGGGGGTGAGGGTGGTGAGCAGAAACTGCACAAGATGCAGCGCTTGATCGCCGCGACCATAAGTAGCCCTGATTGTTGGACAATGGTACTTATCAGGTAGCTACGACGATTCAAGACGTGCATCACCTTTTTATTAGGGCTAGCTGTCATGTAAATCGTGGTGATGGGCAAGGTGATGGTTATGGTGTTCGAAATGGCAGTCACGCTAATGGGTCCGTGCACCACAAACTCGAATATTGAATTCGCTTAGTCCTGAGCCACCTGGAATTCGCATCTCATCGAGCTCTCCATCACGACAACTAACCTCACAGCACACCGGAGTCGAGCAAAATGTCGACCTTCGAACCCGTCATTGTACGTACGCCCCGATAGACGCAACCCGATATTCCTGGTATTGGCCTTCGCATGCCGCCGCGATGCCAGCCTACAAATCCGTCAACAATACGCATCTTTCCATGGGACGTCTCGCTGACAGCGCACTCAGGTCATCGACGGCAAGGGCCACTTGCTCGGTCGCCTCGCCAGCACCGTCGCCAAGCAGCTCCTCAACGGCCAGAAGATCGTTGTTGTGCGATGCGAGGCCCTCAACATCTCCGGCGAGTTCTTCCGCGCCAAGTGTACGTACACCCACCGAACGAGCGAGCGAGACAAGGAGCAAGCCATGGAGTGCAATTGGTAGTATGGGGCTACGAGGAGACGATGTGGTCGACAATATGCACTTTGGTTGCTCTTTGCCGGAGCGCTCTCGGGACATTTTTTTGGAAGACGGCAACTGACAGGGCAATACAGTGAAGTACTCTGCCTTCCTGCGCAAGCAGACCCGTTACAACCCCACTCGCGGTGGTACGTCTCCCATCCCTACGTTGCGCATTCGCAGTCAAAACTCGAATGCGTAACCTACTACAGTCCATATGCTGATCCATACTCTAGGTCCCTTCCACTTCCGCGCTCCCTCCAAGATGTTCTGGCGAACCGTCCGCGGTATGATTCCTCACAAGACTCCCCGCGGTAAGGCCGCCATGGAGCGCTTGAAGACCTTCGAGGGTGTCCCCGCTCCCTACGACAAGAAGAAGCGCGTCGTTGTTCCCCAGGCCCTGAGGGTACTGAGGCTCAAGCCCGGACGCAAGTACTGCACTGTCGGCCGTCTTGGTCACGAGTTCGGCTGGAAGTACCAGGACGTCGTTGCCCGGTATGTCGCACCTAGCAATACCAGCCAGTTCAAAATTGCTAATTCGTATACAGCCTTGAGGAACGCAGGAAGGTCAAGGGTGCCGCCTACTACGAGCGCAAGAAGGCTGTCCGACGGCAGTTGGCTGAGGCCAAGAAGACGGCCAACGTCGACTCCAAGGTCCAGCAAGAGCTTACATCCCTCGGATACTAGAAGTCGGCAGTCGATGAACAGTGTCGGTTTCAGTTTCGGTGACGTGGTTCGGCGTGGATTGCATTGGGCTCATGGGATGTTTATTTCCTCTACTATACTCCGACCATTCGAAAGGGTGTCCAGGCTAAAAGAGCACATCAATACCAGGGTGCTTACGTGTTCATGGGTCTCTTCGCGGTCGGTCTGCAGTGTCTTCAGGTACTCTTCCGGCTAGAAGCAATACGAAATGAAAAATCCCAGCTGATGTAAAGCATGGTGACGGCGTTGAGCGTTGAGCAATAGACTTGTGGTTACGTCAATTCACTTACGATTCCCCTCAAGTAAACATCCATATCGCCGTGTCAGTCCAAGTGAAACTAGTACCTTGCACAGCTCTCGGACCATCCATGTGCATCCGATCCGACACGGTTGGAAGGATGGACAAGGTAGACAGACCTTACTGGCGGTTAACCTCGGTTGTGACGTCGTGCCGCAACGGAATCGGAACCCTTCCCCAGATTTCCCCAATCCATGGCCGTAAGCTTCAACATCAGCTATTATCGCGTACTGCAACATATGTATTAGATCGCGTCCAGTTGGTTACCGCTTTGGAAAGTGGCGTGATATATTTCTTCTTCCGTCCTCCACCCCTGTTGGAATTGCGCCTTTAAACCTTCGAGCGCTCAAGACTTCGGATATCTCTCGCATCTTGTCCCGGAGCGGAGCTACTCCGCACTCTTGCGTCTATAGCTTCAGCTCAGCCTGGACCAATCTGTAGATCGATATTTCTATTACGTATATATAAGTTGTCGTTGAACCCATAGATTACCAGATTCTCGTGCAGATACAATGGAGGGTGCCAAAGACCGTCTCAAGCAACTCGCGTCGCACTTCACCTCAGCAAATCCTGTCCCTGGGCCTCTACCTGTCCATGCTGGCGACAGCCACGAATACCATCACCGACACAATTTCCACACCCTCAGCCCAACATGGTTTCTCTGGCGCGCGGCGCAAATCGAGCCGGACGCGACGGCGATATACCACAAGACGGCAAACAACAAGATCCTACGACGCTCTTATGCTGAAGCTGCGGATCGCGCACGGGGGCTGGCATACTATCTGAGGAAACACGGATACAAGAGAGTCGGCATACTATCGACGAACACCCCGGCATTCTTGGAGAGCACATTCGGCATCGCAGCGGCAGGAGGTGTCAACGTGGCGATCAATTATCGGTTGAAGCACGATGATATCAGCTACATCTTCCAGCACTCCGACGTCGATATGATCATTGCGGATGCCGAGTTTGTGGGATTGTTGGACGAGTACAAGAAAGAAAGACCAAACGTACCGATATTGATCGACACAGACACGGACGCGACAGAAGGCGAGCTCTCAGGTCCTTTCGACGATGCAGTACTGGAGGGATTGAACTACGATATCGAACAAGGAGGCAAGGGTTGGGCAGACCTAGAGGCACAAGCAAAGAATGAGGAGGATGTTATGGCACTTGCATACACCAGTGGAACAACAGCGCGACCAAAGGGAGTCGAATACACACACCGCGGCGTCTACCTTGCTGCAATGGGCAACGTCATCGAATCCGGACTGAATTACCACACTGGTCGTGCAAAATATCTCTGGACTCTTCCAATGTTTCACGCGACAGGATGGACATTCCCCTGGTCCGTCACTGCCGTCCGAGGAACACACTACTGCCTCCGCAAGATCGACTACCCAGAAATCTGGCGCCTACTCAAGGAAGAAGGCATCACACATTTCAACGCCGCACCCACCGTCAACACTCTCCTCTGCGCGGCGAAGGAAGCAGAGCGCTTACCCCACCCAGTAAGAGTCACCGTAGCAGCGAGTCCACCAAGCGCCTGGCTCTTCGAACAAATGTCAAATCTAAATCTACATCCGGTTCATGTCTACGGCCTCACGGAAACTTATGGCCCGATCACAAAAGGCTATCATATGCCTGAATGGGATACGCTTCCTGAGAAAGTAAAATACGATCGCATGGCACGACAGGGACATGGTTTCGTTGTTGGTAAAGCGACGCGAGTTATCAAGACTGAACAACCAGAAGGCGTTCTTACCAATGTAGAGAGAAATGGCAAAGAGATCGGTGAAGTCATTTTTGAGGGCAATATCTGCGCAAAGGGGTATTACAAGGACGCTGAGGCGACGCGCAAGTTGTGGGAGGGCGGCTGGCTGCATACAGGGGATTTGGCGGTTTGGCATCCGGATGGAGCGATTCAGATTTTGGATCGGGCGAAGGATATCATTATAAGTGGTATGTTCTTTAATTCCCCGTATCACGCCAAGTCTACGTACCCCTTTCCGGACAATTTACTAACAACACTTCTTACAGGTGGCGAAAACATATCCAGTGTAGCCCTTGAAGCTATGCTTTCCACGCACCCCTCCATCCTCGAGGTCGGCGTGTGCGCCGTTCCCGATTCGCACTGGGGCGAGCGGCCGAAGGCTTTCGTTACCACGAAAGATGGAACAAATAGCGAAACCTTGGGCCAAGAAGTGATCCAATGGGCTAAGGAGAACAGTAATATTAGTCGCTTCATGGTACCCAGAGAGGTTGTGGTTGTGAAAGAGCTACCCAAGACGAGTACGGGCAAGATTCAGAAGAACGTTCTGAGAGAGTGGGCGAAGAAGGGCAGTGTCGAGTAGATTTGTATCAATAGACATATCGTATCTATTTGCGAGACACGCCGCCTGCGTGTACATCGCGCGTGACACATAGGCACATGCCACAGCAGTGTGAGACGGAGAGCAATCATCGTTGAACGAATATCGAAGATATACAGAAGGTCAGTATTGCGAGATGAACGCTAAACTCAACACCCACGCTCAGTCATCGTTCGCCACGTCACAGTAATATAACATGTCTTCGAACAACGAATCAGCTCCTCCTCTCGTGAACACGAGCAAGATACTTAGCTCCAGCGAGCTCTTACACGTCCGTAACGGTGTGCTCGACGAGGTAGCTGCTGATAACCAAGACGCCAGACGCGTAGGAGCAGCAGCCATAGCATATGCTGACACGCAAGTTCCTGCACGACTGCCTGCGGCGATTGAACGTGCCGAAACTCAAAAACGAGACCAAATCGCGAGAGAACAGGCGAAAGCCCAAAAAAGCTCACGGTGAAGACCAAGGGGTAAAGGACAATGATCTTGCGCAGCGCGCAATCGAAGTATCTAAAGACAACGTGAACAAGTAGAACGTTGGAATCCATTATTGGTAACACTGTCGGCGATGGGGATCAGCATGCTCAAGGAAAAAGATACCAGATTAACGCCCACTCGTGCAAGATAGCAAGTAACAACAGGTAGCAGGAATGGACCCTACTGAAATGCTCGAGATTTTCTGATAGCTAAATGCTGATAGGCGATGTTGACAAAGGGGTGTGAGATGAATACCAATGCGTAGCAAGAATTGACAAGGCCGCTAAGAATTTAGTGTACCCACCAAATCTCCTAAGACCTCGCGACAAGTACATCTTTTCGTTAGGTTTTCACAAACATTGTGATGTATCAAAAGGCCTTGGGAGAACCCACCGAGACGCATTCCACATACGAGTCTCATGTGTCGTTTGCTTCATCGTCGTTCTTTCCTCCCTATTCACCTGCACGCTACCCTCCTACCCTTTTAACTACCTAGGTACTTTGTAGCTATGCCCCTTCACAACGCCCACCCATTAACCCCAACAAACACGACATCAAACCAAGCCTGCGCCGCAACAAACACAACCATCCAATTTGGTGTCACAAGCCCAGCATACCACATCTTATATGCCTGCCAGATGGCCACATGAGCCGCTGCAAGTACTATTTTCCCCACGACCGCAGCACCAATCGTGATCTTCCTCTTCAGTACCGAACCACCATGTCCATCGTTTGCGATGAAGAAGAGATAGCCAAGCCAGAAACACGTCGATATAACGAGGGAGATGGAAGCAAAGTACGGGAGGAGAGGTGCGGAGCCAGTGTGTGGGGGGGTACCAGGCTACGTGAGGTGTGAATAAAGAGACGACAGGTTGGAATTTGAACTTACGTGACCTGACGCTACAGTGCTGCTTTGAGTGGCCCAGATAGTCGAGAAGACGGCGCTGATGAGGAAGATGAATAGAGAAAGGACATCGACCAATGTGGGCGTGTCATGCGTGTGCTTTGCGACGAGACGGTATTCGCTGGAGCGGTGGCGCTGCGTCGCTGCGCCATAAGAGGGGAGAAGAGGTTCATTCGACATCGTTTCAATCGCTTTTCTTGAAGATCTAATGCTTGCTGTTTATGATTTAGAGAAATAGAGAGAGAGAGTGTGTGGGTAGAAGACATTGGGAGCCTGGAAGGAAGTAGTGGGGTAATTGGGGCGTAGTGGCACAGATGAGCAAGGCTGGGAAGCGCCAACAAGCATACAATGAAACCGGGCGCTAAGAGTTCCCCATTCAGCCTCGACGAGGGGAGTAAACCATATACATGGATAGTCTATCATCCTTGGATCTACAAGAACAGATAGGCGTGCTGATGAAAATTCCTTTAGTACTTTCCAAAATCTACAGCACACACCTAGAGCATCTACCTCTTCCTTCTCTGCTCCTCCTCCTTCTTCTTCGCCGCAGCTTTCTTCGCCTTCTCCATCCTTCCCACCGCAGCCTCAGCCCCGATTCCACCAAATACCAGCCCAACACCAAGCCACTGCATCCCCGTAATCTCATGACCAAACCACCACACACTCCAAACCATTGTTAGCATCTTCCTCGTAACTGTGACCGTAACAAGTAACAACGAGCTAAAGTGAGCCAAGGTGTGGAAGATGAAGACCTGGCCTATAGCGCCACAGGCCGAGAACATGAGGACGTCCCAGCCGACAGCGGGGTAGGCAGTTATGAAAGAGAGCGCGTCGGAGAGTTCACCAGAAGTAGAACGAGGGTCGAGACCGATCCAGGCAGCGAGGGGAGTAGAAGTAAGGAGAGGGGTAATGAGGAGGTAAGATACTGTTAGCGCTGTGGACATGATATTTTGCGCACACATCATTTGGGGCCCAGTGAAGCCTTTGAAGCTGCTGAAAATGTGGTCTTGGACGGTGTTGGTCAGGCCGTCGAAAAGTAGATTGACACCGAGCAAGACGAGACCGATAGTTTGCGAAGCGTCCGCGTTGACACCTTTCTTGGCGGCTTTCTTCGCAGTTGAAGGGCTGTGTAGAGTGAAAACCGCTACACCCAAGGTTACGAAGCCGATAACGGCGTACTTGTACATTGGGTATCGTTTCTGGAATAGCGAGATATGGAGGAACATGACGGGTAGCAGCTTGCAGCTCTTGGCCAGGATGAAGGTGACATAGTCGATATGCTTCAGACTCGCGTATCCGAAGGGGGAGGCGAGCGATGAGGTGACGGCGATTCCGAGGAGCGGCATGAGAATGTCTTTGGAGGGGAAGATGGGGAGCACCTTGCGCACGCCGGTTTTAGGGTCCTTCCTCGCTGACAAGTTGAGATAGACAAGGCCGGTTATGGCAGCGAAGGCGGATTGAACGGTGTTGAGGAAGATGGAGTATGTGAAGCGCTCGTTGTTGGGACCGTGAGTAGTGGTTGTTAATCGCTCTTGGATCCATGCCCAAGTCATGCTGTCCCTCCGTCAGCCAGGGTCCTCTAGTCCCATATCTGCTTGTGCCGTGTCACTTACAAACTTCCATAAATACCAGCGACGCAGATCACCAACTGGAAAAGTCCTGCTTCCTTCTGCTCCTGGGGGTTTCGCGCATGGAGCTCTGCTTGCTCTTCCAGCTTCTGCTCAATCGAATGTACCGCGTTGTCTAGCTGGTGGTGCGCATTCCCATTCGCGCCTCCATTGATCTCGTTGACCTTGCGTCGCACTGCTTCCGGCATTGTGGGTGCTCTATGCAGATGTCGTTGAATTGACGTAGTGTGGTGATAGTTTCGTGGAAGGCGTGCGGCGCGTCGAACTACAACGTGGCGTAGTGTGTGTAAAGGAGCGGACAGCGCAGTGGAGAGTGCGCGAAAACAGAAGTCAGGAAAATGGTGTTCCTCAAGCGACTGTGGGTGAAAGTAGGAAAGTACAACTGTCTTTAGATTACACTACATGTGCCAAAGATTCAACCGTGGCATCAAGTCCCCGGAGCTAAGACGGAGCTAAATGAGAAGCGGCACGGGCCATGTTTGAGCCTCAGGGATCGGACTCGGACGACTGGGGCGCGCCACCCACTTCGCTAAATCATTGATGCGGGGCGACGCTTCACTCGGCCTGTCGGCGAGCTGGGTGAGCAGGCACAGAACCAAGAGAAGGTGAATATTGCGATTCATGTCTTTGTGTGTGTTAATGCTATTCATTTTCTGAGTAGATGTGTATACGAAGTGGCTAAAAGAAGCGTCCATGGCTCCTGAGCTTACCGCTCCAGCCGTCATAAAGGTCGTGAATGCTCGCTAAGTTGATCAAGAAAAACGCGCCAAACGCCAGCAGATGCAAACCCACTTTTCTCCCGGGGGCCAGCCAGAATGCAGCTCACGCCTCACCTCTGACAATCTTCGCAACAGCGCTCTTGACAAGCACCCACATGGGCCCAGCGTTAACTTCCTTGCCACCACCTTCCTCCATCCCACATTTCCTCTTCCACGCGTCTCTCCAGCCTCGCTCCGTGTCTTTCTGCTTGAGCCTCATCAACTGCCCCGCTCGCTTTCCTTGCCTTCTGTACCCCGCCATGAACGCGTCCCATTCTCTCCTCTCCTTGACAAAAACAACTACACCGTTTCCTGCATCGATTGGCTGGCTGCCTCCAGATAGAATCCGCGCTTCCCACGCGCTACCCATGGATTGGAAAGTGAAGTTTGAGCTGTGCAAGACATAGTAGCGTTTTCGCTTGCCGAATTTGGAGGCTGCGTTGGAAGAGGGCGTGATCCAGTGTGTCGCGCGAGAGTAGATGCCGTCTGCGAGTGCTTCGTGAAGAAGCTCCGAGGGTATGTATTGTCGACATTGGAGAAGCAGCTTGTTGCGGAGCAGACTAATGTCGATGTCTGGATGTGCGGTAGGTATTTGTGGCGAGTGAGATATAAGTGCCTTGGTTTGTGTGCGTGTTGAACGCGCCGGTGGTTTGGATATGCGTCCTGAGGCCCGTATGACTGTGACTGGGTTGCTGAATTGGTGGGGTGTGATGGTCTGCGTTTGGATAGGCGCCATGGTTGTCGTGGTAATCAGTTTAGACTACTCTTTGGTGTGCGAGTTGTGACAAGTCTTGTGTTCTTCAAACTGTGGTTCCGTACGGTGCCGTCCAAGAGTGAAGTCGAGGAGTAAGGATTTCAGTGTGGAGGAGCAGAAGCGAAGAAGAGAGGGAACATGCGGTCAAGAAATCATCTTTAACCATCATGCACCCCTTCCTAGAAGAGCATAGCTCCTGAAAAGAAATAGCTGCCATCCCAGCCTTCGGAAATCAGTCGGGGTGCCAAATCTGTCTCTGCCCTTAGTGCCCTAGTCTACCAATCCCTGGGCGATCCTGGTCTAGGCAAGCACAGAAGCAGTGGAAGGATTAGCGAGCCTTGCCCGCCGAACCTCACCGTATGGGGGCGTGGGGGATTATACAGCGCATGCAGCGACAATACTCTGATCTTGTTGCCCTTGCATGTAGTCTTCTCGTCGGATATCTCTCCTCGAGCTCTTGGACGCTGTCCGTATAGCTGAGCCGTCTGGGCTTCAAAGTGGCACAGACCTGATGTCTTGCGCAGGTGCTCAACGTCCGAGCGTGACGCTAATGACGTATTCGCCTCGAGTGTCCAACGGTTCGGAACAGCCTCGTTTTGCATGTGCCTTGCTAGGCTTATTTCCCCTTGGGCAGCATCCTCATCAAAATTGTGCAAGCACAACGTCACAGATTGGAATGTAGTCACCAGAGACCATAGAATTCTGTATATTTGTAGTAGATGTTGTTTGATTGTATCGGAGTGTCGGTAGGTAGAGCAAGGAAGGGAGTAGGTGTGAGGGTAAGGAGTGAGGGAGTGATTAGGAAGGTACATCGGAGTGCCGTAGTAGACATCAGGAGATGGTGAGAGTCATCTCGGTTCTTCTCCAGCTCTTCTTCGCCAAGAAAACCCAAACATGGATGTCAGAGCTGCTACCCATGAGCAGATGTACTATCCGGATATCAAAGGCCATAACGTCATGACATTCGTGAGCCGCTCAGCGTGTACTCAGATCTCTCTCTCTCTCTCTCTCTCTCTCTCTCTCGACAATAGAAAGAAAAGTAAATAATGCTCCAGACAATCCGTGGTATCCATCAGTAACAGCAAGTAAGAAACTAAGCAAATCCATGCTTTTGTTGTCGATTTTCGTTGCCTCCAATTCTGGAGGCATAAATACAGATGGCGACGGATGTAAAGAGCTTGCGATCGATAGCGAAGCCTGAGTGGCCTCGAGCTATCTTGCAACTCCCAAGAAGGTTGGCAGAGCCCTCGAGATGTAGCGACAACACCGCGAAACTCCCAACGGTGCCGACGTCAGGGTAGCAGACGCATTATGAAGCGATCTACTCCTGGGCCTGACTGCGGCGCATCTTTTCGGCCTCCAGGTTCTCGTAGAGGAGATAGAGCGCCTTCTCGTTAGCACTGGCACTACCAGTGATGGTGAACATGCGCTCGCCAGTATCGTCATGGGGTGCCTTGGCAATGGAGATACGGGCGTTGGAGGTCTTGCGGATCTCGCTGATCTTGCTACCGCCGCGTCCAATGATACAGCCGACCATGTCAGATGGGATGCTAATGTTCTGAGTCTGCATCTCTTCGCCATCTTCGGTATGCGTTGGAGGCGGGGGCCTGCTGGCAGCATCGGAGCCAGATCGTCGGGAAAAGGCAGGGGGCGAATCACTGAAATCAGCGCCGTGACCAGTGCGGTTGTACGAGCGTCCGCCCATACCACCACTAGGTGCGCCACCGCCGTTGGACAGTGGGACCGGGCCAGCACCAGGCTGAACCCTGACGGCAGGGTTGTAGAGGACAGTGCCGTAGCCACGCTCGTGGTCATCGATGAGGCACTTGCCGATCTCCCAGATAGCCTTCTCGATACCGGCCGGCGATCCTTGGACTTCGACGATGCGCTCGGTAGACTGGGGAAGCATCTCCTTCTGTGCGACCATGCGAACGCCGGAAGCATCCTGAATCTGCTTGATTTTCAGGCCCTGGCGACCAATGATGGTGCCCATTTGGTTGTGCGAGATGAGCAGGCGGATGGCTACAAAAGTTAGCTTGGTACCAGCTCTCATATGCAGCCATGTCGCTGGAAGAGCGCCGTGGTGTCGCAATTGTACATACGATGAGTGCCATCCGTGCGGATAACGCCGCCCATGCCCATGGCAGGAGCGCCCTCGAGCAGTCCTTTGGCGACTAGGCCATATGCCTTGGCGATACCAGAGAGGCTGCCAGTAACGGAGAGGACACGGTCGTGAACTCCTTGCACGACCTTGCTGACACCGGCGCGCACGCCAGTCTCGTCGCGCAGGTCAGCGACGTTCTTGCCTGCCTTGCCAATAATGACTCCAGCCTCCTTGGACGAAACAATGGCTCGCAGGGTGAGCTGCGACTCGGCGTACTCCTCTTCGGTACGCGGGACCACCTCGCCCTCACCATCAATGTTGAGGCGATCCAGCTGATCGGCGACGCGGCTGGCATCCTGACCAGGACCGGGTTGGGGCTCTTCTGAGGACATGTTGTGGAGATGGCCTGGGGAAGCGCTGCAACTGCGGTCAGTGACGTAGTTTTGCGACACGCGCAATGCCGCGATACTTACGAGAGAAGAAGGTGGGTCGTGGAGACGGAGACGAGATCTAGGTGTAGTGGGGAAGGTGAGGAGAACGTATCGAAAGTCTCGAGGCTATTGTGTCGAGTGTCAGTGAGTGATTATGTTGAGGTTTGTGTTTGCGAGTCTGCATGGAAGCTACTCACAGGCGATTACGGAAGTGGCGGGGGAGGTGGTCGGTGCGGGATAGTGGACAGGTAGGTAAGAGAGGGAGAACAAGGGTAGGTAGAGGAGAGCGGAGAGGAGGGTTGGGGGACGCGTGGGAGAAGAGAAGAAAGGTGTGTTGTCGGAACCAGTTTGGAGCGTGCAGGTAGTGTGGAGGTAAGGTGACGGAGGGAGACGAAGCCCTGGGCCTGAGCAATATTAGGGCGGCAGATGTAGCTTCTCTTAGCGAGACGGACGAGCCTTGCCGTATTCACAAAGATTGCAGATTACTGGGAGGAACTACGGAGGATTCAATGCGGTGCAAGTCCTCGTGCAGCAGGCGGCACCATTTCTATGGGAGCAATCACCATGCATGGCCTGCAGACGTGAATGCATCGAGCTGTTCGCAAGTAACGCGCGCCCCATCGTCGAACACAGAACAGAATAGACCCCGCGTGCACAGGCCCCGAAAACGGCCACGTCCCCACGAAGATGCAGCTAAATCCAGAGCATCTAGGGCATTGGCTAACCATGGCTACAATGTGAATGTATCGTGCCGCTGAGAATCATGATTGGCTGAGATGTGCGGATTTTCCACCATACAATCGCTCGACTCAGAATGAAGACATTCTCACTACGCCTACGTATGCACCACTTCGATACCCGCCCTATGCACACTCCCGTCTGACATCGACAACGCCCATACCACCTCAATAAAACTCCATGCGTCCGCCACGTGTAAACCCTACTTTTGTGCCTCGAAAACAACCTTCTGCACCTTCATCTTATCGAATAAGTCGTAGCCCTCAACGGCCTCGCTCAATGGCATGATCTTATCAGCCATGAATCTGCCACACATTAGCCATCAGCTTCACCCATCATTCCGATCCCAAACTTACCCAAGCTTATCCTGATGCCTCTTCAGGCTGTCCAAAGCGTCTTCAAACACGCTTCTCACTGGACACCTTCCCATCTGAATCCGGACGTTCTTGTTGTACGCTTCGTTTCCTGTCCAGGGTATCTCACCATTATGCACACCGACAGAGCTGATGACACCCCATGGTCGGATCAATTCATACCCCATTCGAAGCGCAGGTGAGAGACCAACAACTTCAATGACAATGTCTGCACCGCGACCGTCTGTGAGCTCCTTGACACGCTTATCCAGGCCCTCACGATCAGTCTGGAAATTCCAGGGTTCCGCACCGAGGGACTTGGCAAGTTCCAGACGAGAGGGAACCGAGTCGACGGCGAGAATGTGTTTTGGCTTGTAGTCGGTGATGTTGCAGAGTGCGCAGAGAGCTACGGGGCCACAGCCAATAAGCACAACGACACTGTCCTTGATTTCCTCGGGCGTGGAGTATTGGAAACCGTTCTTCGCTGCGAACATGCCTGTTGGGAAGATATCTGCCATAAGAACCAAGGCCTCATCTTTGATGCCTGGGGGTGCTTTGACAGCCGTAGAGTCGGCAAGAGGGATGCGGACGTATTCCGCCTGGCCACCATCTAGGGCGGGGCAACCAAAGAGCTGGCACTTGACGCATCGGGAAGAGAAGCCGTGGGTGCAATAGAAACATTCGCCGCAGGAAGTTGTGAATGGCGAGACAACATGATCGCCGACTTTGAAGTTCTTAATCGATGAACCTACTTCGTGAACGTGGCCGGTAAACTCATGACCCATTACAAAATCGGTACCAGATGGTTGATGACCGCGGAAGACGTGCAGTTCACTTGATATATTCCGTCAGACATGTCGTTATAAAAAGGTGGTGATTTGCAAGTACCTGCCGCACAACGCGGTCTGCGAAGGATTAGTAGGAGTTGATAACATTCATCAGCACATGTACCTTTTCAACTTTCACAATGATATCCCCCGCATCCTGAATCTTCGGAATCGGCCTGTCTTCAATCACCACCTTCCCCGGTCCCTTGAATACCACTGCTTTCATGCCGTGTTCGATTGCTAATGCAAGTAATTATCTGTGTTGAGGTTTCGAGATGGGCGTGACAAGATTGAAATCAAAGACACAGGTTTGAGTTTGAAAACTACATGCGACCAAGTGGAACTTGCGGACTACCTATAAGGTGGGATATAGGGCACGAGCTCTGACGACATGGGCCGCGCCAAATGCTCCTCGGTGATGATGTGGTATGATAGCTTCTACCCCGCCGAGGTTCGGCTGCGGGGTAGACACCACGGGCAATGGAAGCATATTGGCTGCACGCGTGTTTTGTAGCTTAGACTAACATTGCCAAGGTAATACTCCATGATTAGAACCATGTGAGAAATGCTTCAACCAGCGTCGCGAGTTGGTGAGTCGCGTGGCTCGGTCCGCTACAGACTTAAACGGTTCATAGCTCCAAGAAGCTCTCAGCCCTCCGTAGCGCTCCGCTACCTTCCGCATCAATACGCCAGCACATGGACAACAAAAGGTAACGACACTGCAGTGTCTAACATACCGTGTAAACCCACCTGAACGCCTTGTCGGAAGTTCAGTCAAACCTAAACGCATAAATACATTTCGTATAATCCAAGCCGTATCGCCGTATCCAATCCTAGACTCCAGACAAATATCCATGCAAATATGACGTCGATCGCGTCTAGTAATGTTCCCTCCTCAGGTGACGGTGCATAGTAGCTCCTCCTCGAGGATGAATTTGCCCTCTTTGTACTTTTCGCTGGCTTCGTATGCCTTGTCATACTTCCAACCGACCGTCTCCTTGCACTGGCGGCAGTGGATGTCGCGTACTATGTGACGTCCCGTGGTCATGTTGCGCTCGTTGGGGTCGGATTCGGTGATGTTTACGACGCTGTCGAAGAGGTAGGCCTTGCCATGTTGGCCGCGGAAGTTCTTCGGAATGTTAGCATGTTATGTACGCATCAAGACTCAAGGCGCGCGCTGACCCTGCTAAGTATGTCATCGTGGTTGGAGAGATGCGTCTTGCAGTTCTTGCAGCCGTAGATGCGCGACGAGGTAGAGTTGAGGTAGATGTTATACGTGAGTCCCATGATGATGGACAGGCGATCCGACTCGTTGATCGAGGGCTGCTGGGGCGTGGGACGTGTGTCGAGACCTTGGCGGTAATCGGAGCGGTAGTCAGAAGTGGCCACTCGTTGTTGGTCGCCGCCTGTCATACGTGCTGTTGGCGCGGGTGTGAAGGGAACAAGGTGGCGGGGAGCTAGCGGTGAAGTGTTTGAAGGGCCCGAGGTTTATGGCTCCCGCTGTTGCGCCCAAGCGCGATTACTATCTTGGGATGTGGAGTGAAGCTTTGGATCTGGCCTGGGGTGACGCCGCTGTTCCGGTACCTGATGGCACGTGCGTATTGGAGCGGGATGACGAAGGCGAGGGGCACTATCGGGTAAATAGAGGGTGGTGTTACTTGGACGTTACGTTGGCTTGGATACTCTACACATGTATCTACAAGGCTTAGGCTGACAGTCTGTAGGTCAAGGTGAGGAGTGCAATGGGAGAGCTTGAGGACCGCTGAGCTAGTGCATGTGGTGAGATGGGGCGGGGCCGTCTTGGAGTGAGGTGGTCAGCTGGTGACGCACGCAGACGCCTTTCTATTCAACTCGAACAATCTAGGGACGTATTGGATAAAGAAGTTGCGGAGTCAAGTCAGATCAAGTCAGCAACAGAGATTCTGATCATCGTTGGTCGACTTGTTCTGATTGGTCACAACCATCTCGAGTTACTTGTTTGGGAAATTCCAGCCGATCTCGCCATCTTCAAGTGTTTCGCTCCGCAACGGCGAGTCAGAGGATAAGCGCTTGCCTGGTCGAGTTCTTTCTCGGTGTTGTTTTTGTTGTTGTTGTCATGTTGGAGATGTATACATGCACCCGCAAACAAAGAGTGTTTTACATTGGCACACAAAGAAGCAGGCTGGCCGTCGATAAACCAACGCATCGACCAAGATATGACGATGGGTGTTGGGAGTGGACAGACATTCGCATCCGCCATGCAAGGTGTTGTTGTCCTCTGCTGACGCTGCGGCTCCCAACCTCTCTTCGCGCATCGGGCGAGTCAGAGGCCACATCAGGTATCGTTGTAGACTGAGGGTGAAACTACACGGGCAATTGCAGCGCGTTTGCAGCACGAGCAAAGTGACAACGGCCAGTAACTTCAGGCTTAAGCCCATGCAGGCGACTGGCGGCGCGGCGTGTAGGCGATTATCAGCCCCAGCCTTCCGATGCACGTCCGCTGCGGCTTGCCCTTGTGGCAGATGTGCTAGCGGGCTTAACCTCGCTGATATGGAACATTCTAGCAACGTTTTTAGGACCAAAATCCCAGCTTAATTTTTATCCGCCCTGGATCTCAACCAACAGTCGCTGCAGCCAGACTAAAAATTCTAGTGACACCGTCCAGGCCGCTATCCTTCCGCAGCTCGCCCCCATGGTTCTTCCCTCCTTCTTCGCATCCTCAAAGAAGTCGTCCAAGACCAGAGATATCCCCAACCTTGCCCCCCGACCTTCACCCCAGGCTAACTCAGGCACCCCTCCTGCCTCGCCTGACAAACACACCCACTCAAAGGTGAAAGACAGGGAACGCTCCTCGACCCGCCGTTCGAGCTCGTACTCGTCCAAGCGTTCATCCAAGTACGACCGCGACTCACACCCGCTAAATCTCCCGCCCGAGGAACGCCAGCGCCTGTCCTCGCAACTGTCCGCCATGGACCAGCCCACGCCCCAGCCAATGGATGTCGACAGGGAACACTCGTCCTCGCCCGCACCATCCAGCCCCGTAGCAGAGGCCCCCAAGACCAACGGCGCCAACGGTGCACCCGACGGGCCCGCTCCTCCACCACACCGATACACAAAGAGCCCACCGCCGCCTACCGCAAACTACGCTGCTACCCCCGAGGCTGCTACCCCGCCCGCTGAGCCCCCGACCATAGACGCCGAGGAGTACAAGGCTGCAGGCAACAAGTTCTTCAAAATCAAAGACTATCCGCGCGCCATCGAAGAATACTCCAAAGGTGCGTAGTGATACTTGCCATGCACTAGCCGAAGCTTTGCACTACAACACACCAAGGAGAGCTTCGGGCTAACCAATCCGCAGCTATCGAGGCCGATCCCAAGAATGCCACCTACTACTCGAACCGGGCCGCCGCCTACATTTCCGCCAACAAGTTCTACGAGGCCATGGAGGACTGCAAGATGGCTGACGAGCTGGACCCCAACAACATGAAGATCCTTCTGCGGTTAGGCAGAGTATACACAAGTCTGGGACGACCAGACGAGGCTGTACAAGTGTACGACTCTATCAATGCCACAGCCAAAGACAAGCAGCCTGCCTTGACAATGCAGAAGCACCTGCGCATGGCCGAAGACACTGCACGGAATGAGGGTTCAGGATCCATGGTTATTTACGCTCTCAACGAGGCTGAAAAGGGTCTCGGTGCTGGTGTAGACAAGCCTCGCAAGTGGCAGCTTATGCGGGGAGAGGCACACCTGCGCATGGGTAACGCTAATGCGCTAGGGGAGGCGCAAAACGTCGCCATGTCGCTGCTACGGTACAACAACCAGGACCCGGATGCTCTCGTATTGCGCGGCCGTATTTTATATGCTCAAGGCGAGAACGACAAGGCTGTACAGCACTTCAGACAAGCATTGGCTTGCGACCCCGACTTCAAGGCTGCCGTAAAATACCTGCGGATGGTTCAAAAACTGGACCGCATGAAGTCGGAGGGTAACGCTGCTTTTAAGTCTGGCAGGTACCAAGAAGCCATTGACACCTACACCCAGGCGCTACAAGTCGACCCCTCGAACAAGGGCACAAACTCCAAGATCCTACAGAACCGAGCCCTCTGCCACAGCCGGCAAAAGAGCTGGAAGCAAGCCATTGCCGACTGCGAGAAGGCGCTCGAACTCGACCCAAGCTACACCAAGGCACGGAAGACCCGGGCGAAAGCCTTGGGCGAGAACGGCAACTGGGAGGAAGCTGTGCGTGATCTCAAAGCCATTCAGGAAGAGAACCCATCGGAACCTGGTATCGCCAAGGAAATCCGCGATGCCGAGATGGAGCTGAAGAAGAGCAAGAGGAAGGACTACTACAAGATTCTCGGTATCGAGAAGGACGCTACAGAGCAGCAAATCAAGAAGGCATACCGAAAGTTAGCCATCGTACATCACCCCGACAAGAACCCCGACGACGCGGATGCTGCAGACAGGTTCAAAGAGATCCAAGAAGCACACGAGACTCTGAGCGACGCACAGAAGCGTGAACGATACGATTCTGGCGCTGATCTCGTCGATCCCAACGACATGTTCGGTGGCGGTGGTATGGGAGGTGGCATGGGTGGCATGGGTGGTGGCATCGATCCAGAGATTCGTAAGCATTATCACAATTCTAAGGGAAATTTCACAGCTAACGAAACACACAGTCATGCAAATGTTTGGTGGTATGGGTGGAGGTATGGGAGGCGGCCGTGGTGGCGGAGGTGGCTTCCACTTCAGCACCGGCGGCGGCGGCGGCGGCGGCGGCAGTCCATTTGGCGGTATGGGTGGCATGCCCAGTGGTGGTCGAAGAGGAGGACCCCCCGGTGGCTTTCCCTTCTAAGCGCCCGAATTATACCCACACAACAACCACCACCACTACGCCCCGCTTCAAACACATTATCCTCTCTTTGATTCGTGTGTATACCCTTGGTAGAATATTTCCGACAGATTTCATTCACTGGCGTTGGATACAGGAGATGCGCGAGCAGTAGATGCATAGAAGGTCATTCGGATCGCTCTCCTGTATTTGGGTGGAGTGCGAAGCATTGATTTTCACATTGGCTTTCGAAGGATTCAAGCATTGCCTGGCGTCTCTCATTACTATTTTGTGTATGAAATCTGCTTCTAGGAAATGTATTGCCGCATGTGACCTGTCGGAATTAGTAGTGTAATACGAAATTTCCAAAAGTTAACGATCACAACGCGTCTTTGCATATGTGATGCAAACATCATGATTGACCGTGGAATATTGGAACGAGATAGACGGTAGAGCGATTGTGTATATTAGCCGTTGCCCTAGAGGGTTGATGTCTTGACATATGCAGTGTAGGTAGTGTCGCATTATGCGTGGATAGAGCCAATGACGTAATGCGCACTAAGATTCGGTGAAAACCCCTGGTAGCCTTTCACATCACCTTAATATCCATGATATACAAGATCTCAGCTTTCACGTCCAACCTCGAAAAGCAACGAAAAGCTTTGAAAACCTTACCGCGAACATCTTCTTGACATCCACGCCAATTTGCATCCGCCTCAGGTCATCAATATTTATTCCCTATCCCATATATCGGCTCATCGCACATTGCGTTTGGCAAATTCAGGGAAATCGAATATTTGCTACCCATTCTGCATAAAAAACAACTATCTGAGAGTTAGCTGGCCGAGAAAAGATTTCCAAGAGATTTCCATACAATCTTCTCTTTCGTCACAATCCCAACATCACACAACGTTCACAATGCAACCCTCCCGACGCGGTCGTCCAAACCAGCAAACCCCCTCGTCAGAACCATCACGAGGCTCTCACACGTCTCGAGGCCGCGGCGACTCCACACCAACCTCAATCTACAACTCCGACTCCAACTTTCACATCCCAGACCGAGGACGAGGACGTGGACGCGGAACTTCTAGAGGTAGAGGCAGAGGCCGTGGCAGACCCAATTTCAGACCTGACCCAGAATACCCCTCTGTTCCCTCTTTTGCCTCCGTAAACCCCGGCACAGCCGTCTCCATAATCCTCAAACAAGATCAACCCACTGGCCATCAAGTTCGTGGTATAGTAGCGGATTTGCTAACGCGTGGTGACCATCCTCGGGGCGTGAAAGTAAGGTTGAGGGATGGAAGGGTGGGGAGGGTGCAAAAACTTGTATCGGAGAGTGAAGGACAGCAGGGTGAGGCCGTTGTTGGCGGAGCTGGTGCGGGGTTGGGGAGGGATGGTGGGGGAAGTAGTATGGGGAGAGCGGGTGGAAGGATGGTTGGTGGGAGGGTCGAAAGGGATATTAGGGATGAAGATGAGTATCTCTATGATGAGGGGAGGAAGAGACAGCCAGCGGATGTGGGGCTGTTTGCTGCGTTGGAAGAGGCGGATCGGAGGCATCAAGGTGGTAAGAGTGCGGACGTGAGGGGGGTTGAGGTCGCGACCTGTCCGGTGTGTGGAGAATTTGAGGGGGATGAGGCGGCGATTGCGCATCATGTTGAGGAGCACTTTGGGGAGTGAGAATTTGGAATTCAGGGTTTGGTGTGTTTTCCTGCCCTGCTTGGAGGGATCTTCTATGTACATAACTTTGATTGATGGTTGACTATCTTCATCGTATTAGAGCCACTCATGTGTACCGTGTCCATGATACTGTATATTATCAGGCCCCCATATCATTTTAGTCATCGTGCCCAGAATAATCATCTCGTTGGTATTCGCGCATTTCGCCTTGCCATACTCACCAGATCCTCATTTGTAGGTAACATTGACTCGACGTCTGTGATCAACCTCGTTGAACTCATCTCGAATCCATCTTGATCCATCACCCCGACCACGTTTCATACTCTCATGTGCACGATGATGGTCGAGAACATGCTGCCGCGCGCTATTGTACTCCACCAGGAAGTCCTTGTCATCTTCCCAATCCTCGAAAAACTCATCTGCTACTGACCCCGCGTCCTTTTGGCAGGTGATGTTCTGCCCATCGTTGACAATATTGTTGAGGTTGTCATGACTGCAGGTGTATACGCGGGAGTCCTTGTTGGCCAGATCGAGATGGGTGACATAGTAGGCGATGTCACGCTTCAGGACGGGGACCTGGGCCTTCTTGTCGTTGACCTCTTTCCTTAGCTTGGCAACTTCCTTCTTGAGGCGGTCAATCTCGGGTGCACGACCGGCATTGATCGTGTTCCGGACCTCCAGCATCTGCTTGTGCTCTTTTCTATGCATAAACATACATTATTGAGATGCTCAATGGAGCGTGAAGTCACGGGTAGGTCTTGGGGAGGACTGAATTGACTCGCTGCATTCTCGTAACATGAATCGACCGCGATGACACATTGAAAGCCCCCTAGGTCTACCACGGATTTCGGGAGGGCGAACGTACCAGTCTCTAGACGTCTCCGCGAGAGCGAGTGACTCATGAATGTTTTCCAGCTCTTGCTGATGAATCTGCGCGTCCTGAATATGCTGATGATTCTGGCCTGAAAGTTCGCCAATCTGCGTTTGCTGAGCGTCGATTTTTGTTTGTTGATTGCTGATCAATGCTCGACTAAGTGCCGTGTCTTGCGAGTGAGCATTGGCTTCGGACAGTTGGCGCTTAAGGAGCTCGGCTTCTTCACCACGTTGAGTGTTCTCGGCCAGGGAAGCAACTAGCTGTTTGCGAGCATCATCCGTCTCTTGTACTGCTGCAGTCGCACTGCGTTGCGCCGCCTCCAGCTCTGTGTGTTTCTGTTCGAAAGCAGACTTAAGTTTTTGAGCTTCAGCGCGAAGGACCTCCCCCTCAGACACTGCGATGGCCTGACGAGCGTTACGGGCTTCATACTCCCTAAGCCGACTCTCAACAGCGGCCGTAGCACTCTTCGCCTCTTGAGTCTGGCGCTCGAGATCGGCATGTTTGCCTTCAGCCCACGAGAGCTTCATCTGAAGTTTAAGTACCTCTTCATCAGAGTCAGTCTCTGAGCCATTGGCGTCAGACGTATCGGTCTCGTTTGCAGACGCTGGTGACTGCTGTTGCCGGTCCAGACAGCTGCCGGCGTGGGAGTCATCGACATCGAACACCGCGTACTCCATATTGTTTTCGGGGATTTGATCGCCTTCGACGGTAGCTGTGTGTGCGGTTTCGATCGTTGGCGAGCTCGAGTCGCACCTGCTTGATAGGCGGAGCAAAGGCCATGCTTGGCACCGCGTCTTCACCAGGAAAGCGCGTCAGGTAAGCCCAACGTGGCCCGGATGTCCACGCAGGGTGTTATAGTCTCTGAATGGTGAACGGGGAAGTTGGGGGTTGCGAAGGCATCTGGGCCTTACTGGTAGTTCTGGTTCGCCATACAGTGAGACCTGCTTGAGATGGCTGTCAACAGAGATGGCTAACTTGACGGAGTACCGGGGAGATCACTTGTCTACGTAATAGAGTAGAAGACGAAGAAGGAAACAATGCTGCCTGTTGACTTATATAAAAGATTGATATGCGATCATGGGTGGTCAGCTCTGACGTGGTTCATACCAGGCGACACGACAACGGTCGACTGCTCACACCGTCTTTTCCTCCAACGAGAGAAGCTCAGAATAAGAGAACAAGTAGTACAAAGGATTAGAAGAAAAGACCTCAGAGATGCGATTGCTGTAGAGAACCATAGAGAAATGATAGATGTAAAAGTAACAATGATAGAGAAGGGCGATATTAGATCATACGCCCATGACGGTTGATACTCACTCGTTACCTGCCAGAGTCGCTTCTCCGTTGGCGGCAACATTAATGCCATTAGACCCACCAATTGACTTACTGCCATCGGAGCCTTGCGTGATGCCCAGGTTTCCACCAAGGTTGTCCGCATTGCCATCTTGACCAAGAGTAATACCAGACTCCTCAGAGAACTTTTCAGACTCTTCAGTAGCCTTGACACCATTTGACTTCTCTCCCTTTGCCTCTTGAGCTTCCTTCTCTGCTTCCTTCTTCGCTGCTTCTCCTTCGGCGCGTCCAGGCTGATTTTCTGTACCAGCGCCAGTGCCAGCCTCACTTTCTTTCGGCTTTTGCTCCTCGGTGGCAGCAGGCTTCTCGCCCTCAGTGGCAGGCTTTCCTTCCTTGGCAGCAGCGGGCTTCTCACCCTTTGTTGCTGAAGATTTGGGTGCCTCTGCGGCTGTTGCTGTACCGTTGCCCTGCTGGTTTCCGCCGAGCTTGAGACCATCACCGGTGATACCGCCACCTGGGCCGCCTAGAGTGAGGCCCCCAATCGTAAGACCTCCTCCGCCACCTTGCTTTTGAGCCTCGCGGCGGCGACTACCTCCATTGGTTAACGAGTCCAGGCTTTGGAAGTCTGCGTCACGTCTAACAGGGTGCGCTCGGTAGGAGCGAGAAACAAGGGCCGCTTTTGTCTATTACGAGTGTAAGTATATATAAAGGACAAAAAAAGGTTGGGTGAGAGTCCAAGGTGGTGGTGGATCTGGTTAGACTTACTGCCCATAGTGTGCGAGGAGGAACGACAAATGCATCTACGCAGGATACGGCCAGAAGACCGAGAGTCAATTCCAGAGAGAACTTCATGATGGTTGATTAGACGGGTTTGAAAGACGATATGTAGAGAAGATAACTGTCCAGCAGCGGAATGAATAGAACGTTGTCGAACAGAAGATGTTACCAAAAAGCTTGTTAGAGGATCAGCGCGAGATCTATACTACAAATAAGCCGTCCCCAAGCCCACGAGTCCCATCGACATATGCTTACCCCAGCCACCCGTCCTGTTCGTACATTGGCATTGCCGGAGCCTGCATAATGGAACGCATTTACAACGTTTGCAGGTCAGCTTGGCGATCGCGAGTGGTCGGAACACAGTATCAAACGCCAATGCGCGGCAGGGCCGACCGCTCGCTAGGATGTTGGGGTTGTTCGTGTCGCAAAAGCGTCGCATCACCCGTCTAGGCCCTGATCTTCGAGTGTTCTAAGAATTCGGCCTTCATAAACCCGTCTTGGAAGAATCAAGTAAGAGAGACAAGTCATGGCTAAGCTTCTGGATGGCAGTCTTGTGTGTGATGCCAGGAAAGCCAAGAAGGAATTCGAATCGAATCCTGACACATGTGTGCAGTTTAGGCAAGCGGGTTTCGAATCGGAACAGTCCTGAAGAGTATAACAAGAGCACGATTTCCCCTGCTATAGAAACGCTCAAAATGTTGCTGCGCATACAAGGAGGCCGCTTTGCTGGATGCATATTCGCTCATGGCCTGTCGTAATGGGAAGCCTATGCACCGATGTCATAGTAGCTTCCATGCTCAGATACAGTGAATATAGACGAGGGTTCGGAAGACCGATCCGGGACGAAATGAAATGGTGATAAAATCGATTAGCATGAAATGGCTGTGACGACGAGTGCGTGCTGGGAAGCAACGCGAAATGAACACGCTAGTGGTGCTGACTAAGCCCGTGTAGCGGAGAACCCTTTGGTCTACAGTCCTGCAAGGATCTCTTACGCCCACACCTCATTGTCGGTGTGTGACGTCATCATGCTTCGTAGTTACCTACTCCAAACACCTCATATCAATTGCATGGCTTGTTGTAGTACTGTGTTCTGGAGGACAATTGGAGCAGTGCCACGTTTCGTACGAGCGTGAGGACATACGATGTTATTAATTCTCGGACTTCTCTTTCATGCTACGGTCTGATGGGCTTCAACGTTGTATTTTCTCTTCAACTTGTCCTGCAAACTAACGCGAACATAGACAGCCATATCCCTTCCGCCGCACTTTTTTCCATTCCGAGGTCTCGATAAATTTGTATATGTCAAAAATCTTCAAGCCAAACCCCACTCCTGCTGCCTTTAGCCATTGTAAAGACGATCTCCGTCGTCCCTGTACTTCTTGAAAGCCTCGTGCAGTGATTCCGCAGTCTCGCCAGGGAAGAGATGCAGAAAGAAAACGTAGCCTTTCTTGCGCTTGACTTTCCACATGAACAGTTCCCGCTTGGCGTCGTCGTTCCACCCAGTAAACACGAATTGACCTTTTTTGGTAGATGCCGAGTCTTTCTCGATGTCTTGCGGAGCTGCAGCAGAGGAGCTTTGTGAATTGCGACTGGATGCGCCAACAATATTCTGAGAGGGAGAACCTATAAGATGATGGGTCAGCGGGAAGACTACTAACAGGTTTGAAGGCATCAAATACCGGCGCCACGCATCTGAAGACCTCCTGGAGCTCGCTGTCCTCCGGTGAAGCCAAGGCCGTCAAAACCTTGTGGGCCACTTGGGGCTTGGGCTTGCCTAGGGTTTTTAGAGATGGCGGCATCTGGTCGGATTCCCGAAGTTCGCGAGTTGGGCCTTTCCGCTCTGGTGTCTGGTTCGGTACGACGAGAATATACGAAAGCCTCGCCAGTGTATACTTTATCATCTACGTATCGCCAAGCCTGATCTGGATCTTCCCATGGGGGTGGGTTGGCCGCTGGAGCTAACCATGAAAGTTAGTTTGCAGACTACAAATAGCAGCGAGGCAATTTACGTCGATTGTGTAGTCGGCTGGCCGATCCACGAGGCTGCATGAACGAAGACGCAAAGTCTCCGTTGTTGTTTGAGAACAGCGATTTGTCCAAGTGTTTCAGGGGACGGTATCCATGATCAGTAGGCTCTTCATGGGGAGAATTGTTGTCGTTGTTCGGTGCATCAGCCATTTCTGGTATGATGGAAGTAGTATTTGGATTCGTTGTTGAGGAGAAAAGAACTACCGGAGAGGAACTTATTAACCCCAAGAATGAGTAAATCAAGACAATATTGACGGTGAGCACGACTCTTTGATTACTGTCTATATCAGGCGAAGGGAAGAAAAACTCAATCAAACGCCCCGTTGCCGCTCAAAGACAATCTCACTGTGTTGTTTCTCTGTCCACCCACGATCTACTTCTCCTTTGTGGGAGAAAATCGGAAAGTTTGCTCATATCAACACGCCTGCGAGAGTTGGTCACCTGTCATGAGAGCAAGCTGACCATATTTTAGGCTGTAGCGAATATCGGTGGTGGACTCAATATTTCCATCGATGTCACAAGACAGAAAGACAAAAGCGGGCGAGCAGATAGATCAAAGGCAAAAGTAGATTCCATCATTGATCTATCCCCGATCTATCCGCGGTGGACCCTAGAAACTCGCCATTGTAATTATCCTTTCTCCACACCCTTCATGAGTGAAGTGACCCCTCCTCTTGCTCACGCATATCTTGCGAAATGTGAAGCACCTGGCGCAAATGAGGGTGCTTGATTAACTTTAGCAGCCATTCCGGGGTACTCGTAGTCTCGTAAAGTAGATGCTCTCTGGTCTGCTGGTGTGACAACTGGCTGGGACCCACTGCTTGAGACGTTGCCGGTGTAACCCACACACCGAGGTGGTGAACAGATCTGAGGATGCTGATGGTGAACAGCTTTGTTCTATGAGCGGAAAATTGAATTAGGGTACTGTGGCGGGCCCATGTATAGGTTGCGACTTGATTGCGCAAATGTGGGAGGCGCTCGGTAGGCTCCGTAGTATTGACTGCCTGGGTGGTTACGTAGTTGACTGAAAGCCTTGTCAGCCATGGACCACATCAGAATCATCGCAACATACCTCTTTTCACATTTAAAGTGGCGCCGAATGTTTGTCGAAACGCGCCCACGATCTCATACAAAGTCTTGCTGTCAATGTGATATGATAGTCGTACGAAGCTCAAGTGGAGCGCAAGAATCGGATTTCCAGCAGCGGTAGTCATTAGGTCGAATGCACCACTGAGAGCTGTCTTTAGGGCGTTTTCGTTGATGTTGAGAGTGCGCGCGAGGGCGGTGAGAGCAGACTGTGCTTCTGGGCTGCCCTTGTCTGTGTGGATGGCGACTTCTGACTCCATGTGTGTAAACAGGGATGAATAGAAACGAGGAAAGGCTCTGATAAGAGTAATCAGCAACTTCAGTGGTTGCTGTGAGTTAGGTTAGTGCTTCACTGTGAAAGCCAGCTCGAACGGATCACTGTCACTTCGACGACTTTATCCAAACTACGTACCAGATCGCATTACTTCCCCTGAAATATCAGCGGTTGATATTTTCTTCGAGAGTGGCTACATGTGCCAACTACATCTTTCACCAATTTGTCCAGCTTCGTGGACTACTAGAATCCAGTTCCGGCAAGTGAGTTAAGGATCTTCGCCCACAGCCATGCTTTTCGTATCCATGCGTATTCTTGGTACAACCGTAGTCTGAATCTCTGAGATTTTTCCATCCGTCTTCCCTTGAAGTTGGATGATACTGATAATTCAGATATGTAGCAAACGTAGCCCTGGAAAGAGGCGTACGCATCGTTGCCGATAGACGCATTTGGGATGGCGACGAGGTTAGTCTTGGAGGATTTAGGTAGAACAACATCTCTTAGGAGTTGAATGAATCGAGTTAGATGGCGGCTGCCTTGACGAACGAAGTGCGCGACATTGCTTCGTAGTCCTTGACCCCGTACAGTCTTTTCTGATCCAGATCTCGCTACCTATCTGTGAAGTCAACGACTGGATAGCAGTAGTCACCTACTCTGAACTTAGAAGCAAACATGTCATCGAATCTTCGAGCATCAATGTGTTGTTAACAGCTGTCAATATCATGTCGAAAAGCTCACTACAGCCGGTGCCTTGAAGTGGTAGACCGGATACAGTTAGCGTTCCTGCGCCACAGCTGTGGCTGAGTTGCGAAAACCAAATAACGTCATTGTTCTCCGTTTCGCTTCATGGGAGCTGCCCACTTCCTACAACCCGGGCAGCAACCCTCCTTCTTCTCACACAATCAAAATTGACAGCTCGCTTTCCTGCGTTGCGTTCGAAAGATATCTTATCCATTGAATTGCAACTCCCTTACCTACAGAAGTTGATACAATAACTTTCAGCTCAACTGAGCACATCGTCCACCTCCTCCACAACTATGGCAACGCGCCGTAAAGCCGACACCGACATGGGGAATGGCGCCCCTCTCACAGCCGGCATGCCCAGCGGCACCATCCGCTCACCGACCTCATCTGCGCGCCGCTCGCCCTTCTTCCCCACGCGCCTCGAAGCACAACTCATAGCCATCTACCCATTAACGCTCCTCCTCGGCAGCGTGTTCAGCATAATCTCGCCTTCAAATCGAGCCGCTCCCTACTCTGCAACCTTACAATCTCATCCCACGGAATTCGCGCCCTCGTACTTTGCGCAAAAAAAGAACGTCTTCAACGTGTACTTTGTCAAACAAGGATGGTTCTGGACTACACTAGCATTCGCGGTCTTTGTTAGCTTCCATCCCGGTTTCGGTCAAGGTGCGAGCGCGAGGCGCATCCGAGCAGTTATGCGCTACGGCGTTGTGACGACTTGGTGGTGCTTCATGACGCAGTGGTTTTTTGGACCGCCGCTGATTGATCGTGGATTCAGGTTCACGGGAGGTCAGTGCGAAATTATGAGGGATCCCGACGCGAGGGAGGAAATGAGTAATACGAGAGAGTACATCACGGCGGCAACGTGCAAGGCGGTTGGTGGAACATGGAAGGGTGGTCATGATATTTCTGGACACGTCTTCTTGCTCATTCTTGGCTCATCGCTTCTGTGGTTGGAATTCCTGCCTGCGTTGACGCGTGTAGAAGGGCTGAGAGACGGAAGGTTGATTACTTTGCCAGATGGCAAGGTTGCGAGTGTTGCAGTAGAGAAAGAGCTGGTCAAGTCTGAAGGCGAGGCTACAGCGCGTGGCGTCAAGTTCGCACTCAGTGTCGCGGCGCTGATGTGGTGGATGCTTCTCATGACAGCTGCCTACTTTCATACTTGGTTTGAGAAGTTTACGGGTCTGTTGGTCGCGTTTGCGGCGCTGTGGACTGTCTACTTCCTTCCGAGAGGCGTGCCGCAGGTCAGAGCGTGGTTGGGTATGCCTGGTGTATGAAAACCCTAGTCACGGACTGCAGGAGGGGCGGTGGGCTTTCATCTTGCAGATCGCATTGCGACAATTGAGAAACAAGACGAGAGCGGCGGCGACATGGACCGCATGAAGAGTTCATGAGTTGACATGTCAAGCGTTTGCGTAAAAGCATCATGAGCGTAGTATTGTTTAATAGCATGTATCACTACTTCATCTTTTGTTTGACAACGCGCCTCATTACGTCGTATACATTATTTTCGGGCAAAGAACGACATTAAAATGATGCCAAACGCAGATCCCTTGACATCTTCGCTGACACTAGGCATTCCGAGAATCCCTCCGTGCCGCGCTCTCTGCGTTCCTAGAACTACACCAACAATTTTTTAGCGACAGGCATGTTGTGTTCCGGGCAACACAGGGCTAGTGTACTTGGTGTGAGATGGCAGCTGCAGCCTTCCTAGGGACTGTGGACGACATGTACCGCGGCTAAACTTCGCACCGACCAGAGTTACAGCGTACCTATCTCCATCTGGCATCCTATCCGCCAAGTTCCGCCCGCTTTGCCCAATCACTTGATTCTCCGTAGAGTCGCATCGTGGAAGAGTTTGTCTACGACCCCAGACTTTCCCCACTTCCCCTCACGGTGATCAAGTCACTGCGTCCTGACTGTAAGCTAACCATGCAGCATGGGTTTTTGGGACAAGTACTTAACAGAGGTACCTTGGCGAGTTTACACAATGTATTGCTCAACTGCGAAAATCTGCAATGTTTGGCATAAGGTGTGTTTATGCGTTGAGCCTTTTGGCCGGCGCCGTTGTTGGACAGGATGGTATGGAATGGTTTTCGAATGCGACGGAGGCGGCTGCTGACTTGAGACAGCTATCTCGGCGACTGGCACAAACTTCACCTTGACCGCTGATGGCATGTCCTACCTCTTCCATGTAGATACCGAGTCGGGAGACCTCATCTCGGATCACTTTGGAGGACCGACCGACGACTTCACACCGCCAGCCTTTATCCTTCCCTATGGATGGCACGCCGGGATATCCAACGACCGTCGCGAGTTCCCTGACAGTGGCCGTGGTGACTTCCAACTACCAGCGATCCACATCGAACACGCTGATGGAGACACGGTATCCGCGTTCCGCTACCAATCTCACGACATCACGCAGGGAAAGCCCTCGTTGCCAGGATTACCTGCGACCTATGGAGAAGCCGGCGATGTCACGACGATTACCGTACACATGTATGACAACGTGTCAGATGTTTCGGCTGCTTTGATGTACTCGATCTTCCCAAAGTATAATGCTATTGCGAGAAGCTTCAGCATCGCGAACAATGGTACTGCTGATATCGTTATCGAAAGAGCCTCGAGCTTTAGCACGGATTTTCCTAATCTGGATTTGGAGATGATTGAGCCGCATGGTGATTGGTCACATGAATTCCAGACCGTGAAGAGGAAGATCGACTATGGCGAGACTTCGTAAGTTGATATCCTTGAGCATTGCTAGAGTATGACTAACGTATCGCAGATTCCGAAGCACAGCAGGATATGCTTCGCATCTTCATAATCCTTTCTTCGCCTTGGTTTCCCCAACTACTACTGAATCTGCAGGAGAGGCGTGGGGATTCAGTTTGGTCTGGACGGGTAGCTTTGAGGCTACAGCCCAGCGCTTCTCTAATGGCTATGTGCGTGTGCTTATGGGCCTTAACCCGCTCCACTCCAGTATTCGTGTGGCGCCAGGAGAGATGTTCCAGTCCCCTGAAGCTGTTGGTGTGTACTCCTCCCAAGGTATCGGAGGCGTATCGCACTCGTTCCACGATCTCTATCGCAACCATCTCTCCAGATCTAAGTTTACGGACCAAACCCGACCGATTCTACTCAACTCTTGGGAAGGACTAAGTTTCGATATCAACGAGACTTCTTTAGTCAACCTGGCTGGCGAGGCTGAAGAGCTAGGAATCGAGCTCTTCGTCATGGACGATGGATGGTTTGGCGTCGAGTACCCGCGCAACAACGACTCCCTCGGCCTAGGGGACTGGACGCCAAATCCGGCCAAGTTCCCTGATGGCTTAGGTCCGTACGTGGAGCAGGTCAACAACTTTACAGTATTGAACGCATCATCAACGCCTCTGCAATTCGGTATCTGGGTTGAGCCAGAAATGGTCAATCCCAATTCGACTTTGTACCATGAGCATCCCGACTGGGTCTTGCACGCTGGAAAGCACCAAAGATCGTTGACTCGGAACCAGCTGGTCTTGAATGTAGGATTGCCCGAAGTACAAGATTTCATCATCAGCTCCGTCTCTCGGATCCTTGATTCTGCGAACATTCAGTACGTAAAATGGGACAACAACCGCGGTATGCATGAGCTTGCTCGCCCATCCGATGATTACACTTACATTCTCGGTTTGTACCGTGTCATTGACAACCTTACAACGAGCTACCCCAACGTACTTTGGGAAGGCTGCGCATCAGGCGGAGGTCGCTTCGACCCTGGTCTACTTCACTACTGGCCTCAACATTGGACTTCTGATAACACGGATGCATCGAACCGTCTCACTATTCAAATGGGTACCTCACTTGTCTACCCACCTTCCGCGATGGGGTGCCACGTCTCCGCCGTTCCCAACGGTCTTACCCATCGCAACATCAGCATCGAATACCGCGGCCATGTAGCGATGATGTGCGGTTCCTTCGGTCTCGAACTTAACCCCGGAGAACTCTCACCTGAGGAAGCTTCCGCCGTGCCTTCCATCATGGCGCAAGCCAAAGCCGTAAACCCTGTTGTTATTTCTGGTGACTTTTACCGCCTCGCGCACCCAGATACCAGTAACTGGCCAGGTGTGCAGTTCGTTAGTGCGAATGCGAGCCAGAGTGTTGTGTTTGCATTCCAGCAGCTGTATATGATCAAGCCCGCTGCGCCCCCACTGAGACTGCAGGGTTTGGATCCTAAGGCGAGATATTACAATGACTTGGATAATGCGACATACAGTGGGGCTACATACATGAATGGCGGCCTCAATATCCAATGGCCTATGGGAGATTATCAGAGTAAGCTGATTTGGTTGAACAAGGTCTGAGTAGAGAGAATTCTGAGGGTATCAATCCGATAATCCTATCATTACCAAAAACGACGTATTTTTCCAGAGTATATAATCCTACCCTATAGCGCCAGCATACAGTGCACTTTCTAGTTGTTCTCAGCCAGCGGCCGACGGTAAATGGCCTCCCACCCATTCTCCGCAGCAGCCCGAATCATTTTGTCATTGAAAACATTCATTAGCTTCCCGCACTTATCTCCAGCAAGCACAGCAATATACTGATCCTCCCGATCCTTACTAACTTGATGATACCGACAAAGGTACGCCACATAGCTAGCCAACGCCTCGAGGATAGGATCCACAACCGCGTCCTCACGCGTCAGCTCAGCGACGATTACCAACTCCTTCGCTTCCACAGGACGACCAATAAGACCGCAGATGTAGCCTTCAATGATCTGCTGCGTGTATTGTGCCATGCCCAATATATGCGCAGCGAGACGAAGCTCCAGACCCTTCTGAAGATCATTAGGGGCGGAAAGATCGGTGTACTCCTTATCAGTACAAATCTTCGTTAGCCACTTGGAGATTGCTCGCATAGATTCCAAGGTGACGT
Organism: Alternaria atra; assembly: GCF_907166805.1. Lineage (NCBI taxonomy): Eukaryota > Fungi > Ascomycota > Dothideomycetes > Pleosporales > Pleosporaceae > Alternaria > Alternaria atra. The sequence continues at coordinate 1,668,082 of NW_025091331.1, forward strand.
CCTTGTGATAGAACTTGACCCAATCGTCTTTGGGATGACCCTCGACATGTTGACGGAAGACTGGTGAGGTAGCCAGGAACGCTAGCTTGGGGACGTTGACGTTCACTTTGTTGCCGTCGGGGTCGAGCACTTCCACCTTGATCGTGATGTTGGGACAAAGTTCCTTACGCGCAGAAGATGACCAGTTGCGGAGGTGGTAGCCTCCGTTCAGATTTGCCATGTCTTTTAGAACTTTATTGACTTGGCCGGTGGGGGAGAGGGATTTGACGTAGCCGTTGGTGTTTGGGTTGTTGCGGCGACGGAAGTTGTTGCGCTTCATCGATGGACCGGATTTGGTCGTGTCGGAAATGGTCGACATTTTTGTATTGTCTTGGATTGGTTGATGTGGTAAATCAGTTGATTTGAAGGTTTGTTTAGGGTTCTGAGTGATGTTGGTTCTTTGAGAGGGAGCAGAAGAGGGGTAAAATAGTCGAAGGATCTATACATTTTCAGTAGAAACTTGCTCTGGTGGCAATTGATAACTGGTGGCAGTGAAAGAACTGACCGGTGAGCTTGGTTTGAATGTAGAAACGTGTTCAAGAGAATCCACAGGATCGTAGGGGTGAGTCGAGCTAAATTCCCACGCCCATAGGAGAGTCGGTGTGCTGAAAGTGAACTGTAATGCAAGAGCCAACAGACGAGCACATGGCGATCTCAGGAGGTCTACATTGTACATCAAATCGTTTCCGTCGGGTGACAAGAAGCGTATCAGATGTCATTACTGTCGATTGCGAGACTCGACAGGAAGAAATGGTGTAAGTTAAGATATATTCAAGTGGTTTAAAGCTGCCATGACATTGCAGCAACAAGTTTTCAAAGAGATATAGGGCAGAAGAGAAGTTGGGAGGCATTTTATTTTACTTGCACAAGCAATTGAGTCTCGCCCATCCTGATTTCACTTCATACTTCCCTTAGGAGCACATCGAGGGAAGGGCTGTCGCACACCTCATGAAGTGGGTCAATGCCATCACTCGCGCCTCCGACAAGAATTTCGGCGTTCCTGTCCCTATTCGACATGACGAAGCAGATCATATGTTCGTCATCCAGATTCGCTATGCAGCACAAGTGCTTGGTATGGAGCTTTACGTCCGCCACTTCGTACAGGCTTAGAAGGAGAGCCTTCGGCAGCGCATGCCTTTGCCATACGAGATCGAATTTTTGCAGCGCGTGTCCAGGGGCGATGGCAAGGATGACATGGTCGACGCGCTGGGTGAGCGTCTGGCTTATCTTCGTCGTATCGGTCAATTCTCTGCATCACAGCTTCCAGCGGTTCAGCAGATGCTGGTCAAAAACCCCAAGATCGGCAAGGCGGCTCAGGAGGCAGATGAGTATGCTGGGGCGAAGCGTGCTTCCTATTCGGTTCAGGGCTGAATTGATAGTCCTTCACCGACCATCGCGATGTTGAACGACAAGAGGCCAGGCAATGCAAGGAGCATTGTTGAATTTAGCTGCGCAATCGTAAATCAACTACCGTTGGACTCGCTATAACGAGTGGTGGATATGTGAGCCCATGTCCTTCGCAGAAAATACTCGCCAGGACTTTGCCATGTAGGTAGAACATGCCTAAGATGCAGAATTAGATGATTGTTGAAGACTTCGCTTGCATCGAACTGAAGGCAATGAATGCGTGCTGTACAATCTCTCAGCCGTTCGGCATGAGCGCGTGAACGAATTCCACTGGTAGATAGCTCTTGGCTGCAGCAGATGTTCTTGATCACTTGCGAACAGAAGCGGATCCGGCGATAGATCGTGTCGTGTACAAGCTGCATCTGCTCGACATGCATCGTCCCGTTTCTTTAGGATATCGAAAGACCTATTCTTATTTCTTGCACAGCCCACCAACTGGAGAAGAGCAGTTTGGTGATTGTGACGGGAACAGGATATGTTTAGTCGGAATGGTAGTGTTGCTATTGATAGCTCTTCATGCAGCGGGGCTCTGCTGGTCGCTCCGTTTGGGCCCCACTAAAGCTTTCATGCACCCGCGGATAGCCCCATTGGCGGCGACAGCCAACACAAGCGCCGGCACCCGTGTTGAGATGGTAGCGTTCCGAAGATGGGGTGCAGCGCTTCTTGAGACAGGAGATGGTGATGGAATTCAGAGGATCGGGCCATGTTGATGCGTAGGCAGGATGTGTTGGGTTGCGCACGCTGGATCTTAGTACAATCCACGATGTACCGGTGTCGAGGTGTTGGTGGCGGTCGTAAGTGTGTCTAGCTCCGGTCGCATGTCGCTGCGTAGTTTTCGAGCCAGCAGGAGAGTCTAACGTCAGCCAAGATGCACCTTTAAGCGCCATGAACATGTTCAATTGGATAGAGGGGTCGACCCTGGAGCTCCTCTCGCGTGCGCACAAGGATGGGTAATCGAAGAATGTATTCGAGCCCACACGTCGTCCTAAGGCAGTTGCCGTAGCCTCGACAAACTATTGATTCCAGGGAGCACCTGCTGTAGTCGGGAATGCACTCGTATGCGGGCCAACGTCAGTCAAGTAGTTACCGGCGGCAATGTAGACGCAGTCACCAACCAGCGCATCGACTAGGACGCTCGAACGATGGCCCTCCACACTATGAGTGCAAGATGAAACAAAGCTGGGGGCCATTCATAAGAAGAGCAACCTCAGCGCTTGCGGAAACACTCAACAACACGCCTTGCATCTTGTCTCGTGGCATCTTGTAGACCTGAAGGTACTCGCAAATTAGAACATCGTCAACGACGCCGCAACACTCTGACAGTCGTCTGCGCACATTCGCCATCACCGAATTTTGTTTAGGTCCGTTTCATCCTGTGTTGGCTACGCGTGGGTATTTCCTTGTTATTAGTCCACGCGTCAAATGAAGGTTGGAGAGGTGTCAAGGCTCTTTCGAACCGCTGGACATCGGCCTAGTCCCCTTCTCGGCAAGCCTCGCGCGCACGCGCCTAGTTGCTCTCCACCACCGTCTTGAGCCCCTCCAGCACGCTCGAGTCTTGAAACCCCAAAGACCCGCTGCCTTCGTCACTCCTAGCAGCCCCCATAACCCGCCTAGTCTTGGGAGAGCTATCTTCTAGCCCCTCGACAGCCGTCTCCTGACGAAGCCCTACCCGCACCGCCCAGTCGCGCCTGCCGCCTGTCGAGCCGCACCTGCCTGTGACTCGTGGCCCAACGTCACTCCTGCCTAAACCCGAGCGGCCTCATACTTCACCACACCTCACCTCCTGGTACATCCCCTCCGAGACGTCATCCACGCAAAAGACATCAGCATAATTCGGCTTACGGTAGCGACCCACTCTGTTGGGACCCAAGACGACCCAAAGGGCAACCTCAACATCACTAACTTCCCCTCGTTATCTCCGGAGCCAGAATTGGTTAAGAAGAGTCTGTGACAGGAAACAACGTAGATGCAGTCGTTCAACAACGGGCCTTCGCCTCAACCACAACAAAACATGTCGTCGTCCGCGCCTCTCCTGCGACCACCCATCCCAGGCGCGCGCCCAGGGAGGAGAGGACCGCCACAGCTTGGTCTATCCATACCACCATCCCCGAACGCACGACCTGTCACCAATGGCGCGAACGATGGAATACCCACATTGAACGCACCACAACCCCGCCAGATGCCGAAGCTAAGCGTAGTAACTCCCATGGGCAGCAACAACGCACCACACGAGGGCAGAAACCCCCGAGCCTTGCCACCGCTCCATATAGGAACGGGTCTTTCAGCGTCAGGCTCGAGCGATGCGAGCGCACACTCAAGATCAGGTAGCTTCGGCGAAGTACAAGCAAATGGGTCAGCATCTTCATACCATGCAGCGCTAGGTTTTCCTGGACTGCAGAAAGGCACAGATCCCATCTCGGCGATATCACAGGGAGGTAGCGAGGGCGCGCCTTCGATGGAGCGGGCAAATAGTAGCCAGCCGCTACCAGACTTGGATGCTATGGCTGCGGAGAAGGGTCGACCATTGGAGGTGGACGATCTAGACGACGCAGCGTGGAGAGCGGCGAGTGCACGAGGAATGATCGAAGAGAAGGGTAGCTTAGGAGAAGGTGCTGGTGGCGCTGTCACAAAGTGCATACTGAAAGGCGGAAAGACCACATTTGCCTTGAAAGTATGCGTGATCATGTTCCCCTTGTTTTATTTGGCTAATTCGTGATCCAGATCATCACAACGAATCCCGACCCCGATGTCAAGAAGCAAATTGTACGAGAGCTTTCTTTCAACAAGAACTGTGCCAGCGACCATATCTGCCGCTACTACGGTGCTTTCATGGACGACAGCACAGGGACTATCAGTATCGCTATGGAGTTCTGCGAAGGCGGATCGCTCGATGCGGTATACCGCGAAGTCAAGAAGCTAGGAGGCCGAACAGGCGAGAAAGTGCTTGGCAAGGTCGCTGAAGGCGTGCTGAATGGACTCACATACCTCCACTCTCATCGCATCATCCACCGGGATATCAAGCCCAGCAATATTTTACTCTGCCGGAACGGTCAGGTGAAGCTGTGTGATTTTGGTGTGTCTGGAGAGTTTGGAACCAAGGGAGACGCCAACACTTTCATTGGAACTTCGTACTACATGGCACCTGAGCGCATCACCGGTCAAAGCTACACTATCACTAGTGATGTTTGGAGCTTAGGTGTGACTTTGCTAGAAGTAGCGCAACATCGCTTCCCATTCCCGGCAGACGGAACTGAGATGAACCCCCGCGCTGGTTTGATTGACCTACTTACCTACATCGTTCGACAACCCATTCCGAAGCTGAAGGATGAGCCTGAGAATGGCATCAAGTGGACGGAGAATTTCAAATACTTCATCGAGTGCTGGTATGTATTTGTCTTGTATGACATTGAACTCCTGCTGACATTTTCCAGTCTTGAGAAGGATTGTCCTCGGAGAGCCACCCCCTGGCGGATGCTCGAACATCCATGGATGGCCGAAATGAAATCAAAAAAGGTCAATATGGCGCATTTCCTCAAACAAGTATGGGACTGGAAAGATTAAACGTGCTTGCATCTGATTGCCAACTTCGATGCGACCCGCAGTGATTTCACTGTTGACAAGTGTCGTATGTTGGCGGATTTTACAGTCTTCTATTAGCCTCGAGCGGCTCAATTTGTACCTTCCATCAACACACTTGGTCGCATGCTGGGCATCAGACCAAGTTTGCCTGCACGGAGAGTAGCCGCACGTAAAAACAAAACTCTGGACGTGTAGTGCGGACTGCAACGATCTGGGAAGCTTAAGAGAATTTTCTGGCTAAGCTAGAATCGGTGCGCAAGTTCGATAGGGCGCTGTGCGGAGACCATAGGCATTGATGGCGTCTGAGCGGCTCATGTTGCATGTAGCAACCTTTGCAGATATGTGATGTATGTACGACTGAATGTTAAGAATCAAATCAGTGGAGAACTTTCGTGTACATAGCGATGCGATACCTCGTTTACGAGGAGGTGACGAAGGACGACGTAACTCGATTAACCTCACTAGAGTGGACGATCAGCTGTTCGCGCATTGTTCATAAGAGTGAACCCTCCACGCTTGTACGAGCTCGTTGCTATCTGTAGTGAATCGGTGCTCCATGAGGCTTAGCGCAAGATCCGGTCCGACGCAGCTCCGATTGCTCAGAGTCCGCGAGGCTTGGAGTCATACCAAATAATTTACGCTGCTGCACCTTTCGCTCCGCCGGTCGATTGAGAGAGTAAAGGATCGCCAACTCCTTGTATATCGCGTAAACCCCCGTTTACGAGTACTGCGACAACGCAAACCACCCCAGAGCCGCTCCTTGCATCCAACCTACCCCTCCAGATACCCCACCATCGCACACGAGAATCGCGCCAAAGTCTCCCGTAGACCAAACAACCCGCCAAAATGCCGACGATTGGGGTAGACAAGGCGGCCCTTTTCAAGGAGCTGGGCAAAGAGTACACTTACCAAGAGTTTGACGACCTGTGTTTCGAATTCGGTATCGAGTTGGACGAAGACACAAGCCTGAGCACCAAGCCAGAAGATCAGGCGCAACCACCACAACTCAAGATCGAGATTCCGGCGAATCGATATGACATGTTATGTTTCGAGGGTATCGCCATGAACCTAAAGGTCTTCCTTGGAAAACAGAAGTTGCCCAAGTGGACCGTCACTGCGCCTAAGGGAGGAGAGCTTGAGGTGCTGGACATTAAGCCTGAGGTAAGACAATTGTCTCTATGGCAGTAGAAGAATTGCGCTGACGACGTGTTTCATAGACCAAGCAAATACGAGAGCTCTGCTCTGGTGTCATACTGCGGGGCATCAACTTCACGAAAGAACGATACGAGTCCTTCATCGCGTTACAGGACAAGCTACATTCCAACCTGGCGCGTCAACGGACGCTGGTATCCATTGGAACACACGATCTTGATAGTAGGTAGCACAGGGTGATTATTTCGGAGTGGTTCTTAACAAAGTGTAGCAATCAAGGGTCCCTTCTCCTACGAAGCGCTACCGCCGGAGCAAATCAAGTTCGTACCGCTCAACCAGGAGAAGGAAATGAACGCAAAGGAGCTCATGGAGTTCTATGATGTGAGTAGTCATGTACCGCTCCTGCGAATTGCGTTCCTGACCTTGAGCAGAAAGACAAGCATCTCGGACGTTTCCTGCACATCATTCGCGACTCGCCAGTATACCCCGTAATCTACGACTCAAATCGCACTGTCCTCTCGCTACCGCCTATTATCAACGGCAACCATAGCAAGATCACACTCGACACGAAGAACGTTTTCATTGAAATAACTGCGACCGATAAGACCAAGGTCGAGATCGTCAATCACATGCTCGTCGCCATGTTTGCTGATTACGCCGAGTCAATCGAACCTATCAAGATCAACTCACCCCACAATGGAGAGTCAAGAGAGTCGCCGGATCTTTCACCGCGGCAGATGCAGGTTGAGGTCGATTACCTGAACCAGGTCACGGGTCTAGATTTGTCGCCTGAGGAGATCTCAAAACTTTTGGCGAAAATGGGTCACGACGTTTCGCCATCGCAATCCGACAAGAACATCCTCGACGTTTCTGTACCCATCACCCGAGCGGACATCCTACACCAAGCTGATATCATGGAGGATTATGCCATCGCCTACGGCTTCAACAAGCTGCCAAGAGTATATCCCAACAAAACTGCTGCCGTATCAGCGCCATTGCCGATAAACAAACTTGGCGACATAGTACGAATTGAGTCTGCCTCGTCAGGATGGACTGAAGTCATGCCCCTCATCCTCTGCTCACACGAGGAGAACTTTGAGTGGCTGAACCGAAAAGACGACGGCAAGACGGCTGTCAAGCTTGCAAACCCCAAGACCGCCGAGTACCAGCTCGTTCGGACGTCACTACTGCCAGGTCTCCTCAAGACGATCAACTCTAACAAGCATCACTCTGTACCGATGAAGATCTTTGAGGTTAGCGATATTGGTCTCGTCGATTTGGAGCAGGAGAGGAAGAGCAGGAACGAACGACACTTCGCTGCCGCTTTCATGGGCAAGACAAGTGGCTTCGAACAGGTACACGGTCTGCTGGACAGGCTGATGCTTATGCTTCGATCAGCGTTCCTTACACGGGAAGACGGATTGAAGAACGACCAGCTACAGGGTTACTGGATAGAAGAGGTCGATGGTAAGTGCACGCTCTTAGGGTTTGAAAGATGTGTAAAAACGCTGACTTATTGCAGACCCAACTTTCCTTGCTGGACACTCAGCGGCTATCAAGCTCAATATCGGCGGCAAGAACCATACCATTGGTGTCTTCGGTATCTTGCACCCGAGTGTGCTCCAGAAGTTTGAGTTGCCGTAAGTTCCTTCTAGATAATATTGGAGCAAGATACTGATAAACGTACAGATACCCTGTGAGTACAGTAGAGTTCAACCTAGAGGTCTTCTTGTGAGAGAGCACGTCATACTCGTCTGGCCACGTAGCCCTTCAGAACTGCTTCGGCGTCATAGATACCTATAAGGCGTACATGAAATAAGATACTATAATGGGATCTCGTCTATATCATAGTAGTACTTTCGTCTGGCTACCACACAAGAGCTGAATACCAAAGTTGTTTCGTTTCTTTCTTGTTTTTGTGTTACCGAATGGTGGGTTGGCTTTGCTTCAACACCGCACCTGCCGAGTGCGGATAGCAGTCAGCTGGATTTGGGACGATCGAAAACAAGTATAAGGCGACTAACGTGTATCCCTACGCAGCTTAGCTGTAGTACATTTGGAATGTTCGGAAGACGCGGCGCGTAGTGTTGCCCCGAATGTCTCGGGGTTGCATGTACCTGATACGCGAACATGCACTGTGCCGCACACATGCTGCAACCAATGACTTGGTGGTGACCCCCACCATCGAACGTAAGCAATCTCATTACCTCCCTCGACGTACGCTCTATTTACCTTGATTATTACCACCCTCACTATCCAAGAGGCTGGTGTTTATATATGATCGATTTGTCGATACCATCGGAATGACCAGTAGAAAGTACGGCAAAGTACTCGAGCGGCTTGGAGATGCTGAACCGACTACGGTGGATGATGTCAGAGCGATTTTAGAAGGTATCTGTGTGTCCAAAGGTTATCTCGACGAGGATTATCGACTTGATTTGGAAAATCTCTCGCCCGAACATCGTGATCGGACATTGTATATCAACGAAAAACAGCGAAAGCTCGAAGCAGCATTTACAAAGAGGTTCGTAGTGCATAAAAATTATAGTTATACTCTAAAACCGAATTCAGTGTCTCTCAACAGCTCTACTCGTCCAAGTATCGGTTCCTATATGAACTCGTCCAAAACGCCGATGACTCGCTGTATGGCAAAGCGCGCCGCAGATCCGAACAGCCATTTCTTCGATTCCGGATTACCCCGAGTACTTTCATCGCGGAAACGAACGAGGATGGCTTCAGGCGAGCAAACGTCGAGGCAGTTTGTGCGACTGGAGAAAGTTCGAAGAAAGCGTCGGCTGCAGACGATCACATTGGGGAAAAGGGCTTTGGATTCAAGTCCGTGTTCTCAGTCGCTAAAGAAGTTCATATCCAATCTGGACTCTGGTCGTTTCGATTTCAACACCGGCAAGGGGACGACGGTCTTGGGATGGTAACGCCTCTGAACGCCGATGCAGTCATCCTCCCTGCAGATGTAACTACAAGGATAACTCTACATCTCACAAAGAGCGCAACCGCAGACTACCAGGGTCTGCTAAATGCAGTCGCAAGTATGCCAGAGTCGACAATCTTCTTTTTGCAGAGACTGCACCGACTCCATATTCATGTGACTAACCTGGATGCTAAAGTGATAGCAACTACTTTCGAGACGACAGCTGTCGACACTCAAAGAACCCGTGTTCTACTCAAACGCTGCCAAAAGATCAATGGTAGAACTGCAATCGACGAGAGCTTGTATCGTTGTTTTGCTCATGTCGTCGACAATATGCCTGAACACGAACATCGGAAGAATCGCAAATCAGCGCGCATCGAGTTAGCTTTTCCTGTGGAACCTGCAACAAAGAAGCCGAAGCTTAGCAAATCTGGGCAGCACGTCTTTGCATACTTGCCATTACTGCGTCTGCAACAAATCCAGGTAAGTTGATCGTATGTAGGACAGAAGCACGCTGATCTCTTTTCTTAGTTTATCATTCAATCAGATTTTGTCACTTCGGCAAACCGAGAAAGTGTAATTGACTGTGCCTGGAATACCTCGATCTTTAAGGGTGTGGCGAAGACGTTCGCAATGGCTGTGGAGAGTTTCACGAAAGAAGACGATCTTTTGAGATACTCCTGGCTCGACTATCTGCCAACCGAATTGAACGATGATCGTTGGGAGATATTGTGCCCGTTGATTGTAGAAGAGTTGGCACGGAGACCCATCTTGCAGACTTGGCGACACCGTTTCAAAAAGCCTGGGGAGCTTCTTCTACTACCAAGTTATATGTTGTGCGACAGCGAACCAATCCTGAAGGACCTTCCGGATGACGTGTATCTCGCCTCTGATTACGAACCATACATGTCCAAAGTGGAGTCGCTCGGTGTGCGTCGCGCGAGTCTCTCTAGCATGATTAAACGATTAGAAGTCGACATTGTACGCGCCCAAAAGTCGAGAGTAAGAACAAAGGACCCCGACGATCTTTGGCATGTTGCATTCGCTGCGCTGTTCTCGAGGGCATGGACAGCTAAACAGCCAGCCGTCTCAGTTCAAGAGAAGCTGAAGCGATTGGCTATCATCCCACTGCAGAGCCGTCTTCAGTGGACAGGCGCACTAGGCCAGATCGGTGGTGGAGGACAGAAAAACGTCTATTTCTCAGAGACTGACGGAAACTCCATCCCTAATTCTATTGCTCTGCGCCTCTTAGACACACAAGCGTCGACGAACCAGACCCGGAAAGCTTTCTACAAGTTGCTTGGCGTCGAGGAATGTCCACATGAGCTAGTCGTTGAGAAGATCAACCAGATGCATCTCTCTACCGATGGTATTCTCGATGTAGAATCACACCTTGAATACCTTTTCTACGCAAACGAGGACCCAGAATCGGTCAAGTCATGGGTCCGGGTACCGACAAACCAGGGTACATATGTGACGCAATCCAGCAAGTTGTACTTCCCATCTGAAGGTAGAGATGATCTGCACCGGCTTCTCGATGGTATCGATCCCTCAGAGTTCAATGAAATCGTGGTGTTCCTTGATGAGTCTTTGGTAGAGTTGGAAACAGAGTCTACCAACGAAGAGGGGCTCACATGGCAAGCTTGGTTGCAACAGGCGACGGGCGCCCGGTATCATCCGCCACTTCTACATTGGAATACCAACAAGTCCTCGTTCGAACTTTCACCCGTATTGAAAGCACTCAACAATTGCAGACCTAGAAGACTTTTGAGAGCGCTCAGAGCGCACTGGCACGATTACGAGAAAGATGCTCCTAAGATCGAAGCTGATCTTAAGGCTATGCGGGTAAGATGCATGGTGGCCGCTAATGAATCCTCGCGACGTGCAGCTCTGGAATACACCTACCTTCCTACAGCAAATGTGATCGACCGAGCGCTAGAGTTAGGTCTATCTCCTATCGAATTCGACATACTTGACCTACCAGATCGGCGTAAAACTACCGACAAGCTTGACGATGCTGGTTACCGAAGATGGCGGTTTCTCGAAGACTTTGGGGTACGTCGCCAGCCGGATCTCGACTTCTACAAGCGTGCTCTTGAAATCATCTCGATGAAGTCTAAAGACCCCGATTTTGAGGTTTTGAAGGAGATATATGCGAGCATAGCTAAGTGTACTACGGTAGACGGTCACGCCGATCTTTGGTATGCTAACCCCAATTGATGCTTCACCCCATGCATATCACTCACTGAAATAGCGAATTCTTCGAAGAAGGCCTATTGTGGATTCCTAGTAGCAAAACCTGGGAGGACCGCAGTTGGTGCAATTGGCGCGGTCCACCTTTCCTGGAACACCGCAAAGTGTTGCATCCACACTATGGACACGATCCGATACTCACAACGTTCTTCAAAAACATACTAAATGTAACAGATACGAGCATCTCAGATGTTATGGATGAGCTCCAATGTTGCCGCCGACGGTTTGGTTTGTCGACCAGCCTTACTGTTGCCGGCGAGATTTACGAATACCTGAATAGCAACGCATCCGGTGACAAAGACTGGGAGAGTATCATGTAAGTTGTGTTTTATCATATCCTTTTGCAATGGTACCATCTCAGTATGCAGGAAATGCTCTAGAAGCTTTTAGCAAGGACAGCGAATTCTGGTGGTAACTCAGAGTCGCGTTCGAGCTCTGCCAAACGTTAACACACATTGGCAATGCCGTTGGGCATTTTCGCAGCTGCAAATTTTAGGATCTAATTGACATGCGCTGACTACTTCTAGGGAGTTCTTTCGCGAGGGAGACTACATACTGGGCAAGAAAGACACTTGGCACAAACTCGAGACGTGTGTCTGGCAAACTCCGTTTTTGCTTTCTGGATACCATGAACTGAGCTCCACGTACCCACAACTAGAATCCTTCTTTGTAAAAAGGCTCAAGGTCAAGAAGGTTACGCCAGGTATGCTCGTTGATGAGATCACGAAGATGGTCAACAAGAAAACTCCCAAGTATGATAGGATTCGAAAGCGACTGATCGATGTCGGCATGGTATTGGCCAAGACCGAGCTGGATGAGGCGACTCGAAACGCACTTGACGCACTTGTAGAAAGTCAATTTCTGCCCAAAAGATCTGCCGATGGGAATACAACGCTCCTTGCTGTCCTCGACAATTATGCAATCGCGGACCATACTCGATATGCCAGCGCCTTTGCAGAGCAGAACATTCTACTTGATTTCTCGGTCGAGGAGGTTCATATCATGAACGTCATGTTCGAGCACATTGGTGTCAAGAAACGCTATCTATCGTCCCTGGTTGTCGAGGAATCTACAGTCGAAGACGGCGCTGAGGAGGACGATGATCTATCGCATCAGCTGCAAGCGAAATCTTACGCTCTCTACTGGTAAGTCTGTTCCTAAACAATACTGGATATACGAAAGATATTGGCGAGTACTCTAGCACATCATCCATGGAGCGTTATTACCGCAGACAAGATCTACGTAACCACTCCTCCGGTCACACCGAAGCTGACTTTGTAAAGCTGTGCCACAAAGTACAAGAGCGTTAAGGCTCTTCGTGGAGACTGTACACTGTTTGAGACATTGTCAACAGCACGCGTTCTCAAAGGTGACCTCGCAACCCACCTGGTTATCGACAAAAGAGACCTGGACTTCCAGTCTAAAGTTCGAAGCGACAGATCATTCATACACCATGAAATAACAGAAGGTTCCTTGAAGTTGTATGTTCCCGAACACCATAAGCAGCGTAGCACATGCTATCGGTCACAACTTCCGAAACTGCTTGCTGAAATTATGGAAATTGACTCCACCGCATGCCATGACATCTCTGTCATCATCGAAAGCGATCTCAGAGCCCTTGAAGATGTTCTGGTCGAGCATGACATAACCATTGTGTCCTGGATTGAACAACCTGTTCTTGATATATCTGATATTGAAGATAGTGTCACTTCGTCCCCGAGGTCGCAATACATGCTGGATGCTGCAAATCCAGACATGCGAAGACGTGCTTCTACGATTTCATCAACGGGATCGATGAGCCCATCTGAGTCGACCCTCGTCGACTATGCGGCAAGTAGCTCCATGCAGATCATCTCCAACCCCCGAGTGAGTCGTAGCTCGAATCAGGCGGATCATGATCGTCACAATGGTGCTTTAGGTGAAGCGTTTGCAAGTCTTCTTCTTGACCCACTCAGTATCTAGATACTGACAGTGACAGGTGTTCGAAGAACTTTCCGCCCTCAATTTGGCAGACTTCACTCGCAACAATTGGCGAAGCACTATTCGCGGAGAACTCTCACGTTATCACGGATACGCTGGTATTGCTAATTGGGAAGGTCGCGAGACCGCAGATATCGTCTACAAAGACTGTGATGGTAGGCTGACGCGATGGTTGAAAGGAAATTGCACGGGTGGCTATCCCGCTGGTTTTAGGAATCGTGACTTTGCGGAGCACCCGATTGAGTACTACTTCGAAGTTAAAAGCACCACTGGGGCGTGCGGGTCAAGGTTCTTCTTGAGCACTGGACAGTACAAACTCGTAAGTTATCCGGACCTTGGATACTTCAAGCTTGTCCGATGCATGTTTTGGGCGTGTAACTGACGCGACAAGCAGATGCGTGAAATGACCATACAGACAGGTCAGTTACCGACCAGAATATACGTCATCATGCGAGTCTTCAACGTCCTGTCCGACGATAAAGAGCTGAAGATATTCGTGGATCCAGTACGACTGGAGGGGATTCATGTTGAATTTGAAGTGGAAGGGTGGACTGGGCGGATACTATGATGGGCTGCATAGTACAGCAACAAAGATCCGCGGCTGTTCTTGTCACTGTAATCTCTCTTATCCAAAATGATATTTCCTAGCAACTTGTGTGTGTCAGAAGCCCAAATTCTGACGTAGCCCAAAGCGAAGTGCCATCATCACAGCTCAATCTTGAGAGAAAAAGCTGCATCGCATGCATTGCCGTTTAGCCGTATAGTGAGAAACCGAGCACCATAGCTTTAGAAAGCTATACGTAGCGCTTTACTACACCTCAGTGCATATTCGATAGTTCAGTCTTAGCTTGTGGGGAAGCCAGTATGTCACTAGTTCAAGCGTGCTGACGTCATCTACGCCTCACGCAGATACCAACCCGAACGGATGTCTCAGTCGCGTCACCTCTCTAAATCTGGTACTTGGTGCAAGGACGGCTGAAAAGGCCCGCAACATCAACGCGAAGTCTGAGGTTCTGTGAAAATTTCCACAACCAAGCGTTGCATAGCCTTCTTGGGGTGTCGATTACCCGTACTGCTTGCGTCGTTCCTGGCGGAGAATTGACCCTAGATGTCACTGTGCATGCAACGAACTAGTATCTGAGCGAATGACTGTTCGTGACTGCGCGTAGTCAGGGTCTTCACGTTGGGCTGATAGGGATCCAAGCAGCATCTAGGACCGAAGCATTTGAGTAAGCGTGTCCAAGTGGAGACTTACCAAAAGCTAAGAGCCCCGGGATTTGATGGCTGGGCGCATAGCCTTCTAGAAGATGTACTAGTTTTACAGAAAACTCGTTTGGAAGCCGACCCATAGCCAAGCAGAACATCAGGAGCATTTCCGAAGGAGTTCATGCCGTATGCGCGCCTCACATTCCAGTCTTCTGACAGTTGTGCCGACATGACATTCTCCTCTTTAATATAACATGTCGTTTTGCTAGAAATTCGTGGCGATGACTAGGCTTCTAGCTTCGCGATCTTGGCTCGATATTTCTGCCAGTAGATGGAGGCCAATATCGATAGTCGTAAGTGTGTGTCCGGTAACCTCCATCCACAAGTGCTTCTCTAGGTATATATATCAAGTCTTTTTGTGCATGTACGGCCTGTACACATCTATTGAGAACTGAGCACCAGATTCAACTTCTTGATAAGAATACCTTTCTTCAATCCCCTTCCACATATCTCTTCAGCACTTCGACATGGCCCCTCGCGCAGTACACTTCATCCGCCATGCTGAAGGCTACCACAATTCGGAACACAATGAAAATATCCCCGATCCAGATCTCACTCCGAAGGGCAAAGAACAATGCGAAAAGTTGTCACAAACATTCCATTTCTTCGATCGCATCGACTTGGTTTGCGCGAGTCCTATCCGCCGCACTATTCAGACTGCACTCATCAGTATGGAGCCCTGGTTGCAGTCTGGAAAACGCAATATCCTAGCTCTTCCTTTAGCTCAAGAAGCCACAGACCTGCCTGCGAATACACCGAGCGATGTAACGCGGCTTCAGAACGAATTTGGCGACGTGTGCAACTTCCACAGGTGCCTAGACATCTACACCGATTTCAACACCAAGAAAGGGAAATGGGCGCCGGATGGCGGTTCACTAAAGGCTCGCGCGCTTGAACTCCGCCGCTTCTTGCGCGATCTCGACGAGCAGGAGATTGTTGTTGTGTCACACGGTGATTTTCTACATTATGTTTCTGGGGATCTGGATGAGAATGACTGTCAGACGCATGGGGATTGGCAGAATACGGAGATGAGGAGTTATCGGTTCTATCCGGTGGATCATGAGGATGCGCTGTTGCAGGAGACGGACGAGAGTGTGAAATTGAGGAACGCGAGTGGACCTGGACAAGCGATGGGCTCTGGGTCAGATAAAACGCCGTGAGACAGGTGTCGGTGGTGTGCAGAGTCGGATTGCGGAGTTTAGCGATCTTACTATGATCTTGAAATCCATGTAGACCTTTCGACATTGAGTATAACTAGCAACTGCACGTTAAGATGATGATATTGCAAAATATTTGAGAGGAAGACAGGATACTTGTTCCCCGTTGCAGCTACCCCACATATTTGAACCGGCGAATCTTGCTACATCCAGCGGCGCTAACCCCGGAGCCGCCTTCCACGAAGAGCGTGACCGCGGCTTTATACCTCAGATGCCGCGCCATGACTTCTGTAGCATCAGGAGCGCTCTATCATTATAACCTGGAGGCTGTCATTTCAACAACCATGTTTCCGTTTTCCACATGTTCCCCAACATCGCTGACATCCTCGAATCCGCTTCTACTACAACCCTCCCTTCAACACCGGTTACTTCTGCATCGGAGACCACCATGGCGAGCGATTCAATAACACACATCGTGCTCTTCAAATACCGGGAGAATATAACATGGACTGATCTAGAAAGCCATTTCAAGTCCTTCATGGCACTACAACATAAATCGCTGGATCCTCATACCGGTAAACCACTCATACAGTCGCTCAAAGCCGGCAAGAACAGATCATGGGAACCATTCTCAAAAGGCATGACACATGGGTTCGTGCTCGAGTTTGCGAACCAAGCGGATCTGGACTACTACCTCACTACCGAACCCGTTCATAAGGCCTTCTCCAAGGCCGCAAAGCCGCTGATCGAGGATAGTTTGGTGATCGATATCAAAGATGGAGTACTCTTTGGTCCGGCGGCTGAACATCCGTCGACGGAAGGGGACGGAGTAAGAAGAGGGATGTGTCATTGCGAGAGTATCCACTGGACGGCGAAGCTTGAAAATGCGGAGCATGTGCTTTGCCATTGCTCGACGTGTCAAAAGCTCGGCGGCGGACCGTACTCATGCAATCAAATCATACCGAAAGAAGAACTGCATATCATTTCGGGTGAAGAAAACATCAGGCAGTATCGGTATAAGGGTGCTAGCGGTATGTTTGCCTTCGCTTACAGCGGAGGGGAGAGAGCTGACTGGGTACAGGCAAATTTGTGCGATGCTATTTTTGCAAGATTTGCACAAGCCATATTTATCATCACCAGGATGTCATGCCAGATAAGATCATCGTGCGTACTTTGTTACTAGAAGGTGGTGAGAAAATGCCCGCGACCGCTGAAATCTTTGGGGAAGGAAGGCTGGCCTGGGTGCAAGAGCTTTCGAAGCAACTATAAGCAGTGAAGTACGGAGGGGAAGTGAATAGTATGCTCGGTTTGGGCGCCAAGGGAGGTGCCTGTAGTAGTATTACATAGGAAGAGTGTTGATGCACAGGCAGGGCAACACAACGCGATCAAATAACTCAGTAAAAGAATCTCAATGCAGGTGACCTGTAGTAGTATAGCTGCTTCATCATGAAAAATGAACGATGTCCTCCCGCAAGGATTCATTGATCAATGCAACTATTCATCTGTTTCATATTCGTCAAATTTTGCTATACGAGAACTGCATTCACAACGCGATTCCCATCTCACGCCAAAATGAGGTTGACGCGAAATGTCTTGAATACCAAAACTGCTTACAGAACTTCTCATCGGGATACTATCGTCGTGCAGCCATGTGAGATTTCTTCTAAGACAAGGTAGAAGAGTGAACCTCTCAAGTGGCTGGAGCATACGCGTGCACCTTTTTGTGAACTTCCCTTCAGCCTTGTTTGGGAGTTCACGATGGTCGTTATCAATAGTATACCCAGGCCCAAGTCTGCCGCGCCAGTAATAACACTTGGAATTAGGCCACCAGTCCTCCTCGATATCTTATAGCAAATCCCGGGGCATTTGTTCACCATTCGTACTATTTGAATCCTTCTCCTGGCTGTTGTCCACCCTCCACGCCACTGTCTTCGTGATCATCATCGGATCCCCATGTTGTGTGTTCCTTCTCGGCATTTGCTTCTCTTCGCCCGGTACGTTGGTCAACTCAATTTCATCAATCTCCTTGAACGTGCCGTGTGTCCTCGCAGTCCTTGTGAAGTGTTTTGACCGAGCGTCTCCCTGAGAGCCGGCTGTGGGGTACATGTACCCACGATTACTAGATTCATCCGCATTCTTGAGCGAAGGAATGCAGCAACTGAGAATGTACTTGATTGTCGGCCCACATGTTCCGATTATTGCGAGCCCAGACTCAATGTTTGAAAGGGTATAGCCAACTTCGTACGATCCATCCTCCGTGGCCTCTTTCAGTACGAAGACTTTGACAAGAACACTCGTGCGGACCGCGCCGACCACGGTGACCAGAATTCCAAAGGACAGAAATGCAATAACCATGAGCTTGCGACCCAATGGCATCTTCAGATCGTGCAGTATCCATGAAGGCATGAGCAGGATCAGGACGTCAGTCGTGAGCACGATTGACGAAGTGCTGACGGTGTAAGCGCCAGCATCAACACATTGTCCTTGCACACTGGGATCCCAATATCTGGATATTGGGTTGCACTGCAGAATACAGGCGAGAGGTGCAGCAATGGCGAAGCAACCGTTTATGATAAGTGTCCCCCATAGACAACGGTTTATCCACTTGTTCTGCGATCGAAGTTTGATGAGTGTCATCAAGAAGGAGACCTTGACCAAGGCAAGGATGGGATTATAGATAATCGAGTTCGCGTAGTTCCACTACGTGCTAGAGTTAGAGTTATGTATGGTAGATGGTGATGATGTTGCTACATGACGTACCTTCATCATCACGATTGGATCGACTGCACCATCGGGGATGTCGCGAGTATGGTAGCCATAGTAGCTGGTGAGGATATCTACCAAGGCTTGTTAGCTGTGTGTACAGATAAGTTACGAACATTGCGTATGAGATGTGGATATACATACATCCACATGTTGTGAACGACAGGACGAGGTTCAGAAGCTACATAACAGTACATAAATTAGTCAAAACCAGAACGCTGCGGACCTGAACAGTGCTTTACAGTTGCAATGATAAGAAGTGTATCTGCTAAGGAATGTGTGAGTAGAGATGTATCTTCAACAATCAAGTAAACTCACCAACACCCAATTTGCCTCCCCTAAGCCTTATTGCAACACGTACAGACACTATCAAAACAGAGCAAACGCTCGGGAAAATCGCCAAAAACAGGTTTACTGGCTGTAAGCCTTTGTTCGTCATGGTTGACTTGTGTGTATGCAGAGGATACGCAGAGGAAGAGTTGAAGCATGTATAACGAACACTGACATCGGACAGCACCTCGGGACGGTTCTTCTTGCGATGAGGATTCCAAAATTCCCATCTCCCGCTTTCGGGTCATCTCTACGCCCCTGAGTGAGGAAGTAAGCCCATTCCTGAAGGGTTGTGGTTGGTCGATGCAACAGTAAGCGGCTCACAAATGTCCTCATCCTGGCGCATCTGTGATCCTGTTTCACGGAATATTAGATGAACTTCGGCCGTGATCACTTCTCGGGGAATCCGCTGGGAGGGAGCTTAGCAAAGGTTATCCCTTGTGGAATTGTTGTGATACCCAATCATGGATTTAGATCGAAGTTAGTGGCGTTCTCTCGATTATCTATCTTCCTTGGTATTCTCCGCTGTAGTAATTGCTGAAAGATACGGTGAACGACAGGCAATCCTTCTCTCCAGCCACTTGAGGCGGAACCACGTTGTGGGAAGCGTTATGGGACGCTTCGTATCGTCCCCGCGGCATCCTGATCTCCATTCGGTATCGTTTCCAATCCACATACCATGGGTGACCCACTACAAATTCATCGAGGACAGACGAGGTTATCTAACAAGCCGCCTAATGGTGATCTTTGCTTCCGTCCAGGCTCCATCACACCTGTATTCTGCAGCTGACACAGCTAAGACTATTGTGGGGCTCAAGGCGGCAGAGAACCCTGAGCCAAATCCTTCCTCGCTTAGGGTCTTTCCATCTCCGAATCGCAAAGATATGCAGAAGCCGGAAATCCGAAGGCACCTTGTGTTTTCACGGTTAAAAACAGACCCCGGGACGGTTCTGGGGTACTGCCATTGGTGGAGTGGCCGCCACCGAACGGTCGGACCGTAGGGGAAGAGGGAAATTGTGCCACGAGCGGCAACTACACTCGGACGCGCTTTACGAGTAATGTAAGTATAACGACCTACATACTGCTGATGCACGAACGCAATGATATCTCCGATATTTGCCTCTCAGGTGTTATCTGCCATGTGGTTCGATGTGTGGTTCTCGATCGGATCCTTTGGCTTAGCGCCACGTGAGAATGAATTCATTTATTAGAGACACTTCGTGTAGGCAAGATTTGGTTTTTCATCGCCAACACTTTCGCTTTTGTTAAGTTGCAGTTGTTTCGCTATGTCTGCACGCGGGTCTTTGTTGTTTCTTGCTGCGAACGCTATCGGCGCCCTTGGTAGTCCTGTCGCCTTACGCGATGTCACACCTGCTGCTGCTACAGTCTCTGCGGACTCACCTGCCGGCGTTGCTCTTTTCCCCTTGGAGACAGTTCAATTGACCGACGAGGCCTTGAAGACAGCGGATAGCCAAACCAGCGAGGTCGATGTGGGTGCGCTCTTTGGCTTCGACGGTGGCAACGAGACAAAGGCTATTGCAAAGCGCGCACTCCGCAGTGGTCAATGCAAAGCCTTTCCAGGTGATTCAAACTACCCGAAGGAATGGGTGTGGTCTGTCTTCGACCTCTTGCTTGGAGGAGCACTCATCAAGACTACTCCTATCGCTGCGCCTTGCTACAAGAATTCAGCCTGGAACGACTATGACGAGGGAAAATGCGCAGACATTTCGGCCAGATTCACCACGGCCGATCTGCAGTAAGTAAAACTCCGTATGTAGCACATAGCACTTTTCACTGACCTTCGTAATCAGCACGAGTGACCCAACCTCAATGATGTGGCCGCTCTTCCAGGGTCGTACCTGCATGCCTACCGACGATCCCAGTGGTACCTGCACGCTAGGTGGTTATGCCTCTTACTCCATTGATGTCACGAACGTTGCGCAGGTGCAGCTTGGCGTCAACTTCGCTCGAAATATGAATCTAAGGTTGACCGTTAAAAACACTGGCCATGACTATATTGGAAAGTCGTCCGGCGCAGGTGCTCTAAGTCTATGGACGCACAATCTCAAAGACATCCAGTTCATCAAGAACTACAAGTCGGCTGAGTACAACGGCCCGGCTTTCAAAGCTGGTGCTGGTGTCCAAGGGTTTGAGATTCTGGAAGCTGCTCGCGACCACGATGTCACTGTCCTGGCTGGTATTTGTGAGGTAAGTTTATCGGGACATGCGAGATACCAGATGAGAGATTACTAACATTGGAGTGTAGACTGTGGGATGGAGTGGTGGCTATGTTGCCGGAGGTGGCCACTCGCCTCTTGCATCCATCTACGGTATGGCTGCTGACCAAGTTCTCGCCTATAAGGTTGTCACCGCCGATGGACGCTTCGTAACTGCCTCTGACTCTATCAACTCTGATCTTTTCTGGGCCCTTCGTGGCGGAGGAGGTGGAACTTTCGGCGTTGTTACCTCTGTCATTGCCAAAGCTCACCCTAGAATTCAAGTTACCAAGTCCGTCTTCTCTTATCAGGCTCCGGTCAACGACTCCGCCAACTTCTGGAAGGGCGTCAACGCTTACATGAAGCGCTTCCCCGAGTTTACCAATGCAGGTACCTATTCATACTTCTGGATCTGGAACTACGGTACCTCGCTCGACTTCCAGATGACTCCCTTCTTTGCGCCAAACCATACCATCGAGTCTTTCAATGCGCTGACCAAAGATTACTTCGATGACCTCAAGTCATTTAACATCTCTGTAACCCCCAACACTACCTATTATGAGAACTTTTACTCCGCCAACAAAGGATCATGGGGCGCAGATACTCTTGGTGTGACAAACATTCGTCAAGCTACCCGTCTTTTCCCCAAGAGCCTTTGGGAAACCGAAGCAAAGTTTAACTCCTTTTACACCACAATCAAGAACACAGTGATGAACGGTCACACTGTCGGTGGCTACCACATGGCTCCGGGAAACCCCTCAAATGTCGACAATGCTGTCAACGAGGCATGGCGTAATACCCAGTCTTTCCTCATCACCGCCAATCTAGTCCCAGAAAATGCGACCGCAGCTCAATTTGCAGAAGCTTCCGACTACCTTACCTACGATATCATGGACTCATGGCGTGCTGTGGCTCCGGCTTCCGAGGGAGGCGGTGTCTACCTCAATGAGGCGGATATCCAGGAGCCAAACTGGCAAACCGACTTCTATGGAGCGAAGCACTACCCCAAGCTTCTCGCCATCAAGAAGAAGTGGGACCCCAAGGGTGTGTTTTATGCTACCACAGCTGTTGGGAGTGAGGATTGGGTCGTCAAAGATGGTGACCAAGGCGCCCAAACTCAGAACGGTCGCTTATGCCGAGTGTAATTCTGCAGCTTGTTGTGTGCCGACCGATCGCTAGCAAAATACTGTAAATAACAGCTGTCGTCGATGAAACCAACAATATGGTTAATACCGTTTGAAACAGTTTGCTGTCATCCTTGACATTCCGTGCCGTAGTTTTATTCCTTGTCATTTCGCAATTGCCGTCCTTAACCTCGCCGCAGAACCGCAGAGCATGGGCCAACCCATTCCCCTGCTTCCTTGACATGGAACTGCTGCGCCGCAACTAGTCTTGGGCAAGGAATGTCCCATTCAGGCGGGCAGGGAAAATTCTGAGTCCGCACCGCAGTAGTCGACGAAGTGGAGCTCTTGAATCCTTCGGGTCCTTACACAACCCGACCGTAAGAACGGCTTGTGGGACGATTGAATCTTGCCGGTGAAGGAAAGTTTCCGATCCTTCTTGCTTAGAATTGAGTGTAGGTAGGTCCAAGGTCCAAAACCAACGCATGGCCCGGGTCACGACGTAGCTATAAAACCGCGCGATGTGGCGGCTGCGACTGGAAAGAAGCACGAATCTAGGCTTTGCGCGTACAGTAGAACTGCTTGATGTAACCTAGAGGTTTCGATTGAAGATCCTCACTAGTAACTCAAGCCCTACGTGGTGAGCACAGACGACGAGGGCTCGCAAGGCGAAGGAAGTGTATGGTAGCAGTGACAGCTATAGGTCACAGATTGTCGCCGTCGAAGATATTCTCTCAAGAGTGTTTTTTTTGTAAAGCAATGTGGTGATTGCCTACGAAAGGCTTGCCTTGGGCTTTATGCCAATTGTCAAAGCACCTGTCTGAGTGCTCGCAACTGAGCCTCACGTGCGAACACTGAAATCCAACGCTACGTCTTGTTGTTTGTTCTTGATCTCATAGTGTCAAGTAGCGCGTCGGTGAAAGTTCCCAAGAGCCCATAGTGGAACCTATTGTAGTGAAGTATTACGGATTTGTGGAACGGGTCGCTGCCGTAATCATCGCGTCGCGGAATCCTGAGAAGTTAATCTTTAATTGAGATTGCTGTGCAGCCAAATTCCTCGATAGCAGGCCTCTTTCAACACACTCATTTCGCGCATCTTCAAAACCTCCCACGACGACTGTCGACTGACCTGGTTGGTATCGTATGGCCCGAATGTTCTGGAAAGCTCTCGAGTATGATATTGACACTTCCGAGCGCCTGATACGCGTCGTGCCTTCCCCGCCCACTAGCGCAACACACCAGACATGTCGCAACACGACGTCATAAGCATGGAGTGACTGATCACAATGTCTACCCCTTTTCGCCCATCTCGGCTATCTTGGTTCTGAATCACATCTTTGACATCTCGTTCTGTTCTATAACTGTCGACATAAGGCATTGTCAAAATATCACTACACCATCAACGCATATTGTCGAGATGACGAAGTGCACATCAGACCAGTTGATGCAGACCGGCGATGAAGACAGGCTGACTTTTGAGCTTGAAAACATGCTTGTGACGGAGAGCTGCGATGTTGTACAGTATGCAAAATTTCATCAAGGCATGAGTTTCCTATGTTGCATCTTCATGAATGCGCGCGACGCCACGATAGACGTGTCCTCAAGTGGTCCATCATATGCATACAGTCTCTGACTCGTTTGCAAACGTAAGATACGCAATTTGATTGACAACAACGATTTGAAAGTCGGTGAGTTCCAGAAAGAATCGGCATCACTCCTAATGCATACTCGCGGTTCATGAGCCAGTACGGGAAGGATAAGAGAGCTGAGTGTTCCGTATATCTGGCAGTGTGGGCTTTCTCCAAGAAGCATGACATGCAGGGCATCAAAACTACTCCAAACAAAAACGCGAAGAAGAATGAAGGAGATGCAGGGAAGGATAGTATGCCTAGCATTGACAATTTTGAACTAGAGGGTGAGAAGGAGGATAAAGTGCCAGTCTACGGTAAGCTTCGTAATCTGCACTACGCAAGAGAGCCAAGAACTGATAGGTTTGTGAATAGATACATGCGACGGTATCCGCAAGAAGATTAACGCGCACCTCAAAAAGCCCGGTGTAACCCAGGCTTCATTCGTTCGCGCAGCCTCGGCATCCTTTCACAATCCACCCAAGACCCTCACTGCCCGCCAACTATCCGCTTTCCGCAGTAAGAAGGGGGCGTTGAATGGTAAAACATCTGGTGTCTTTTACAGTGCATAACATCTACTTTGAGAAGCTGCGTATCAGAGAAGGAAAGCCCAAGAGCAAGACGAGACAAGATATGGAAGAGATGCATGCCAAAGATGGCGGTATAGATACGAAGCATATGCAGGACAGGCTGCCGACCGTGGCAGGTGAATCTTGGCACCATAATGCTTATAGGAGGACGATTCTCAGCGGAGAGGTTCTACTTTCAGAGCCTAGATGGATACGGGTTTTGCTTCCTAATGCATGTGTTCGATATGTTGCAGTAACAGACTGGTATGTACAGATGACGCCCAACGTATATGGATGTCGGATGAGTCCCAACGCCATAAACGCCGATGCTTGAATGTGTGAGGCCACCGAAGTATCGTAAAGGGCTCATAGTGTCGCTGCTGCCTCGACAGCTCCAGCCAGCTTGAACGTCTTCGGACTCGAGAAAACAATTTCGACGGGATATTTCCATTCCATAAACTTGGCCCATCCTGAAAAAGATGTTAGCACCCTGTAATCCATCCGTCTCCTGCATATTGAAGATGACGTACCCCAGTATGCGGCCTTCCTGCCAAAGTATTTCCCCAGATATGGCACCATGACCATAGTTAACAACAGCTCTAACTGTTGCAATGACTCTTTCCACTCCCTATCCGCATCCGACATGTATTCTTCTTCATCGGCTTCGGAGCTCGTTGCAGAGGATGGTAATGAATCGATCTCGTCGGGGGAGTCTGGCTCGATAAAGCTCTCGCTATTGCTCATCGACATGGCAACGGCAGTGTTGAGTGGATTACTGGAAGGGGCGGCGAACGTATGAATCGATTGGCGGGCTACCGTAGCAGCATTAGCGAAAGTAACGGGGTCGCGACAGTCAACAGAGTAGGCGCGTTTGGTGATGGAGTGGAAGCGCTCCAGCCAATGAGCGGAGGTGGGGCGTAGCGGCAGCACGCACGTGACGTAAATCTTGGCTTACAGCGTTCGACTCACACATGTGTTGCGGCGAACTCCAAGGTGACCGCCCGCTTTATTCTTCGACCCACCACCCCTACATAATACAACCTACTCCGAATTGATACCTGAACACTAAAACTGCTCCACTGAAGATCGAACCGGACACTACAACCGCAATCATGGCTGATAATGTACGTCGTTCAACCCCACGTTCGCTGTCGAAATATCCTGTGCACGAGCGGGGGGCAAACTGCATGCAAGCTGCCCAATTTGCACTTTGCACGATCTTATGTAAAGAGCGACATACTGACAGATGTCTTTCTAGGCCGATCTCCCTGACCGCAAACCCCGCAAGTCGGTACAATTTTCCGAAGGTGCTACGATTGTCGACAGCAACGGCGACGTTACAGAGTCACTAGAGATGAACGGTGGCAAGGATTCTGCTGAGGGCCACGCTTCTGGCGGTGGTAAGACAGCCCATATACCGGCAATAAATCAGTTACTGACAAGTAGGGCTGCAGGCGACGACAAAGAGGTTGACGAGGTCACCGATATGTTCGCTGACCTGGCAAAGAAGGTAAAGGCGTAAAAGCAACAATTCCATCAACAGACTACTAACGAAATCATAGAAGAAGAAGAAGTCAAGCAAGAAGAAGGAAGGCGAGGAGGAGGACGGCGCAGAGGGCGACTTCGCCGCACTGAAGAAAAAGAAGAAGTCCAGCAAGAAGAAGGTCGAAGATGACTTCGAGGCCAAGCTCGCTGCCGCCGGTGGAGACAAGCCCGAAGGCGAGGAGGAGGTCGCTGCCCCCGAGCCCGAAGTACAAGAGGGCGACATGATGAAGGGCACCGGCATCTGGCAACACGACTCGACGACTCCCATCTCATACAACCTCCTTCTAAACCGCTTCTTCACGCTCCTCCACGCGCAACATCCCGACCTCGCCAGCTCCGGCACAAAGAGCTACAAGATCCCGCCCCCACAGTGTATGCGCGAAGGCAACAAGAAGACTGTTTTCGCCAATCTTGCCGAGATCTGCAAGCGCATGAAGCGTTCCGATGAGCACGTGGCCCAGTTCCTGTTCGCCGAATTGGGTACGAGCGGTTCGTTTGCCGACCAGAAGCGCTTGGTCATCAAGGGTCGTTTCCAGCAGAAGCAACTCGAGAACGTGCTCAGACGATACATTGTCGAATACGTGACATGCAAGACCTGCCGTTCGCCCGACACGGACTTGTCCAAGGGTGAGAACCGTCTCAACTTCGTCACTTGCAACAGCTGCGGATCGAGACGTTCGGTACAGGCCATCAAGACTGGTTTCTCGGCCCAGATTGGAAAGAGACGGAGAATGGTGGGTTAGAGGGTTTGATGTTATGCGCTTTACGATGTTCAATGTTATGCATGGCTTGGGCTGGGTTTTCTCGATAAGCGGGCGCTACGGCTGTTGCTGTTATGACGCTTTTTCGGCGGATGGAAACGGTCATGATCATGATGAATTCAGAGCAATGTCATGGGTTGGTTCATGTACATTTGAGACGAGTCAAAAAGATACAGTCTGATAGATGTTTAAAAGAAATATGCTCATTACGTGCTACGTGACATTTGATATCATAATATACGCGCTGACAAGCAACATGCAGACCAAGCATTAGAGACAGTCGTGGGCGCTTGCATGCCGTTCGCAAGTCGGACCCTGATGGCTTGCGGTGCCTCCCGGAGCTCCCCTGCATCGGGGACGCATCCAGACATGTTTGTTTCTGCCTACTTCAAGGCCACTCCTTAAAGATAGCTCCTCGCGCATGAACCACTTTATGCTATTCTTCCTGCTTCTGCTCACCCGTCGCACAGCCTTGGCACATGGCCCAGAGCAACATTGCGGGGCGCTGATTCGGCGGCTCGAGGCACCCCGCTAGCCAACAGCTGCGCGCTGGAGGCTGAGCAGCTTGACCAAGGAAGACACCAACGGGGGCGCGCGGTTAAAACGTCTATACTGCGTATGGTGCTGATGCTTCCGTAGACTAATCTAATCCTTCTCCGCTCTACTCCTTCTCCCCCTTCGTGTGGTCGTGCGCGCCTGTCTACTACTAACATATACTCTTGCGCCGTCTTCTGAGCAACAGCCAGAGTCGCGTAGACTTCATCTCTGTAGGATTGGAAGCTTGAGCATGTCGGGATATCAAGGAACTCCGCCGCCAGGTGGGAACTACTACCCTCGTAAGTCACATATCACAGTGCATGAGGAAGTGAACTGACATGATATAGCCCCGCCAGGTACATCCACCTCATCCCCTCCTATACTTCCGTCAAACATGGAACGTTTCCTCTCTAGCCTTCCGATACCACAATGCCTCCGCCCCTAAACAGCAACCTAACACATACTAGATCAGCAGTCCCAACAGCAGTACTTTGCGCCTCCTCCAGGTGGCCAATCCTACCCACCTCCGCCCACATCCCCTCCCGCACACCAACAACAGCACTATCCCCCTCCGCCAGGCGGTAACCCCAACCCACAACCACAGTACGCGCCGCCGCCTGAGAAACAGCAATATGCGCCACCACCCGAACAACAACACTTTCCACCACCGGGCCAGGCACAATCGCCGCCGTCACATCAGCAGCATCCGCATCAGCAGCAGCAGCCGATGAGCCCTGGCTTCGGTGGGTTTCCAGGTGGGAGCCCAAGTGCAAGTCCGTATCGCGACGAGAATTCAGGATATCCTGCCGAGAAGATAGGACACCCAGGCATGGGACAGCCGCAAATGAGCCAACAGACCATACCACAACAACCGCAATACGTAGGGCAAGCAGCACATACAGGGCCTGGAAGTGCTTCCGCAGATGATGTAGGAACGTTCAACGGAGGAAGTTATCGTGTGAGCCACCGGGATACGAACTCCATTCTTACGGTACAGCTAGCGATTGGATGTCCATTTACTGCGAAGCCTGGTAAGCCTTTCAACACATATCCCATGCTTGGCTCCTATCACAAACAAGAAAACATAGAAAAACATTCACTAACAAAGGAAATGTAGGCGCAATGATAGCAATGTCCCCCACCATGACACTAAAAGGCAACCTGAAGTTTTCCCTCAAGAAGGCCCTCATCGGGGGCGACATGAGCAAGTCTACGTACACGGGCCCCGGTGAGCTTCTCCTTGCTCCTCCTTCTATCGGCGACATTACGATTATCAAGCTTGGTGGGAAAGAACAGTGGTCAGTGGGCCGAGACGCCTTCCTAGCCTGTACACAGGGAATTGTGACAGAGTACAAGAGCCAGGGCATCGGAAAAGCCATGTTCAGTGGAGAAGGGCTGTTTGTGTACAAGATTAGTGGCACAGGTGTGCTTTGGGTGACGAGCTTTGGAGCGATTATTAGGAAGGATGTAAGTTCACTGCTTTGTTCTTTGCCATGTCAGACCCGATGGAACGCTAACATTGTTCCAATCTAGCTCGCAGCCAACGAGAAGTACATTATCGATAACGGACATCTGGTGGCGTGGAACTGCAAATACGTCCTTGAGCGTGTTGCTAGCGGAGGTATCATCAGTAACATGACGGCGGGCGAGGGGCTCGTGTGTAAGTTCACAGGGCCAGGGACTGTATTCATGCAGACCAGGAATGCGGCGGCGTTTGGGCAGTGGTTAGCTGCCAATGCTGCTGCGCCGTAAGGTTGCTTCTCGGTGGTCGAGTAGGATGACACAAGGCAGAAGGCATGGACCGTAGAAGAATGGATGAATGATAACATTAGCACAAGCATTTATCCAGCAACACAGGGGTAAATCAACCACTAACACACCTCCCCCCTCCCCTCACAACCCTCCCCCTCAATATCTTGAATGATCGCTTAGGCACAGCAACATCTTGTACCCCTTCCATCCTCTGCACAACCCCAAACCTCTTGCTTCCCTCATCAAAAATCGCATAAACACCCTTCAACCACGTATCCCCCAAGACATCGAACTCGCTTTTCCCCACGTGATTGAATCTCCCCATACTGCATACCCGCGCCACATTCACCAAACCCAAAATCCTCCTGCACTTTAAACACCTTTCGCCAACTGCAAGCGCCAGAGTAGGTTGATCGGAGACGTTTGTTCCGATGGGGAAAACCCAGCCTTGGTGCGCTTTATCGTACACAGCACCAGGGGTAGCGCTGTAGATTTTCTCGCAGAGTGCGTCGTTAAGGAGGGCCAATGTGGTTGCTGTAACAGCAGTTACGGTGTTGCCTGGCGGTCTTTAAATAGTCTCGCCGTTGAGAGTAGCGGTTGGAGAGGAGAATTGCCAGAAGCCTTTTGAAGGGTCGATAGAGGCGTAATGCGGTTCTGAGACACCATAGCGGGAGAGGACTTCTTCGTCGATATAACGGGATGTGTAGAAGGTTTCGCCGTGGTCGATGTCGTTTTTGTTGCGTCAGGAGCTGAGGTAGCAGGTGCAGAGTTCTTGAGAAGAGGGTATGTCAGATTGGAGAACCATCTAGTGGGGGTGTGATGATGTGAGCTTTTTGGTGTTTGCAACAAAGAAAGTAGAGGGAAGGGAAGGAGACTGACTTGTTCCACAAATGTAGCGGCTTTCTTTGGTTTGACAGTGTTGATGTGGCCGAATGCTAGACTTAGCAGTCCGTCGCCTGCACCGGAAGTAAACTGCGGGCTAAGTTTACTCGCAAGTTCAATGGCTTGGCCCTCGACGCATAAGCTGCCAAGTATAACATCATCAATGCCTACGATACCAGAAGCTGTGGATCCTATATAAATCAGACAGTCAGCTGAGTCCCTCCAAGACAAGCAGGCGGAGGGCAAGGAACAAACGACAGTGGAAGAGTGATTCGACTCACCATCACCATACCGAATCCTCCAACTCGCCCCATCTACCTCCCTGAATATCGAACTAGCCTTTGCATCAAAAGAATTATGTTTACTTTTAACCCTCGCCTCCTTCGTCTCCCTATCCAATTCCGTAGACCACATCCAAATATCCGAACTCCCAGTATCAAAGTGCAAATTCATTATTTGCGATGGCGTTCCAATCTCGACAGGGCAAATATAAAGCGCATCGTTTTGCCGGTCTTCTGCTTTAACTTCGCCTGGCTTGTCGTCTTCGACTTTTCGCAACAAGGGTTTTGTGGCCTTCTTGTCTGTGGGCTTGAAGAGGTTCTTCAGGTTCTTGGTTGCGATGTCGACCATTTGGAAGAGGCCCTCGGTTGTGGGTGCGAAGTCGTATTTCTTGAGGATGCTGGCGTATTGTTTCATGCCCGCACGTTCGCAGGCTGGGTTGGGGATGATAGAGATGCGCTTGAGGTTCGACATTGTTATGAGTAGGGGGAAATAGGATAAATCGTTCAAGTTAGTGTTGAAGAGAATTGATATGAAGAGCGGGACGCTGTTATGAGTAGGTTTGCCCCAATGTCGCGATCAGAGCGTAACAATAGTATTAGGGTGTTTGGAGGAACAGAAGGCGGATGGGGAAGGGATGATAACAGATGTGCTCATAAGCCCACCACCTGCCAGCCTCATAGCACGCAGCAAGATATTTGCCACATATAGCGACTAACTCTTGTTTGCAGGGTGTCCTGATGGTTACTCTCACCTACAACGTCGATTCTTAATTAAAAGTGGTCTTCTTGCCCTGCGACTCCACAATAGCCTGGCTTGCCCTCGGAGCGTTCGAATGCGCTGCACCACTCTTAATGGTTCTTGGGTCAACCTTTCGCTTGAACTCTCGTCCGCCATTGCTTTCTTCTCCATCCTGCCTGCCTCCTCTGTCCTCTCTACCACCTCTACCACCTCTACCACCTCTACCGCCCCTACCACCGCCCCTACCACCTCTTTGACCTCCATCGTTGCCAAAATTTTTCCACCGGCCTGGATTGACTCCATCCACTGGCTCGGCTGGTGTCTCCTTGCCAAAGCGTTTGCCATACCTCGTTTTCGCGTCCTCGGCAAACTCACGGCGCAACTCTCTGCCCATGAGTTTGTTGACCAGCCATTTCCTTTGCTTTACGGGTTTCTTCGTGTCCTCCTCGTCGCTACTATCATCCCTGTCCTTCTTGCTCTTGAATGCAGAGGGATCTTTGAACACGAAGCCCTTGACTGCTGCCGTCGCAGCTTCTACATCGCCAAATGTAACCCAAGCATATCCCTTGCACTTGCCCGTATCTTCAAATGTCGCCATGTGAATGTTATCGACCGCTCCGCACGGAGCATAGTGTGCCTCAAGGTCTTCCTTTGTAACATCGAAGGAGAGGTTGCCGACGAAGACGCGCTTGTTTGGGGGATGGCTTGGTTTAGCGTCCTTGCCTCCGCGAGTGTCCTGACTCTCCTCTGTCTTGGGCTTGTCCGGGCGTCCGTCGAAGCTCTTCGCGTTCTTGATGAGCAGCGCGCGTCCGTCCATCTTCGTCTCTGTCAACGCAATCGCCGAGTACATTGCCAACTCTGTGGAAAAATCGACGTATGCGAAACCCTTGTTCATGGGCTTGGTGGTCCAGTTGGCGGGGGTTGGCTTCGTAGGCGGGGGCATGTGAACGCGTGTTATTTGCTCGCTCGCAATCTCAGTATTGTCGATCAAGAACTTCCGCAGCGACTCCTTAGTGGCAGACCATGGCAAATTGCCAATCCAGACGCCATACTCTGAGCGCTGTGCAGCCGTATCCTTGTCCTCCTTCGTCGCACCCTCCGTTTTAGTGACAGTTTCTGCTCCCTCTGCGTCGGCGGCAGGTGTCGGGTTTAGTTTCGCCTTCTTTGCTTTACGGGCGGCCTTCTTGGATGCGGGTTCGGGGAGACTGATATCGATCTCGAGCTCTTCGGGCAGTATCTCGCGCTTGCGCTTCTTTGCTGGTGTCTCTGCTTCATCTTCGGTGGCATCGGCCTCTGCGACCTCAGCGTTCGACTCGGCTCTCGAGCGCTTCTTTTCTTTCTTGTCTTTTTTCTCCTTCTTCTTTTCGCGACGCTCCTCTTTTACGATAGTGGTGACGTCTTGCATCTCTGTATCTTTCGACATTGTAGCGTGGGTGGTGTTGCGTATCGATACTCTCCGGCCTCGAACTTTTTTCTGGGGCACTTTTTCGCTAGCAAGCCTGCGCTAGAAGACCCTAGGCTTAGTCACGCCCTTCCGACAAACGTCAAGATACTGTCTCCGTGTATGAATATCATCGGCAATAAACCAGGATAGCACAACAAAGTCATAAGCAAGAGCATGTTCAAGAAGACTCCAATTGATTTACTACGCATATAGAAGACACTTAGAGAGTGAGGAAAGATCAAATTGAGCCAAAATAGGAGAGCCGTAACCGAGCCAGAGGCCCTAATCACATGTCCTGTCGAGGTGTATCGAAGCGCGCACCAGCGCCTTCTGTACGTAGGGAGTGTTGAGCTGTTACCATGTTTCCCCCGTTGCACTCCTTTTGACGCCCCATAAACCAGAAATCCGAACACTTTAGACACCAACCTAGAGCACTTTGCTTACCTTTGTGCTCACGAAGTACGTAGCTCACTAACAGACATGCTTGACCCGCTTACGGCATCTCCTCGTCGCTAGCATCGAGGATGTCATATTCCTCGTCGGTCATGAAACCGTCATCGGACATTAAGGCAACACTCTCGGCATCCTCGAAGAACTCCTCATCCGAAGCGACGGTGACGGTACGAGCGATTGTGCTCTTCTCGGACAACGGAGACACGGGCTGAGCAGTAGTAGAAGATTCATACGTGCTTGACTCGGGAGACTCCTTGTCTAGCTGAGGGAAAATCATGCCAGAAGCAACAGGCTCGGATTCGCGCTTCTTCTCTTCAACCGGGAGTTCGGCGACTGGCTCTTCAGACTTAATCTCGTCCTTGGGCGAGGCGACCGGCTCCTGTTTAATAGTGGCGAGAGCAGCCTCATGGTCCTTGCGACGGTTCGCTTCCTCATACACTTTTCGACGGCCCTCTAGGAGACGCTCCATGGCAGCTTTGCGGACACGCTGGACACGCTCCATCTTCTGCTGATCCAGCTGCTGTTGCAAAGAGTGGTGCGCATCCTTCATCTTCTGCAGGTTCATTTGTTGTTGCTGGGTGTGTTGTACATGCTTCATCCTCTCTGCTCTAGCCTGTAGGAGACGCTCGTATAGAGGGTTGGATCGAGGAGCCACCTCAAACGTAGTAGCTGAGCCTGAGACAGGTGTAGGGACGCTCACGACTGGCGCAGGAGGAATCGCTGGCTCAGCTGCCACAGGGGATGGTACGCCAACGACGGCGATGTCACACCATAGACGGTGACCGAAAGGCATGCCCTCAGGAGTCTTTAGGCGCCAGTAAGAGATGGCAGTGCCCTCACGTTGGGGTGCTTTCATAAGAACACGGAACTGGGCTTCCTCACCGGCCTCAACGGTATGACCAAGAACGTTGCTCTCGCTGGCCTCAGCAAGGTCAGTGTGGCTCAAAGGACGAGTATTGTCGATGTTGAGCATGTTGTCACCACCAACGTGTCGGACGCTGCATCCTCGTGGCCAGGCGTTCGGGCCCGGGTTGCGCAGAGTCCAAACCTGAACGAACTGGTGGCCTGCACAGATCTTGGAGCCATCAATGATGGTATCGCGAATGAAATGTGCGTCAAGGCCTTCGGCAGCGGTCTCCGATCTAGGAATGGGAATGGCTTCCGTCTTGACTGGCATCATCGACTGGGTAAGCTGAGCAGATTTCTCTTGCACGGGCTCTACAGAGTCGACAAGCAGATCACGGATGGCGATTTTCTCCTTCTTGACCTGAGGCTCCGCCGAGGGCTTCATGTCAACAATGGTCTGGACCTGGGTCGCAGCATTGGTGGAAGGGGCAACGGGGGTAGTCTCGGTCGAGGTAGATCGCCTGTCAGCCATGCGGTCACCGAGCCTAGCGATCGACTTGCGCTGCTTATCATCGTTGAGAGTTGTGACGCTGACGCTGCGCACAGGTGTCTGGAACTTGATAAGCGGGTGAGTGTGGTTGTGCTTGTTGCTAGGATGAGCCTCGCAGTTCTGGCAGAAATCAGTGTCGTGGCAGACTGCGCATTTGTAGCGGATGCCGTCAATGTATGATAGGTTCTCTTTGTCCTTGCAGAGAGGACCGTCACAGTAAATACCATAATGACGGTTGGCGGTGTTCATAGGCTCAGCCAAAGGCTCGTAGATAGGTACGAAGCGATGACGGGGGTGGATGAACTTGGCGTTCTTGAGACAGTCAGAGCAGTAATCCCAGTCTGGGCAATTCAAGCACTTGTG
This sequence comes from Alternaria atra, assembly GCF_907166805.1. Classification (NCBI taxonomy): domain Eukaryota; kingdom Fungi; phylum Ascomycota; class Dothideomycetes; order Pleosporales; family Pleosporaceae; genus Alternaria; species Alternaria atra. The sequence continues at coordinate 1,702,624 of NW_025091331.1, forward strand.
GCGGACACCATAGATGAATTTGTCGCAGCCATCGCAGACAGCATTGTGACGAACGTTCCTGCCAGAATTGCAGAGGAAATCGGCCAAAGTAGGGAGGACGGTCTCGGATGTGGCAGGCTTGAAGGTATGGCCGGGATGGTGGCCATGTTTGTTGCTAACATGGCAAGTCAAGCAAAGGTCGTAATCGTCGCAAGCGACGCAAGTAACGAATTCCTTTTCGGGCAGAACCGTGACACAGCAGTTGCAAGTGCGCGTTGGCTCCTGTTCGTAGGTAACAGACTGCTTCTCATCGGTAAAAGCACCTGGAATCTCCTGCTGTTGGGGCTCCTCGGCCTTGACTTTGGGTGCGATGCGCTGTGTAGTGCTGTTGACGACGCTGCCGTTCTTAACGAAGCGCTTGACCATCCAGTGTCCGCTTCCGGGGCAGTGAATGCCGTTATCTACGCAGGCCGGGCAGAGATCATAATCGCCACCGTCGCATACGCTGCAGTGGAAGTGCTCGTCCTCCATAGGCTCGTTGCAGTTGTTGCAGTAGACGACCCACGAAGTGCACACGTTGCTCGGCTTAGGGCGGAACGCAAGGCCCGAGTTGTAGTTGGCAGTTGCGAGGTTGTTGAAGCAGCCTATCGTTGGCGTTAGTTACATGTTATACAAGATATCGCATTCGCGTTGGTGCTTACTCTGACGAGCAGTGAAGGCCTGTGGTACAGGAGCCTCGCCGTCAGCATCTACCGTCTCTGGTAGCGATACGGGGTTGATGACTTCCTTCTTCTCTATTTCTGGCGAGCGGGCAACGACTGGAGAGACAGGTGCATTCCCCTGGGGAGTGAGGGTATCCGAGCTCATGCGGTGAATAGAGGGCACATATCCTGGAAGCATATGGGGTGGCATGGGCGCGGGTGCGGGCGCAGGTACGGGTTCCTCGCCAGGGATAGTAGCCCTCAGACGTAACTTGAGCTTCGCCTTTGCAGCGCGGAAAAGCGTCTTGTAGACCTGGGGCTTGTCGGCGTCCAGAGTGACATACGAGGCGGCGGAGTCGGAGTAGCGCTCAAAGACGACCTGGTCGCCGGCTTCAAGCTGGAGGATGTTTCGAAGCTAAACGTTACAAACTAAGTCAGTGTTATTGTTCTCAAGCGCGTTTAGTTGTATATACAGGCGACCAATCCAATCGCTTGAGCATGACAACGAATAGGTATGGGACATTACGAACCTTGTCGGGCAGAACATGAGCTCCGAGATCCTTCAGAGGCAGTTTGAACTTCTTGGTCTGGCCGCGGAACAGGACCTTGACTACGATGGGCGTGTCCAGGTTCACGGGGACGTTGTTGGTCGCCGCCATGATAGGCGAGTGAGGCTGGCGATGAGAGTGAGAGTAGTAGTCAGAGCGACTGCAGCTAGCTTGCCGCCGCTGTATAGAAGATCGAGAGATGCAGCAACTTCAATGTTGTTGTTGCTGTCGAAGCTGGTTGATGGAGTTGAGTTGAAGGCGGAGGTGGAGCAGGTGAGACGGCGGAAGCAGCTGGAGGTGTAATGGTAGCTGCCTAAGAAGTGGGGTCAGTGCGTTAGCGGACGCCGGGGGCGCGCGCCAACCTCTTGTACACCGGATTTCCAATGCTCGGGTCGCAGTAAGGGCGAAAGGCAGATATTGACCATGTAGTTTGATTCACATGTGGGCTGATGGACTGACAGATGATCTGATTTGTGTCAAGGTACTTTTGAATGCTATTGCTCGCGTTTGGCGGCTTGAAGTCGGCTGGCTTCTAGCCTTCAAGTGTTGGTGAGTGGTCCGCTACCGCGAAAGGCAACAAGACACGTCGTCAGCCGGTGAGGAGCCGCGAGAAATCCGCCGATTACTATCGCTCTTACCCACCTCTGCAACATCCAAAGCGGCTATTGCTCAAGATGATGACGTGATGGTTCAGCCGCACGTGATGATTGAGTGCAGCTGTGGACCAGGTGATCACCCATGATAACGTTTCACAAATGCGATAAGAGGACGCTAGCATGACGGCTCCCGAGCTGCTCGACAACGGCCGAAAGAGACCGGCATGTATTGTTTCGCCTCACTAAACATGTGGAAAGACACGACACAGCATGTATCGCATATCTTTCCCGCACAAGGGCTCGATCGATCTTCCGCGTCTGCCACTGGTAGCTTTGTTTCCATTTTCAATCCATGGTGAAAAGTGGCCACTGTGCTGCAAGGCGCCCATATGAAGAAGCTCAATTTCGCTGACGTGTACCTAACACTGAAATGTTTTTCGTGGGTATTCATTAGGGTTTCCAATAGGGCGCTAACACAATAAACAGAATGAAACAGATGTAGAGGTGAGGTGAAAAGATGGATTGTATAATTCATAAAAGCATTAGCTGCTTGATGGACTCTTCTGTCCCGCGCCAACGGAACCTATACATGGATCTGTTCATAGCAGCTATTGGTCTCGATACTTTGCATTTGGCACTTCTGCGGTAGGTTAAAGGACAGGCGGGTGCGATCCAAGTGGCTGTTGCACAGCGCAAGAATAAAGCCTCTAGCTATAGCTTAAGACGCCTTCCTGAAGCGTGTCTGAAGGCAGACGTGATTGCAATGCGATGTGGGCTGCTGGCTATCAACCCCCACCCCCCTCAATCTCTTTTGAACCTGCTATGAGATAGGATTCCATAGGTCATGCATTATGTATGCATATCCTAAACTCCGGGGTATCATTCTTATCCATCCCTCAACCCTTTTCCATCCTCATCTCCATATTCCTCCCCTTACTTCCTCCCCTCAACCATGATAATATGATACCCCTCACTCGTCTTCACCTCGCCAATCTTTGGACTTCCCGTCGTACTGGGCTCTAACTCATATGCCACCTTCTCAAAATCCTGCATCAAGCTCCCTCTAACCTTCCAGCCCAAACTACCACCTTGCCTCGCTTTATCCTCACTCATCTCCCTAGCCACCTCATCGAATTTTGCGCCGTTGCGTAGCTTCTCTAGTGCTTCTTCTTTCTTGGAGTGTTTTTCACAGAGTATGTGGCGTACGTTTATTGAGGTTGCTGGTTTGAGTTTACCGGAGCCTTTTCCTCCACCCTCGGCTTTACTGCTACTGCTGTCGTCTTTGTCTTTGCCCTTGCCTTTGTTCTTGGGCGCCATCTTGGTGATGCGGACTCGCGAGCGAGGTTGTAGAGAATTTGGGGATGTTGCGGACGCGATTTGTAAGGGGGGCGGTTTGATACGAAGATTAGATGGTTTGATGAGTGAGGTCTAGATTCGTTGTGTTTGTATTACAGATTTATGGCCTGAGGAATTTGCAGTATAGTAAAGTTATGCGCGTGTGAAGCTTGACTTGATGAAAGTGTACCGGAGCTTTGAGCACTTGTGCGGGGCGGCCAGATGCATCAGAGTGGGGTGGCGCCTCAGGCCGACAAGGATAACCTGGCACGAGGAGAGAACCGAAGCACGGTGTAGTTGAATACTACTAAACAGTTCCATCGTAATTGGATTATATTGATTTCATGATTATGCACATGAGTCCTCATTCCTTGAACCGCTGAGCTTATCATGCTTTGCTATCGACTCCCGCCAAATACTACATAAGATGTTTACCAGTGTAGCTTTCCCGCAGACGCTTTTGTTCTTCGTACGGCATAATACGGCGGAGCGCGGGACGGCGATGTGGGCTTGCTTTTATCGGAGTAATTATACAATCAGGGAGCCCTGATACCCTTGCCGCTTCATCCGTTACCATTGACAATCGCACGAGCCGCCGTTCCATTGACACTATTCTGTGCGAGTACAATGTCCATAAAGCTTTTTCGAGGCTTCTGCTTCTTCTCCGGCTGATCGTCGGTGTCGACTAGCTGTATTCGCCGTCTTTTGCATTCGGCGCGCATATCGCGGAGTAGCGGTCGTAGGCTTTCGACCTTCTCGACTTCGTCGTAAAGATGCGATTCTTCCACCCAATACAAGCCTTCCATAGCAGAAAACTGATTTTTGGCTTCTTTGATGCTATCCTGGATCTTGGCATAGTCAAAATCAGGAGAGCCTTCCATGGGAAAACGGAAATCTTGGGCTAAGAGGGCCACGTCGTATTGGCGGAGGATGGCATCTCGTTGTGCGCGACTTACGGGAATACGGGACCAATCAGAGTAAGGTGTGCTGAGGTATGCCAGGTCGAGTTCTGGAAGTCCAAGTATGCCGACGGCCTGGAAGGAGCAGATATACGTCCTGCTGGGTATGGCATGCGAGTCACCGAGATCCTCTGCAGTCGCATAGAACAGTGGGAGAAACACAGCCGATACACCAAGTTCTTCCCCAGAGAAATGAAGCGGTCGATTCGTGCCTAATTCGCAGGCGCGCCGTAAAGCTCGCGGCAGCCTGGATATGCGGTCCTGGCGTGCAAGCAGCTCCTTTCGACGTTTCTCCTCTTGATCTGCTCGGCGCCGAGTCTCCTGCTCTTCCAGTATGCGTGCTGCCTCGGCTTCTTCTGCTTGACGCTTTGTCTCTGCTTCGGCTTCGGCCTTCTTCTTTGCTTCCTCTATCTCTTGAGCCTTGCGAGCGGTCTCCTCGTCCTCTTTCCTTTTCGCTTCAGCATCGGCAGCGGCTTCTGCGGCTTTGCGTTTTGCTTCTGCATGAAGCTTTTGTTCCTCTTGACGACGTGCGCGTTCGACTTCCGGGGTCGCTATCCTTTCAGGGGGCACAGGCGTAGACTTGGCCGACACTGTTGGTGTTCTCTTCATACTAACATCGTCTGTTGATGCATCAGACAACTTCCTTTTCCTGATTTTGTCTTCCACAGTCTTGTATTTGATCTTGTTCTTTACGACTTTGCGCTCATCTGGAGAGTCAATCTCAGGTGTCGGTTTGGCACTGAGAGGTCTGGCTGGTTTCGTGCGAATCTTGACTGGATGCTTCATGGCATGATCCTCGTCACTCTCATCTGAATGTACTCGATCTGGTCCTTTAGGTTCGTTGTCATCCGACCGTGCTTTCGTGACCTTCTTGACTGGCTTTGCTTCCTCGCCCTCGCTATAGGATCGTTGCTTGATCTTTCGGGTAGGCGGTCGTACGTCTTCCTCGCTCTCCTCTTCTGATGAATCGTCGTCCACAACTCGTTTTCTTCTTTGGTCCTCTCTGGTTGCCTTCTCCTTTCCAGACATTAATCGCCGAGACTTTTGGGGTGCAGCGGGCACTGTCGTCGATTTTACTAGATGCGCACGTTTCGGCTCTACACGTGGGGAAGACGACCGTTCTCTTCGTGGCGATGCCTTTCTCTTCATGCGGTTGGCAGAGGCATTTGGAGCTTCTTTCTTCACTCTTCTAGGGCTCCGGTGCGTTGGTTGGTACTCCTCACAAGCGCGCTTTAGCATATCCCTCTCTTCCTCCCATTTCGGGCCATGGCGCTCCTCAGAGATCTCATAATACGTCTTGTCTTCTTTGTTTCGGCGAGTGGGATTGAAATTGTCTTGCTCGAGGAGTAGTTGTATGATCTTGAGGTATCCTCGCCCTATGGCAACTGTCATGGGCGTCTCTGGGTGCTTGGATGGATCGGGATCAGCCTTGAGACCACTCGCTAGCAGGATACTGAGAATGTCGTAGTGTCCACCTCTTGCCGCCGCGACGCCACATGTGATGTTCGGCTTGATGTTGCTGTTGATTAGCTCTCCTACTGCAAGGATATCGCCGTCACCAGCTTTCTCGATCAGGGTTTCCACGTTGAACTCGTTGTACAACAGGCGCGATGCGGTCTTGGCCTGCTTTTGGGTGCGCTCGTGGTCGTTGCTGGATGTGTCCACCCGCCTCCTCATCGCTTCCCTAAGTTCTTTCTCAATCTCTTCTGCGTCTTCGTCCTCTTGATCCAGCACATCGATTGCACGCTGGCCCTTCTTGTTCGAGTGGTGCGGATTGACATGGCCCTCATTGAGCAGCAATCTGACTACGTCCAGGTGTGAGTTCTCTACTGCATCGATGAGAGGAGTGTCCCGATCGTGACTCTCGCAATCTGTACGACAGCCTTTGCTGATCAGATATCGAACCACAGGTGCCCAGCCATGCAACGAGGCCTTTTGTAATGGAGCGATGCCAGCGTAGTCGGGCTGATCTAGTTCGTCGGGCGCTTCTTCGAAAGCTTCCTTGACTGCATCAAGGTCGCCCTTTTCGCTTTCTCGAGCAAGTCGCGTTGCGCCGAACCTATCGACCTTTCGCTGTGGCATGGTGCGCGCGGGCGAGGTTAGCGCGCGGTGTGTGGAGCGCTTGACTCGGGCGTGCTGGAGATGTGGTGCGGAAGTTGGCTGGGGTGATGTTGAGTGATCTGAACTCGACCCCGACCAATGCTCTTCTGTCGACAAAGCAAGATTGGTGACCTCGCGGCGTTTGCGGCCCGCGATACCTGTGACGGCGGATTGTGTTGATTGCGAGCGCTTGTGTGGACGGCCAAAACCTGGTGTGCCAGGTGAATTGGGCGGACGCGCGTCTTTCAGACCCTCGGTCCTGGCTTTTTGTCGCGGTGGTTCGAAAGCTTTGGGGAACGACTCATCGCGCAGCTTGCGCTTTCGATTTTCGACGGTTGACGCGCTGCGGCCGCGGGTGGTGGCATGTGTGGGAGACAGAGCGGATCGGACAGGCGATTTGACCGAGTCGTTTGGGCTGGTGTCCTTGGTGTGTCGCGAGGCGGTGCGGCTGCTTGGTGAAGTAGGAACTGGACTCTTTGCATCGCGCTCAGAGGCGTGCTTGGCGCCATTGATCTTGACATGATTGCCGTTGCTCGACCGGCGACGGCCGTTGGGCTGGAGTGAATGCGCCCACGACTCTTCCTTGATGGAGCGCAGCCGTGATGCATCGCCGTTGTTTTCGTCGTCTTCGATGCGCTCCGTCTTGATCACCTTGTTCTCCACGGGGTCCTCGTCCCGTGACAGTACGACCGTCTCGGCCTCAGACTCGCCTTCGGCATCCTGGTCTTCATCGTGGGCATGTTGGGATAGAAAGGCGGCTGCCTTGGGTGCCGGACGTGGTGAGGGCGGACTGTGAGGGCGGTCGTGGTGAAAGGGCTTTGGGGCAGAGGGTGCGTTTAGGACCGGATCGGCATTACTGGTCATTACGCTGGGACAGGACACTCGAGTTCCTGCCTCATGCTGGCTTGCAGAGCAAGAGACGGAAGGTGCACAGCAGAGGCCTTTGCAGCACGATAGACGCGGGCGGCAACAATAGGGCGCTTAGTAGCTGCTGGAATAGCTTGTTAAGGAGTCGCGGTCGGGGGGTTGGTGATGGAGGCGCGTTGTGAGGTGTAGTGGAGGTCGAGCGAGCGACACGGAGAAGAGAGCTGAGAGGCTTGCCAGTAGCAGGCAGTGCTCCACCATTCACCGGCCTGCACCATCCATGGGGGGCATGGATCCAAAGACGGCCCCGTCGCGACAGAAGGCAACCCTGCACTCGCATTTGTGCTCGTCTCAAGCAAGCCATCATAAATCGTGAGCGACAGGCAGCGCGACATGACTGTTACAGGCCAATGTGGTCGTGGCGCTTGATGCTGCGTGGCTCCATTTCTGTCAAAGAGCCTCTCCCACTCACATGAAGCGGTCCTGTCTTGCCCGTCCCGTGTTCCTCCTGGCTCGCCATCCCAGCCGAAACAAGTCTCCCAAGGTTCTAAACTGCCGCTAAAACGGCCTTTGCCGCGTTATTTAGCCCTCGTCATCTCCTACCAGCCAACTTGTTTGGTTCAGGCAGCGTTAGCCTGAACCACTGAGGAAATTGGGCTCCATAGCACGTGATTCACTAATCGAACAAGCGGTCAGCACCAGTCAAGCCCTGAAGCCCTCATCATCCTGCCGTCACCAGCCTCCAAGTCTTCTACACTCCCCAATACCATCCCGCCATGGCCTCGTTATCGCTATTGCTTGAGAACCTGCACCTGGTGGCACTGCTGCGCGCCTTCTACCTCGCTGCGTCACTTCTTGTATCGCGACACCATTCAGCTCCACCTGCAACCTCACTAATCAGCGCTGCTTACTAGATTCTCGTCATACAGGCCGTTCCTGCCCTGCGCTCTCGTTTTCTTGCCTATGGCTCTCGTGTCACTGGTCTAAGCGGGAGGAAGGAGTTACCCGCTCAGCAGCAGTCAGCTCTCACCCGCGCCCTAGACTACGCCGCCTCGCTGCAGGTCCCTCACAACTACTTCACTCATTTCTACATCACATCGGCCCTCTGCTCGCTGTTCTGGGCATGGAAGCTACGCGTGCTGGAAGCTGATAGGCAGCAGCAGATAGTCTGGGCACTCCTGCTGCTTCAGGGCCTGCGCCGCATGCTCGAATCCTACATGTATACTTCAACGAGCAAGAGCCGGATGTGGTTCGCCCACTGGGTGCTTGGTCTTCTCTTCTACATCACGATAAATATGGCCATCTGGGTTGAGACACCCAGCAATGCTGCCGGTAACTGGGCATTCGTGCCGGGTGTTATCACAGCCCAGATGCTGCAGCACTCCTATCACAGCTACCTCTATCGCCTCCGCACCGAGAGCAACGGCTACCAGCTTCCATCGCATACCATGTTTCCTAATCTTCTTTGCCCGCACTATACCTGCGAGGTCGTCGTCTATGCGCTGTTTTCGCTCCTGGCAGCTCCAGAGGGTAACTGGGTCAACTGGACACTGATCTGTGCGACTATATTCGTCGCTACAAACTTAGGAGTGACGGCGGTAGGTACGAAGGAGTGGTACGTGGAGAAATTCGGCGCCGATAAGGTAGGTCCGCGGAAGAGAATGGTCCCTGGTATTTGGTGAAGCAGTGCCTTGCTCGTAGAAGAGAACATCATGTTCAAACTTATCTTGATGATATTCTCTAGGTATACCAATCCATATCTTGGACTCCATCACGCGGTGCCCTCAAGTTCTGCAATCACAGCCTCCTTCTTTGCCCATCGCGTATTTCCAATCTTCCAGGTCCCACCGTCTAAAGTCGTCTTTCTCCGTGGCAATGACGACAAACGGGATGGGTTTGGCACTACCCGTGCCGTCTACGCCCTTGGGTCCTTTGTGCGGGGTATCTTGCAGCGAAGTGCCCCACTCTAGATGGTTGTCCTAGGCAATTAACCCTATCCAGCAGATCGTCCTGCACTCCATCGTGCAGTTTCGTTGGTGGCTTGCTTATTGACACGGTAGTTGTTGACTAGGGTATTATCCCAATATAAGCCAGACTGATTCTCAATTTACCGTTCAGTTTCCATCATCCGCTACTCTTCCTTTTTACAACATGTCTCAATCTGAAGCACCAAAAGATCTCCCTGAGATGGAGTACCGCTTCATGGGAAAGAGCGGGCTGCAGATTTCTGCCATCTCGCTTGGTGGTTGGCTTACATATGGAGGACATGTTGGCGATGACAACACATTCGCCTGTCTCAAAGCAGCCTTTGATGCTGGGATTAACTTCTTCGACTGCGCTGAAGGATACGCAAAGGGCGAGTCGGAGAAGGTCATGGGCCGGGCCATCAAGCACTTCAATTGGAATAGAAATGATATTGTCGTCTCCACCAAGGTACTTCAGGCTCAACGGGACTGTCTGAAGCAAGTACATTAACTTGCGTAGATATACTGGGGTACTCACAACTCAGCCCTTCCATCACCACGCAACAAGATCAACAACCTCGGATTGTCGAGAAAGCATCTCATTGAAGCCACGGAAGCCTCACTCCAACGACTACAATTAAGCTACGTGGACATCCTGTACGCACATCGTCCGGACCGCTACACGCCTATCGAAGAGACAGTGCGTGCCTTCAACTACCTCATCAACACCGGCAAAACCCTTTACTGGGGTACGTCCGAGTGGCTAGCATCCGAAATCGAAGAAGCGTGGGCTGTGGCTGACCGTCTTGGTCTCATCGGTCCCATTGTCGAACAGCCAGGCTACTCACTGCTTCGCCGAGAGAAGGTCGACCAAGAATTCAAAGACGCGAACCTCTACACACGTCGCGGTCTCGGCCTCACCATCTTCTCTCCACTCCAAGGCGGTCTTCTCACAGGAAAGTACGTAGACGGCGTCCCTGACGACTCACGCCTCCGCCAGTCCGACGACCCTTACATTCAATCCGTCATCAAAACCGTTGGCAGCGATTCGTGGAATCAGCAACAAGACAAAATTAAAAAGCTTATGGAGATCGCTAAGAAGCTTGACACTGACGTTGCTACACTGTCCATGGCATGGGTTCTGTCCAACAAGAATGTCTCGAGTGCTATTACTGGCGCGTCGAGGCCAGAACAGATATATCAGACTGTCAAAGCGGTTGATGTATACAGGAAGTTGACTAAGGAGAACCTGGATGAGATTGAGCAGGTCATGGGAAGTAAGCCTGCGGAGCTTACTATGAGGTTCGGATAGACCTTTTGCTGCAGGAAGGACCTGGGCCACTAAATAGTAATTGTATTGTACCGTCAACTTAGGGCTCAAGTTGAACACCTTGACAAGTTCATAGTATGATGATTGTCCTAAGTAATGCATACACGCATGCGTCTTTACGTGTGTCGAAAGAGATGAATGCTCCCAGAATCGCACCAGGCTAAAAGTGCAGTGCCAGGCATACGAGAAGGCAAGAAGAGGATCGTCTATCCGAGAACCGAATGAGTGCTGTGGGGGCATTCCGAATCCTATCCCTCCTCCTTCCTCCTAACAGGCTAGCTTCGTCACATGTTCTCGCGTCTTGGTCCGTGCTACGTTTGCCTAAAGCAACAGGCTGCACCACTTTATGGAGCGCCAACAGACATCCTCACCTCTCGCTCTGCTTCTTCTATTACCTCTTCATCATTGTGTCGCGTTCTTGATTGCCACACTCAAATAATTCATCCATCTCGGGGGAATTGCGACGCTTTAAAGTTGACAGCACACGACGCCAATCGCCATATACGAAGCGCGCAAAAGCAGTATCATCTAGCGCGACTATGGCGGGCAAAGAGGCGACAGTGTACATACTCGATTTGGGGCGGTCGATGGGTGCGAAGAGACATGGCCGCGATCAGATAGACCTTGATTGGGCATTAGAGTATGTGTGGGACAAGATCACAACAACCGTAAGTCGACGTTCATTTGGAGATTTAGTATGTTTGGTGCTCGGTGATGCTTCAATTCTGCCCAAATCTGGTTTGCATTAATGAATTAATAGCAATCTAGGTTGGCACAGGCAGGAAAAGCGCGCTGATGAGCGTAATTGGCTGCCGAACGGATGAAACCGATCTCGCTGGGGTTATGGAAGAGGGAGAGGGGTATGAGAACATCAAAGTGTTCTCAGAACTGAAGCCGTATGTCCCACGTTGCCAAGGGTGCTATACCTGCTGACAGACGTTAGGTACCTACTGAGCGATATCCGAATGCTGCAAGAGCAACTCAAACCAAGTAAAACGGAGGATGGCGACCGTGAGTGGCGAACATCTGTAACATCTCTTCTCACTAACAGTCATAGTACTCTCTGCCCTTGCGATAGCTGTTCACATGATTGACAATGCAACAAAAGGGACGAAAGGCAACCCATTGAAGTACGATCGCAGGGTCATCATCGTGACTGACGGTCGCGGCCAAATGGACACCGAAGATCTCGAGCAGATGGCCATGAAAATCAAAGATTCAGATGCTCCATTCGAGATTGTCCTGCTTGGTTTAGACTTCGATGACCCTGACGTAGGCTACAAAGAAGAGGAGAAGGAGCCTCGAAAGGTATGCGAGATGAATACCAAAGCTTGAGTGTGACTAATCCGATCCAGGCGAAAAATGAGAAGATACTGAGAGACTTTGTAGACGACTGCAACGGCAACTTCGGTACACTTGCGACAGCTATCGATCAGCTTCACACCCCTCGTCTGAAGGAGACCCGGCCTGTTCAAAGCTACAGAGGCTCACTTACGTTGGGAGATGCTAGCAAGTACGAGGCTACTATTACTATCGATGTTGAGCGATATCCATGTACCATGATTGCGAAGCCGCCCACGGCAAGTACATTTGCAGTGCGGACAGACCCTGCTGGCGCGTCTGGCCCAAGCGTGGAATCATCGGCGACTGCAGTTAGTGAAGACCAGCCAATGACCGATCTGTCGGCGGTTCACAACCAGCGCCTCTATCAGGTGGATAGCCTAGATGAGCCGGGCCTGAAGAAGCCGGTCGAGCTTGATGAGCTAGAGCGCGGCTACGAATACGGCAGAACAGCGGTGCACATTTCAGAATCTGACATGAACGTCGTGAAATTGGAAACCCAACAGGCTCTAGAGTTGGTGGGGTTCGTCAAGGGAGAGGAATTTGATCGCTATCTTCCCTTGAGTCGCGCCAACTTCATCGTACCGCAGAAGGCCAACCCGCAAGCTCAGCTCGCTTTATCATCGTTCATCCACGCTCTCTACGAAGCTGATTGCTATGCGGTTGCACGGCTGGTAGCCAAGGATCTTAAGCCTCCGGTATTGCTGCTACTTGTTCCACGTATCGAGCTGGAGTGGGAAGCCCTGGTCGATGTTGAGTTGCCGTTCGAAGAAGACATGAGACGGTACAAGTTTCCGCCATTAGATCGCAAACTCACAGTCAGTGGCAAGACCATCACTGACCATAAGGACCTGCCGACAGACGAACTCGTCAATGCTATGAGCGACTACGTCGATGCGATGGAGTTATCAACATTTGGCCGCGACGAAGATGGAAACGAGGAGGAGTACGCTAAACCAGAGGATACATTCTCTCCCCTTGTCCATCGTATCCTTCAGATCATAAAATGGCGAGCGACACATCCCGATCCCACCTTGCTTATGCCTGACCCGCCAGAGATTCTAATGAAATACTCCGAGCCACCAGCAGAGCTCACCGCAGCCGCGGAAAAGCAACTGAATGCCGTCAAGAAAGCAGCAGACGTCAAGAAAGTTCCACCAAAGGTCAAAGGTCGTGGCAAGCGCCAGCGTACAGACCGCAATAAACCTCTTTCAGGTCTTGATGTTGACGAACTCCTCGGCAACCCCAAGCGTGTCAAGATCGAAACCAACAACCTCGTACCCTCGTTCAAGCAAGCTCTTGCCGCCTCTGACGACTTGGACGCCATCCAAGAAGCTGTCGACGGTGTTGCGAAGGAAGTCCGCAATCTCATCAGCAACAGTGTCGGCGACAATGCTTATGGACGGGCACTTGAAGCTATTCGTGTCATGCGGGAGGAGCTCACCGAGCTTGAGGAACCAGAAATGTATAACACGTTTATAGCGCGACTGAAGGAAGAGGTCCTTGGCGGAAAATTGAATGGCAATCGCCGGGACATGTGGTGGAAGATTAAGGGAAATCGTTATGGACTTGTCGATTCGAAGAAGAGTTACGTCAGCCCTGTGACGGAAGACGAAGCCAGAAGGTTCTACGAGATTTGACAGGCCAGGCTGTCAAGCTGAACAGGCCAGCCTGGACGCGTAGTAGAGCGAGGAAGGAACTGCAGGTGTTTGCATTACAAGTTCAAGTTGCACGCTTACAATGAGACCATGATCGTATGCACCGATATATTCGTGCTTCTAGCTGCTCGCATGTTCGCTGGCTCTTCCCGTCGCCGAGCTCCGCGATTGTAAAGGGAGTGCAAACCCGGCAGCCAAATCTGCACATGTTGCGTTACAGATTTTGGCCCTTGCCTAGGTGGCTAGCGCACGTGCTCGAGGAGCGTTGTTTCGTCTCATGGTGTTCCCTCGTTGACCATCACCTTGCAGCCCGCCAGGCGTGATCATGTCAAAGCCCAGCATTCGCCATCTTGGATGTAAATAGCTACCAATAATTCAGTATGGCTGTTCTCGCGCTACTGAAGGGCCAAGCGCTCCCAAGGGGGGCTGAGAAGTTTGCTGTGTGATGCGGCTGACTGCCGCCCCATGCTTGTTCGCTGCAGCACTTCCGTGCGAGCACAGAACTCCGACTGACATAAGATGATGGGCCTCACACATTTGGAACTCCTGCTAGCCAAGTGCCACGACTCAGCCCTAGGATTTGCAGTTCAGCTGCGACGCTGGGCGGCCGTTTCGAGGATGCTGACCGGTCTTCTTAGAATCGCCCAGGAAACCACACTTTGAACAATTCCTATCTTTGCACATCAAGCTACAGGCTTCTAGACTTTTTAACGATGCATTAATGAGGTATATTATCTTCTAGTCGACATTGCAGCGCCTTCAATTATGACCAGCCATGGAAACTTCAACCCCACAATACTCATACGTACCTGCATCCCCCGAAATCCACATATCTCGACCACAGTATGCCTCAGTACCCGCCAGAACGAGCGACGAGTCCTCTGAAAGCCGTCACAACAAGGCGCCAAGATTTGAAGAAAGCACGAACGACCCTGGCCTCGGTATCCAGATGATGCCCATGACGTCGCCAAGATCACCAGGCTCTACATATTGGCGACAGGATGCTAGTGGTACAAAGCATGACATGTTTTCTCCCTCAGGATTCTCTTTGGGGCCACGGCCACCATATGCCAGAACACCAGACACGCTTTATTCGTTTGAATCGGGCATCTCGAGAGCGCGAACGGATCCTATGACTGAGAGGCTCATCGCGCATCGAGCGACCCAATCAACACAATGGCATATACATTGGCGTATACCAGCACTCATGGCATTTACCTTCTTCATGGGCATCGTCTTCGCGCTCCTCCAACACTTTTTGTATACCTTTCTGCACCACACACGAGAAGACGACGAGGACAAAAAGTTCCGCTGGGTTCTCTATGGACGTGTGTTAGCATATCTCTCGAAAGTCGCCTTTGGTGGATGTGCGGTGCTAGTTTTTCGACAGCGCATGTGGAGAGCTTTCAGGGACCAGGCGTTAACAGTGCTCTCAATCGATCAGATTTTTGGTGCGACAGAGGATCCATCGCTCTTTGGCAACTGGGAAACTGTCTCCGGTGCACCGCTTTTATGTGTCATTGCCATGGTCAGTAACTACTCTACCAACTGCATTTAGGCGCACCTACTAACTGCATACGCGCGCACCCACAGGTCATCTGGTTGATCCCGTTAGCAACAATTATCTTTTCACCTGGTGCACTTACCTTCGGAACCTATCTCGATAGCGAGCTAGTTAACCTCAAGGTTCCCACGCTGAACTTCTCGGCGGAGTCCGGAAAAGATTGGCGACACCCGATCAAGATGGAGGGTGGGGGTGATAAGAAGTCAATGATATACTGTAATACTACCGATATTTCTGCCACAACCCCAGGATGGTTCGACTACTACGATCAGCCTTCGGCAGAGCTGAGACGCATCGCGCTTCTGCTGGCGTACAGCAACATGGATCATCCGAACATCAAGCGAGGTGCTCGACAGGATGCTTGTGGAGGTTCATACAACTGTACCTACGAACAAAGCTTTACTGGGCCTAGCTATCAATGCGAGGAGGTAGCAAGCAGTATGAACGATTCGGAAAAACTGAGCAATCTAGGAGCGCCCTTTAACGTAAGCATTTTGGCACCACAAGGACGCTTCGTGTACTACGCAGAAGTCGACAATGGCGCATACTCCCGCCCACAAGCCGATTTCAAGAAAGGCTCTGGTGGAATACCCGCCGGTGCTATTCCAGCCAATCTAGGTGTTTTCAAGGCAGAACCTGTGCTATGGATCGGTTATGCGTTCAATTCGACAGAACTGCTAGCGAACGACGACCCTTTGGCGTTGAACTGGACACATCGCTACGATCCACATATCATCCGCTGCACACATATGGAAACTATATACACGATCAAATGGATTTTCACCGAGCCGTTCTTCACTTCCACGATAAAGCTAGAGCACCAAGCGCCCATTGTAGATACCAAATTTCCACGCGGAGTTGACGGCAAGGTGGACTACACTCTTGATCCTGAGCCTGCGGGTAATTACATCAGCCCACGAGACGATGTCGGTCTTTACAAGAAAACCTCGGCATATCATGCAGTTGGCGACATGTTCAGGGACTTTCTCCGAGGACATGTCGATATCGAAGCACCAAAACCAGGACCATACTACGCACAGGTCTATTCCGACGTCACAAAGACACGACTAGTGCAGAAGAACCGCGAGCCCAAGAACGATTTGACTGCTAAAATTGAATCCTTTTATTCAGATATGGTGCTCTCTTTGCTGTCAGAGTCAGAGATGCTCGTCGTAGCCGAAGAAAACCTTACGGTGAATCGATCCCGACTCCAGTCCTCTTTCGTCTACGTACCTGAGCGGCTATGGCAATGCTACGCCCCGGTCGTCTTCATAACACTTCTCATTCTACTGTTCGGTGCTTTGACAATCTGGCAAGATGGGACAACCTTTTCCACTGGCTTTTCACGTATTCTGGTGACTACTCGCAACACCACGTTGGACGATATTAGTCGCGGCGCATGTCTGGGGAACGACCCCTTTCCGATGGAGTTGATGCGCACTAGACTCCAGTTTGGTGTTCTTGCTGAGAACGAAGAAAATTACCTAAGAGACGATGGTTATCAAGGCAGCGGTGGTTCTCGAGGCGTAGGCCACTGTACTTTCGGCGTCGCGTCTGAAGTTGCCCCTATCGTGAGAGGCGCATCTTATGCAGGTCTGAAGCAGCGGAAGAGCGAAAAAAGGCAAGGGGGTTGAAAGTGGAGTGCTCTAGCACCCTATTTATAATCTTGAATGGAGTTTTAAGTTTCTATTACAGCAGCCTGATCTATCGCAGCCTTAATAACCTTAGCGTTCGCAAAACGCTCATTTGGATCAATTTGAACTCGCTTCCTTACTCGCCTATCCTTAATACGATTTAGTTGATATTGTAGGCGTTGATTAGCTGATTCGAATTGAGCTGCTCGTGAATTAGCTATCGCGATAGCCTTGCCTTTCTAGATTGAGGTTCTGATCCATATTCCGAATATCCTCAGGCCTGATATTGAGCTCGATTCGTATGCGTTCGAAGAGCTCGAGAAACGCTCTGATCTTCGCAGGGCTTGCAGCCTCAGCCCTCGGGGCCTCGACCGATCGGCCGACGATAGATGCGACACGTGGTTGACGCGATAGGAAGTTTGATATCCATAGTTGGCCGAGGGGCTCGTGATCGCCGTTCATACGTAGAACGCGAGTAGCTATCTCTCGTACACGAGCATGGGATGGAGGTTGAGCGCGCGAGTCCTCCTCAAGGATCCATTCAACGATAAAATCCTCCTGCTCTGGTGTTAATCGCTGCTGGTGGTGATGAGCAGCGACGCGATTTGTACGACCCTCAAGGCGGCCCTGTAACGTCGATCGTGGGATACCGTACGCGCGAGCAGCTTGCCGTTGGCTCGTAAAAACACCAGAATTAAGATCAGCGATAGCAGATTGTATGGCAACCTCACGGTCATCCATATTAATAGCGTTGTGGTGGCTGGATAGGGCTTCAAAATCAGGTGGGCCGATTTTGGTGGGGTGGCCGACTTCTAGATGGCCGAGCTTACATGATTTGAGGGAACGAGTCAATTGGGCGCTCACACCTCCCTCCGCACAACTCAGCAAATACCAATAGCCCCGTTAACTGAGATATCAATGCTCGTCGTGTAGCCGGCAGAATCGCTAAGCAAGTAGACATACGCGCCACCAAGCTCTTCCACACTCGCTAGCCTCGGCATGCCACCATAGTACTTGAGCTGCTGTTCCCAATCCGGCTGCTGCTCGACCCAATACGTCATTGCCGTTTTGACAAAACCGGGTGACACTGAGTTGACGCGGATGTCATACTGTGCCCATTCTATGGCGAGTGTATGCGTCATGTTGCGAATACCAGCTTTACTCGCTCCGTAAGGTGCAGAGGGCACACGCTATGAAGCTAATTAGCACGGCGAGAATATAACAGCAGTTGAGGAAATGCGAGAAGAGAAGAACAAGGGAATCACACACCTTGTTAGGCCGATAACTCGCCATACTCGCCATAAACACTATACTCCCCTTAACCCCCTGTGTGATTCGTACCTCTGGCACCGTCTCGAGGCACATACTACATTCGGGTTAGGTGGAAGCTTTGGCAAACCTGCCCCTCAAACACACGATACCAGAACGCTTTCACTGACAAGTCGGATAGCTCTTGAACACCAGTTTGTTTATTAAATTGCTTTTCGTCGATTTGTATCAGCACTTTAGTTGAACACAACAGTCTTTTGACCGTTCAAAAATACCCTCTTCTCACTCCACCACTTAACCGCGGCGGCCAAGACCTGACTCTCGACATTGCTTCCCTCCTCCACCAACTCCTTGGGGCTCAACGCATGATCAACCCTCGCAACGCGCTGTTCAATGATCGGTCCCTCGTCCAAATCAGCCGTAACGAAATGTGCGGTCGCACCAATAATCTTTACACCACGCTCATAAGCCTGATGGTAGGGCTTCGCGCCCTTGAAAGAAGGCAAGAAAGAGTGATGGATATTGATTATCTTGCCCGACATCTCCGTGCACAAGCGAGGCGAGAGGACTTGCATGTAGCGTGCCAGGACCACAAGATCGATGTTGTGTTGTTTGATCAGATCCAAAATCTGCGTCTCCTGTTTCTCCTTGGTGTCCTTGGTTACGGGCAGGTGGTGGAATTCAATTCCGTTGTTCTTCGCGAGCTCAGCGAACTCGGGGTGGTTGGACACGATGATTGGTACTTCGACTTTAAGTTGACCAGACTTGACGCGGAACAACAGGTCATTGAGGCAGTGTCCGATCTTGGATACCATGATGAGGACCTTAGGCTTTGAGTCCACCCGCTGAATTTGGTATGTCATGCTCATCTCTGAGGCAAGCTTCTTCATGCTATCTTGTAGCGCAGAGACATCAGGTGAGTGCCCGAAATGGACGCGCATGAAGAAAGTCTTGGAGTCTGGGTCGGAGAATTGCTGCAGGTCAAGAATCGTGAGATTTTCCTTTGCCAAGAGACCCGTAACAGCGTACACAATGCCTGCCTTGTCCGGGCATGAGAGTGTTAGGTAGTGATCATCGCCTGCCATCTTGGATGTTGAGATCCGTTCTGCGGAGCCGATTTGTTGAAGTCGGGGTACTGAGGTTGCTATGGAGCGTCTGTTCGATTGTGTTGATGACTGTTTGGTCGAAAATTTAGGAACTAGGTTTTGCCGGTTTCGGAAAGCGTCGTTAGGTGGGTATATGGACTGTCGGGCCGCAACTGCGCGTGTTGATGTGTGGAGTGACCGTGTGCAGGTGCGTGCTGGACGTAGAAACATTTTATGGTAATCTGATCTCTTTTTACAAAGGCTGAGCGCGGAATGGCGTTTTCTCGATGCCGTGCTAGAGACTATGCGGCTTAGGTATAGTTGCCGGAATCGGCCGGCAATCTCGCCTCGTCGCTTACAAGTCGACTCGTGGGCAGTCAGCATGTATGCCTACGCAAAACTCTCTACCGCATGCATTGTATGGGAAGAGAAGCAAAATGCGCTATGCTGCAAAGACGCATTGCATTGACTATGTGGTTGAAGAATGGTACGCTCAGGTTTTACGACGCATCGGCCCCATCCAACGATACGTATAGTCGAAGATTGCCTCCTTGGTAGCGAGGGATATGCGCAGATCGACCATGAGGTTGGCGCGTATCAATGCATACGGCCATGGTTATCTCTCGTTCTCAGTGTACTCGAATGCACTTGTAGGTATATCGAAATTCTTACGACCCCTAGCAAGCCAATCCAGCAACCACAACCAGTAGAAACCCAACAAGAATAACTGGAGCATAGTTTGTAGTCAAGCTTGTCACTGGCCTGGATACTGGAAAAGCGACGAAGATAATGACGTATACCAAGTAAAGCATGGCGCAGAGCTTTATCGAGATACTCCATTTTCCAAGGCGAAAGGGCCCGTACATTGTGTGTCTACCAGCAAGTTGACGAAGTGTGAGAAGTAGGATTGGCACGAGGTACGATATGTATAGTGCGATAGTCTGTAGGGAGATGAGCGAGTTGAATGCAGCCGCTGAACTAAGATTGATGAGCGACAGGAGGCAGCAGATGATGCCAACCAGAAAGAGTGCGGATATCGGTACTTGGAGTGTTGGATGAATCTATATCATCAGCTACGTGTGTGAAATCCGCGTGGGTAGGGCTTACGTAGGTGAAATGCTTATGGAAAGGAAGGCCCATATCAGACGCAAAGCGCTAAACCAGACGGGCTACAGAAGCTACGATACTGAAGTTACTGATCATGAGTTGGAAACCCATCAGCGTCGTCATTGCTGTTGATATTGCCCTTGAGCCCGTACTAGGACATCACATCAGTATTGAACATACATAATGTGCCAGGTGATATGCTTACGCAGATTAAAATAATACGTTCTTGATCGCGAGCTGATTGATGTAACGCTGGAGGGAAACTCAGCATGTTGTCTGTGAGTAAACTCGCGCCGCTCACCTGGAACACGCCTCCATTCGTGGATTCAGATGGGCCATCACCAGATCCCGTCGCATCGGTCTTTTCAGAGAGCCCGCCACGGCCATCTGGAGCAGCTGTGGCAATGACTGCAGTTTCCTTGTCCAGGGTAGTAGCAATACTAGGAGGATGCATGTCGTGGGACACTGTGACTGAGCGTAGCATTGGAGCCGCCGCAAAACTCTTTGCTGATCACGGGGATTGAAAGTGTTTTCCAAAGCCAAACAATTTAGTTCAGGCAATTGTTGTCAAGATACCCTGCCGATTCCGCTAGTGATAAGAAAGAAAAGACGAGACTTGCAGGTAACGCTGACTTTGCGAGATACCCATGCAGGCCTGCTCGCATGCATCGACACGACATGCCTGAGTAACCATTAAACCCTCAAGCTGTGTTCAGCGATCATTTAAGGAATAGGCTCTCTGTGTCGTTCTCGTACGACATCCATCTTATGCCGTAGGCATGACTGGCCTGGTAGTGATAGCGTTTGAAGATGACAAAACATAAACGCGTGAGCATGATTAGGCGGGCAAAAAGGTGAAGCGTGTGTTGCAATGCGCATAGAACTAACCACAGCTGGCTTCATTGGCTATATATTGCGGGTTGTTATCTAGTGTGGTGTGAAAGTAGGGGTTTGCGAGAGGATGGAAGCCTCTGTACAAACCAAATCCCTTTTGGGTCTTGGCGTGACGTGATGTCAGCATCCTTATGCAAGTATTCATCGCCCATCAATCAACCATTACTCCCACGAATCCCTGTCTTGTTGTATTCACCGTTCTCATTCCATAACTAATGCGTCTTCGGCGAAAGACATAAGTGTCCAAGGCTCCAACAAGCTCCGAGTGTGCTTCAGGAGTCTATCACCACCTTTGCAGGATTTTGCAGTCGCGTTTTATTGAATAAGTGACAGACTCACCTAACCGATGCTTCCTCAGTTGTACTCGGGTTCTTGTGCACATTCTTATATGTCTTAACAAACAGCTTGGAGGGTAGCTTCCCTTCTTCCACTCCTCATCTCTGCCGCTCGATGCCAGGTATGAGTATTAACCAGAAGCAATTCGGTTGATGGTTACCGGCCATATGTGGGGTACGCATGAATGACGTACATCACGTAAGCTTTTGTCCCGAGCAGCCGCGACTCTTTTGTACATCTCTAACGAACTGCATGCATCTCTAGCGTTCTATTGGAGCAAGAAATGCAATATCCTTTGATCTTCACGGCTCAGTCGTTCCCTCTGGGTGAGACCCCGCTTTCGAAAGAACAGCGCGCATTGGGAGACCATGACTGGTATTCGTATCGTAAGCTGCAGTACATCAGTGGGCAGAAGTATGTTCACTGATTACTGAGAGTCTCACACCTTTCATTCCAGATTTTGTTGTCATGAAATCCATTGTGCTTGTCGCTGGACTTCTGTCATTCGCAGATTGTACCAACGTGAACAGACGCGCAGCAGATTTTCAGATACTCCCGGAAAATGGCGCAAAAGACGTGAATATTGACACGCATCTGATACTTACCTTCCTTTCAACACCAACCATCGGTACCTCGGGCAACATCACAGTATATGATGTCACAAATGGGCATGTCGTGGACACCCTCGATCTTTCAGTACCTTCATCACCCAGTCCATTTGGAAACGGTTCAACGAAAGCGAACTATACTGATGAGGCGACGTACCAAACCAATATTGTTGGTGGAGTTGACTTCTACTTCTTTCCTATCATCGTCAGGAACAACATCGCCACGATCTACCTTCACAACAACCGACTTGAGTACAACAAGACATATGGGGTCATGCTGGATTCAGAGATTCTGACGCTATCCGGTGGTCAATTCCAGGCGCCTGACTCATGGTCCTTCAAGACAAAAGCCAATGGTCCTGCGATAGACGCCAAAGAGGCGACGGTAGCTGCAGATGGCTCGGCAGATTTCAGCACTGTTCAAGGCGCCATTGATTGGGCGCCAGCAAACCCCCCGACCCAAACGGTTATACGTATCAAAGAAGGCTTCTATGAAGAACTCATTTACTTCCAGTACAAGTCAAACCTCGTTATTCGTGGCGAGACACGCAACAAGACTATCGTAGGCTACCCCAACAACTCGGCTTTCAACCCACCAAACCGTCAGGGTCCGTCGCGCCGACCAGCTTTCTCATTCAAGGGGGTCTTTGATCTACAATTGAGCGGCTTCACTATCAACAATTACTATCGCGGGCAAGCTGAAGCGCTTCTGATCGACGGTGTCCGCATTATTGTCGATCATATGTATCTCAACGGCTCTGGCGATGCTTTGACCACATATGGCACTGCATATATCACTGAAACTACACTATGGGACGATGGGGACACCATACTGGGCTATGGCTCAGTATTCTGGAGTCGTAGCATTATTATCACTACCGCGGGACCCGTCTCTTGGACGCGCACACCCCAAGGCGTCCACGGCAACGTCTTACTAGACTGCACTGTCATCAGTGAGCAAGGCAATAGTACGCTCGCTCGTCTTCCTGACAACACTGGTGGTGTTGCGTCCAACTGGCCATATGCAGAGATGGTACTGTTGAACACACAGCTTGTGGGTATCGCACCTGAAGCTTGGGGTCCGGTACAAGGGCCACCTTTTGATGCGTCGCATGTACGCTTCTGGGAGTACGATACAACGGATGCTGACGGGAAGCCAGCAGACTACTCACAACGGCTGAATGTATCGAGACAGTTAACATCACCGGCAGACGATGTGATCGTGCAGCGGTATACCAATCCTGTATTTGTGCTCGGAGGTTGGAAGCCAACTGTAGTGTAGTTGCCAAGTGGCTAAAATGACTGCAAGTCCATTTGCATCTTGATCCCGAGATTACTTTAATGCTAATATTCAGGTGTGAAGAGGGCTTCCATAGCTCGAGTAGTGAGTTGCTCGACTGACAGCGCTGAGTAAAACCGTTTGTGAAGATCCTTTCTCGACTAGGGTCTCTGATTCATTGGATTACTATACTGCCGCTAGTTTGACGACGAGCCGGTATCCAGGCAAAAAGACCCGAAACATCTCGACATCCAGCTTTGTCTAGATAAGGAAGCGTCAATGAGAGTATGCCAACCCGCTCCCATAGTGTAGGGCTGGCCTTAGGTACTTTCTGCAGTGTCAAGAACCGTGCCGCGCCATGTTCGGTAGCGCAGAATCTCCCGGCAAACATGAGAACACTAACGAACTCGCCGGAGACATGCTTGGCAGTCCACTGTTGTTGAGTGATGGCGACCGACATACCCGTGAAAGCGAGGCGACCCTTGTTGTGGCCCATCCTGTACCACTCCATGTCCTTATCAGAACTATACGACACGATTTCTTGACGACCGGGTCTACCAACTCGTCTCCCCCATTTCCACTTTCGATCTACATCCTTAATTCTATTGAAAGCAGTCAAAAAGTATGGATCTCTGATCTCGATTGTCGATAGCGTCTCACTTGATAGACGAAGTGCAGAACTTCTGTCCAATAGCCGTACCCGAGACTGAGATCCAGGATGCGAAAGGTAGATGTCTGCTGCCCAAACAATACTTGGGCTTGTGGCTTTGATGAGATCACTCATGTAAGCACAGTGTTCGCGGTCAGGGGGCAAGCGCCAACTGATTGTACCCTCCCAGCCTGCCCACGTCCACGATGGTAGGTGCGTACGCCGTCTGCATGCCTCGGAGATATACATGACATGGTTTGGGCCTGCACGATGATACCATGATGATACTGACAAGGCGAAGGTGATCTGAGCGCCAGCCGCGCTTCCAGCAATGTCACCTGTCCATAAAGGTATTCCCTGGAACAAACATAGTGATTCAGTTTGTTCGTACATTCCAACAACGCCTTGAAACGCCGACAAAGAGTCTGAATCCTGTTTCAAGTTTCTTTTGGTAAATTCACGCATGTGATCAGCAAGGCCTCGTAGTTGCGCCCTAACAGTAATCTCGTGAACAACTGGAAACCCGTAGTCCAGTCGATATTCCTCATCATTCTCGACGATAGAGTCGTCTTGATGCGCACTGCTGCCTCCACTGAAAGCGCCTCCTTTGAATATGCCAGTAAGCATGAAGTCTGCCAAGAGATAGTTGAGATCATCTTTATGGCTTGCGGTTGTGTGAAATAGTGTCACGTCTGCACTCTCATGTGACGCCATACTTCGACATTCCCAGTAGGTTTGATGGTCAGTGAAGACGATGCGGCGATTAGAGAGCACGCCTTCTTGGTAGGTCCAGCCACGAGTCCAATACTGCGACTGCATTACTTCCCGCCGCGGGTCAGGGAGTATTGATAGAACTAAGCTTCCGCTATCCGTGTAGTATTTTGGCTGCGGTCTGCGAGGCGTTGATCGCACCCCAGGAAGACCATGGCTGGCACCATCTCCCGCAGCCGCTACTATGGTGAAATCCGCTGCTTCGTATATTGTCGTCATCCTTGAGATCAGATAGCCTTGCTCATCTGTATCGGACTGGTTTATACAACTTCGGTCCACCCACAGATAGGTGGAATCGAGTTTACGTGTGACCTCAACTGCGTCCATGACGGTCGCTAGCCACATCCCCCGATCCGCGGGAGTAGATCCCCAAACATAGCTTAGAGCTGCATATGGGGTTCCCCATGGCTTTTCCTCAACCTCAGGAGGGTCTTTGGAACAGTTTATGAGTCGAAAGCCTCGAGTAACGGGCTCATACGATGCGCGTTGCTTGCACGCATTACCATGCTCGCGGCGACATACATCGAGCCAGGCCCGTACCCGCGCAAGATCAAACTTGAGCGGGAGTTCTCTAGCACCCAGTAGATCCTGGTCTCTGTTGTCTCTGGACTCGCCAGCGGGCTGGCGAAAGATTGCCCCTACGGCCGGTATCTCATAGTCAAGCCAAGTGATGTCGTGCGCAGTTGACGGGATCGACTCAAGATCCGGAACGACAGCCATGAAAACTGTATCGTGACGAGTTCGAAGGTCAAGCCAATCCTCTTGTCTCTGCGTCTCTTCCAAACGAGCTCCATGGAAGAGCCATGCATCGCTACTGGGAAACGCGAGCAGCTTGTAGCGTTCATGCGCATCTGGCTGAACTCTGACGGACCGGAAAAAGTCGCACAATGAACATTTTGATGGGCTTGACAGTCGATTGCCAAACTGGTGCACCAAGAATGCATCATTGTAGAAGTACCGTCTATCGTAGGCTTCGTGAATGCTGGAAAGGTTCGTTGAGCTGATCTTTTTCTTTCTGTAGTACTCGTAGGCTTTGTCAAAACTAAAATCGATGTCAAGCGTTTGACATGCCGCACACAGTGATGATGTCGGGTCATTAACTGTTCTACAGCGCTTGCTTCCAAGGAATTCCACGTCATCATCCGAATCAGACTTTCTTCTTCGTTTTCCCATCTGGTTCGATGGCAAGGCAGCCATTGTGTGGTAGGAGAATCACAACTTTCCCGTAAGGTGTGCGATAGTAGGCCTATTTATGTGACCGATAGTTCTGTCGCGTTCTACGCAGAGTGTTATGTATTTGACTCTTATGTATCGTTGTAGTACGCTCGTACCGACACCCACAACTGAATGCAGGCCGCTCGGGCGGTGTTCAGCACAGCCTCGTTGCCTGGACCCCGGCATTAGCGCCAGCCGCGGGCGCGTCCGCACAAGCTGAGCGAATTGGAAATGATGATAGCTTTCTTCCCCAAGTTATCATTATTGCACACTAACGTCTAATGGGGAGGTTCTGCGAACCTTAATCCAATTCAGTTCCTACATAGCGAAGAACTCGTATTGGAGCGCAAACACAAAAGCGGTTGTCGAACAACAAGCTCTTGGCTCACTTCCGATCGTAAAGGTAGCAATCTTTTCCCTTCAACTCAGCCAGTGCTTTGCTTACTTCCCACCCTGACTACAATCTTCCCCTTTGCCCTGCCAGTTCTAAGCTTCTCATACGCCTTGGGTGCATCCTCGAATGCAAACGTTTGGTCGACCACAGGCTTCACTTTTCCATCTGCGACAAGCTTGCCTAACTTGGTAAAATCTTCGAAATTCGTGGATGCAAGGCCGAATGAGAAGGGCCGTTGCCCACCTCCAAGCCACGTAGGTATCAGGAAGCGAAACGCGAGATCGTAAATGAAGGGTAAGCTGACTTGGGATCCAATCTGGACGTACTTCGCTCCAGGCTTCGTGAAAAACGGGGATTTCCAATAGAGCTCGAACGAGTGACCAACGTTGTCGAGGACCATGTCATAGTGCTTTTGACCGCTTGCCAGAAGGGTAGGAACATCACTTTCGCGATAGTCGATCACTTCATCAGCTCCAAGATCCTTACACAATTGAGCATTTGCACCTGTGAAAGATTAGAAGACGCGTCGCCATCACGAGTGTGGCATGTTTACCTGAGCATGTTGTGGCAACATGGCATCCCAAAGCTTTCGCTATCTGAATCGCAAAGGTGCCCGTACCTCCAGATCCACCGTTGATGAGTACCCTGTCACCAGCTTTTACATTCGGCGTAAGACATTGGTATGTGACAAGGCCGCACACTCCCAGCGTTGCTGCTTCCTCCGCTGATACACCATCAGGTATCGGTACAGTTCCAGCTTTAGAACCGATAATGTACTCCCCAAGGGTGCCAAATCGTTGCTTTGGCTCAAGCTTGCCAAATACCATCTGCCCAACCTTGACGTCGCAGTCGGATCCCACTTGAACAATTCTTCCAGCAAAATCGAGTCCGGGCGTCGCTGGTTTTGGGATGGCCATTCGTCCAACCACTGGTAGTTCCGCTAGCTTGTAGTCGACAGGGTTTAGAGCGGCTGCGTATACTTGGACAAGAGACTCCCCAGCTGCGAGTGGTCGCTTCATTGTTGGCATCGGCACCGAATCGTTTAGCTCTATTGCTTCCTCGAGCGTGGTATCACATATCGACCATTGCCATGCTCTCATCGTTGCTGGCAAGCTCATCGTTTCCGTTCCAGTGGTGGCGGTTTGTGACATGGTCTTAGTAAAGGTTGATAACACTGTAAAGAGGAGAATAGGCAAAGGATTAAGATACGCTCTGATTTTGATGTGATATCATATACTATTGCGTGGTGGCTGGTTGTCAACCAAGGCCATGGGCACTATTTCGGATCCCCACGCGGGGAAGCTGTAAAGCGGCCATGGCCTATGGTACACGTTATGAAAACTACCATTGCCTACGCAGCACAAGCATCAGATAGTGGACAAGACAAGATAGACCATCTATGTTGCGCAGGGAACCCGATATGGGATGAGAGAAAAGGGGACAAGATATGAGCACAGTGTTCGAGACTCGCTGCCGCTAGCGCCGGACTCCGCACTTCCGCTGGCTGCTCACCACCACCGAACCTCCTACACCGACACAGGTCCTCTGCTGCCTGATCATCTATCGATCGCGCCAGAACAAGTCTTCTTCACCAACGATGCGTTGCTCGTCATCGGGTGCAATCTCTTCAGCAATGCTGTCCGTATTATGTTTCGTTCGCGCGTCAGCATTCGCAATACGATCCTTCCACTTTCGACCCTTCAGTTCCCCAGCTACATCTGTTGCAAGTACAGCACTAATGGAAGGCTATGATTCACTTCCTTCTATATTGTCTTGTTCGCTTTCGGCGTCGCAATCTGGCGCTTTCTCATGACTTGCTTTGTACGCTGATATACCTCCTTCCTCAATATCGTTTAGCATTTCCTCGTTCGTGACATAATGTTCTCCTCTAGCTTTCTTTGCGTGCCCTCGTTCTATCCGTGCATTTTTCTCTTGAGACCGACGTGGGCGCGTCTCGTAGCTTGTTCACTCTTGTCTCTCTTCACGATGATGACACCGGGGTGTGCAAACTCGCCCTTCTTCGCTCGTTCAAGCCTCCATTGCTCAGGCGCCTTGGGATCCTTGCTGTCAAAAGCTCGCTCCTCTGCTACCAGCATACGTCAACTCGGCGATCTGCTGTTGCGCAAGATAACCTACCCCGCTCGCTTCACTATGGAGTCATGAAAACCTTTGAGCCCTTCCAGACCCGTAGTCACTTCGCGTGCGAAGAAAATCGTCCGGTCGTGACATGTTACATCAATGTGGTACGCGTTAGGAAGTCCGCTCCAAACGCTGGGCGCATTCTCCGTTGTGACAAGATTGAAACCGTGAATATTCGTGGCAGAATGTAGCTTGTTGCGAACGAGGAACACTAGTGTATCCAAACATGTGTCAATTCCTTTGATGCAGATTCCTCTGTTCAAAATGAGCCACCTGCTGACGATTGGTGTGTGCTCTTCCTCCGACAAGGTACTCTCGACACCCGTGAGCGCCATGGAGTGCGAGTGGAGCGGATCTGCGTTCCTTATGACGAAAACTTATGATTAAGTTGGTGTCAATTTTGGACATAGACCGAAAGGTCGAGAGTAGTT
Source organism: Alternaria atra (assembly GCF_907166805.1). Taxonomy (NCBI): domain Eukaryota; kingdom Fungi; phylum Ascomycota; class Dothideomycetes; order Pleosporales; family Pleosporaceae; genus Alternaria; species Alternaria atra. The sequence continues at coordinate 1,731,374 of NW_025091331.1, forward strand.
GGTAGTTGGTAGAAGAGAGGGCCAGAGGCGTGGTTAGGACTACGTGCGATTCAGCGCTCTATTAAAAAGGAACATATGCTTCCATTTGGTCAAGCCCCCTTCTTCCCTTTCACCAAATCAAGAATAGTCGAATTACCTTATGCATCACAAAGGTTTATCTACTTTTCATTATAGATGATGATCTCGTAACGAGCTAACACATATCAGCGTAGCGACAGCACCTGCATATTCGTTTCTCTTGTGATGACAAAATTGTCGAGTAGGGGCTTGATATAGTCATAGCTCCGGCCCGTCTTCGCTGAATGACAAAATCAATGGTGCTGTGGGTTACGAAACGCAAGACTTGCGATGGTTCTAAGGAGGACCGGGACAGTCCCGAGGTGCGATTCTTGAATAATGGTAATATTAGGTGTAGTCCTCAAGGTTTAGATGTTGTAGCAGCCACTATACCTACCATCCAGCCAATCTGTTGTCAAAGACTAAATTTGTTCGTCCAAGGTAGGCGAGTTGCTCGTTGTTACCACAGTCGAGATACTTTGGAATGCAATCGCAGATTTGAGCACGTGAGAAATGAAAGAGGCCGTGTACCTCCCGAATATACAGTGCCGTCAGACATTCTCGCATGTCTTGGCCCGAGGTAGACGTGTTGAATCGTGAGTTCGAACAGTCTAGGGAGGTTAGGGTAATTGAGATGCGAAACCGACGCTACGTGGCAGTACGTGTGACAGGCCCGAACCAGGTAGCCTCAGCGTGCTTCGAAGCGTGCTGTGCTATCTGTGAGCATTAACCAGGTTTACGGTTGCTTTGGGGTTCACGAAAAGCAATATTTTCGGCATCTTTCGAGACGCTTCATGCACGATTGTAATGTTCTTCCAGATTTGGTGTCGTGGGGGTGCCCAGGAGATAGGCTGGTGAAAGAAACGTCAGGTGGGCGTGGCTGGACCAGACCATGGGACGGGCGGCTAGCGTTATGTCCGTGCCCAGGCTTGACATCAACCATCATCGATCTCTCTGGTAACGAAGCTACACATATCCTCACCGTATCTGCCATAGACGCAGCATTCTGACCTTCCTACTCCGCCAGGCCTCTTCAAACCTAGATATTGGTGTTACATACCTTCGACTGCCTCGGCCTACCCCCCGCGCAATCTACTCCGCACCACTGCGAAGCACTGAGCTTCGCGCATCGGATCGACCGCGCCGTACCTAGTCTTCGCACCTACACACACATTCTGCAAGATGGCGTCAAGGAAGAAGGTCCTTCTCAAGGTACTGCAGCCCTGAGCAGAACCTGCACTCCGTCGCTAATGCGCGCAGGTCATTATCCTCGGAGACAGCGGGGTCGGCAAGACGAGCTTGATGAACCAATACGTACGATGAACCCATTATGGAGCTATACATTATGCGAATGGTAGCTCGAGAATACGGACGCAGGCTTACACGGCATCTGCAGGTCAACAAGAAGTTCAGCGCAAGCTACAAAGCCACTATTGGTGCCGATTTCCTGACCAAGGAAGTGCTAGTCGATGACAGGCTGGTAACGATGCAGGTGTGTACAAACCAAACTGAGCAAATAGTTCCAGCTAACATTGCATAGCTTTGGGACACTGCCGGTCAGGAGCGCTTCCAATCGCTCGGCGTTGCCTTTTACCGTGGTGCCGACTGCTGCGTGCTGGTATACGACGTGAACAATTCGAAGAGTTTCGATACTCTAGACAGCTGGAGGGATGAGTTCCTGGTTCAGGCTAGCCCGATGGACCCGGAGAGCTTCCCCTTTGTAGGTGCATGTGGATAGATCAGGAGGGTATCTGTACTGACTGAGACAGGTCGTCATTGGCAACAAGATCGATGTCGAGGAGAGCAAAAGGATGGTGAGTGTCTCTAACAACTATTAAAGGCTATAATCTTACCCGGACAGATCTCATCTAAGCGCGCCATGGCGTTCTGCCAATCGAAAGGCGGCATCCCCTACTTCGAGACCAGTGCTAAAGAGGCCATCAACGTTGAACAAGCTTTTGAAGGTAAGCCAGATTCGATATCGCTCCGAGACTCGGATTTCGGAAGCTAACACCCGTAGTTATCGCCCGACAAGCCCTAGCACAAGAGGACGTAGGTGACTTCAGCAACGACTTCCCCGAGACAATTCCGATTGACCTCAAGGGCAACGAAGGCGGTTGCGCATGCTAGTGTATGCCGTCGCGAAATAAGCGCCGTTGATGGGAGCCGACAGTGGACCCCCATCTGCCGCAATGCCGTCTTGCATCTGGAGTTCGCATGGAGTTTGGTGTTGGACATGCTTCTTGTGCAGGAGCATCTCGTTTTCCTGTAACCTATCATCAAGGATAGATATATCGTTGCCTGGTCATATAGCTGCCTACCAATATACAAATACATACATGAACCATATACTTGTACCTGGAGTGACTTCTGCACGCGTACCTTCGGTTCGCATCGCCCGTATTCCCGTGTGATGACGTGAGGCTGTGGCTAAGGCGGCACCGCCACAGTTCCGTCAACCGGCCTCTCGAGACACGAGGACACATGAAACCCCCCCGAAGCGACCCCCCGGAACTTAGGCACATCGTTATCAAGTGTCCGCGTGTCACGCCGAACCACCCCGTGCCACGAAACTCCTCATCTTTACCCTTCAGCTCTCTTTGACTGACGATTAATTTCATGGGCGCTCGCATGCACTTCCATGCCTCAACGCGTACCCCGACCGTGAGCCCGCTTGTCGCCGAAGACCCTCCTTGACCGACCTGCCCTGCATAACCTGGGATAATTTCTACTACATTCTTTCAATATGATACCCAGAAGAGAAGAGGACGTGGAGACGACGCCGCTCAGTCCACGCGTTAGCGACGTTTCCGACGAAAGCGCATACTTGCGTGGGGAAGATTACCTTGAGAGCCCAGCCAGTGAGGCCAGTCAGTGGGCCGAGGGAGAGAAGAGGGGAGCTTGGACGAGCAAAGTGAGACATGCAGTGGGAATAGCTCTCCTACTTGCGACGGTGTTCCTATGGACAGCTAGTAATTTCCTCGCGAGTGTACGTATCTCGTTCCCCCCTCGGATGAGTTGGAAGCAATTGTGGTAGTAAGCGCGTAGCTGATAAGTACACAGACGATATTCGCAGACAACTCATACTCGAAACCTTACTTTGTAACCTACGTAAACACGACTTTCTTCATCATACCGCTTTTCCCTATGGTCGTTCACCACCTATGGGTCGATCGTCACCGTCCGAATAGCGCGTGGCAACACCGTCAGCCGATCCTAGCACACGTCCGTGACCTCCTACAACGGCGAGCAGGGAAATGGAAACTGCTTCGTGATCACGAATCGTCGTCTTCGCCTTCATCTTCGAATAAATCGCGAAATGACGAGGCAGCAGAAGTCCTCTTATCATCTTCCCTCCACGGCTCCCAGAGTTTTGGTAGCGGGAACCACGGAGAGCAGGACATGGATGAAGGCATGACGTTGAAAGACACAGCAAAGCTAGCCTTGGAATTCTGTCTCCTCTGGTTCCTGGCAAATTACTTTGCAGCTGCATGTCTAGAATACACCACCGTCGCCAGCTCGACCATCCTCTCTTCCACATCCTCAATTTGGACGTTACTCCTCGGATCCATAATGCGCGTTGAGCGATTCACGCTACTCAAACTTATCGGTGTACTCGCTTCTCTCGGCGGAGTAGCCCTCATCTCCATGGTTGATGTATCCGGCGAAACGGACGAGAACCGAGGCTCCTTTCCACACAAAACACCGAAAGAACTAGCCATCGGCGACGTAATGGCATTTGTATCCGCCGTGCTATACGGCTTCTACACTGTTTTCATGAAGGCCCGAATTGGCGATGAAACAAGAGTCAACATGCCTCTCTTCTTCGGTCTCGTCGGTTTGGCTAATGTCCTGCTGCTGTGGCCCGGATTCATCATTCTGCATCTGACTGGTATCGAACCCTTTGAACTGCCACCTACATCCCGCATTCTGAACATTGTGCTTATCAATAGCGCGTCATCCCTCATATCGGACTTTTGCTGGGCGTACGCTATGCTGCTGACCTCGCCGCTGATTGTTACCGTTGGTCTTAGTTTGACAATTCCGTGCAGTCTTGTCGGACAGATGGTATTGGATGCGCAGTATGCGTCAGCGTTGTATTGGGTTGGTGCCGCGATCATGGTGCTTTCCTTCTTGTTTATCAATCACGAGGACCGGAAAGATGAGGCAGAGGGGTTACAGGGCGCGGATGATGCCGTGACAGAGGTACAGAGGAGCTTTCAGAGTCTGAGACAGAGCTTGAGTCGAAGAAATTCTAGGACGGAGGTATGATGCTAGAACGTCTGATGTTGGACACCTCGGTCGCATGCTCGCTCCATTGATGCGTATCGACTTTTTACAGTTTTGTAGCCGAATACCATAGTCATTGTTATTGGTTTCATGGGGTATCATAATGCAAGTCATAGTACTACCACTCCCTCATTTCCGTCCACCGTCCATATTCTTCGAGTATCCGCTTCGCCCATACTTTCCCTTGCCCTTTGAATTCCACTTCTTTCCTCCACCCCGGTAGCTTTTCTCCCGATCGCCATCCTTCCTGTTCTCCATCAGTTCCTTCTTTCTCGCCTCCCAGCTCTCGTCGTCGTCTAGTTCCTCGACCTCCCAACCTTCTTTCTCCATGAATTCTTCAAGTTGCTTCTGGAGCTGAGGCTCCCACTTTGATGGGTCTTCCAGGTCACTGTATTCCAGAACGTTCTGGCCGAGCGTGTAGTCGCCCTGACGAGAGCGGATTAAAGAGGACATGAGTCCGAGAGAGTTACAGGCTAGACCAAGATCATGACAAAGAGAGCGTACATAGAAGCCAGACGTTACTGTCATACGGAGGCGGGCTGCTGGGGGTTGTGGGGTTGGCGCGGATGTAGCTGCTGGTGCAGTAGTGTTGGTATTTTCAACGTTCGGATTCTGGGTGGTCGTTGAGGGGTTTTCTGTTGCTTCAGCTTGCTCCACGGAAGCTGCAGGCTTCTCTTCCGTCGGTACTGGTGCTTCGACACTGACTTCCATGACGTCGTTCTCGGCAGAGGCTGCCTCAGTAGACTCCTCTTCTGTTGGTAACGCGCCAGACATGGCATGCTCGGAGTCCTTCTTGAGTATCTTCGGCTGCTGCCCTGCACCCTCAACATGGTCATTCTCTGGTGACCGTGACCGCTTTCGCCCTCTTCTTGCCGCTGTGTCAGAGTAGACTTTCGCATCTTCTTTTCGAATACCCATCAGCTTCTTTGCGCCCTCCATTTCAGCGCCATCCACCTCCTCCTTCGGCCAGGCAAAGTCGTGACTTCCTGGTTCCAACCACTCAACGAGCTCCAACTCTTCGACTTCCACCGGTCGTGCGGCCACCTCTGGTATGTCCTTGCCCTCTCTCGCGTACTCGTACATCTTTTTCCCGTCGACCTTTAGCGCAGAGAAAACACTCGGTTTTTGCATGATCTTGCCGCGGAACTGGGCCAGCTTCTCCTCGACTAACTCCTTGGTGACATGCTCGTAATCTGCTTTGCTCACCACCTTTCCCACAGCATCGTAACTATCTGTTGCTGCACCAAACAGCACCACGCACTCGTACGTCTTTGTGCACTCGAGGAAGCGTTGCAGGCATTTTGTGCCCTTGCCCATGCCGACGATCAGCACACCAGTAGCCATTGGATCGAGTGTACCGCCATGGCCAAGCTTAGCCTTGATATTCTTGAGATGCTTCGGCTTAGCATCCGCGATAATGAGGGAGCGTTTCTGAGCTTCGAGCCAGGGTGCGAAGAGAGGCGAGCGAGAGAAATGGTCTTGGAGGTCGCGCAAGACGCCGGCGGAGGAGGCCCATTGTGGTTTATTGATGGCGAAGATGCCTTCAAGCACCTTGCGACTCTCTTTCGGCGGAGTAGTCATGGTTGCGCGCTTAATCAAAGACGCGACTGACATCAGCGGGGGGAGAGGGAAGGGACGCTCGAGCTCTAGCTAGGTGAAATCTTCGGAACGGCCTCGGAAGGTATCTAGATGCGCGCCAAGCCGGAAGGCGCATTAGCGGGCGATCATCTCACATGTTTCTGCTGCCTGCAGCCGTTCCATGATTCGCGCTTGTGCCTCTCATTACTTTATCATACATATATTCACGGATCCTTTTCGCGTCCTTTTTCACACACATCTTCACAGCTACAGCCAAATAACCCTATACATCCATCAAAAACTATGGGCGACACCAATAAGGACCTTGAGGATCTCGCAAAGTCCACTACTGAGGACTTTTATGAGTTGCTTGGTGTAGCCTTCGATGCGCCAGAAGCTGCGATCAAAAAGGCTTACCGTAAGGCCTCGATACGCTACCATCCCGACAAGAACCCCGATAACAAAGATGCCGCCGACCGCTTCATTTACCTAGGATGGGCACGCGACATCCTCATCGACGAGAAGCTCAAGGGCGAATATGACCGTGCGCGTACGAGGCGGCGCGAGAAGGCGTTGCAGGATGAGCTGTTAGATGGTCGGCGGCGCAACATGATTGATGAATTGGAGAGGAGGGAACGAGAGGTGCCCAACCTGAAGAGGAAGAGGGCAGAACAAATGAACGAAGCAGAGAGGAGGGAGCGAGAGAAGGAGCAAGAGATGCAAAGACTAGCTGAAGACACTAAGAGGCGGAGAAAGGAACTCAAGGAGCGCAGGGAAAAGGAACGCAAAGAAGAGTATGAGGCGAGCTTCATGGATATCGAGAAGAGCCCTGAGCCACAAGCACCCAAGCCTGGAGAGTCCGCCGAGATCGATCGCACGGTCAAGGTTCGGTTTCAGCGAGAAGGTGAAACTACAGATTGGGACAAGGACAAGATGTCGAGCATGTTTGTGAAATATGGCAAGATTGACAGCGTAGTCATGGGCAAAGACAAGAAGATTCGACCTTCAGGGGGGAAACATCGCAACACCGTCGCCACCGTCTTCATTACATACACGCGTCTTGATCACGCACATGCTGCTGTCTTGGACGGCAAGTCCGACTACCCGTCGCTTGAATCTGTGTCTTGGGTGAATGGCCCACCTGACCTCAAATGGCGAACCACCGGCCCATCAACACACAATATGCCGAGCTTGGAGGAGGTCACCATGATGAGGTTAAAGGAAGCAGGGAAGAAACAATTGGAAGAACAGATACGCAAGCGGGAGGCTGCCGAGGAAGCTGCAATAGCACCGTCAACACCTATCTCCACGCCGAAGAACAAGTCTTTCAGAACATCGTTTGGACCTAGTATAGTGAAGGGCGTAGGAAGCACGCCACTAGGAACACCAAAATTCTCCTTTAGTCCGAAGACGCCGAACTTGGAAGAGGTCACCATGATGAGGTCGAAGCAAGCAGAGAAGAAGCGGTTGGAAGAACAGATACGCAAGCAGGAAGCTGCTGAGGAAGCTACACTATGATGAGACGAGCTGATGTGCTGTTGTTCGAATTTAAGATACCCACTGTTAGCATAATTTAATCTACTTCTTAAGAACTCAGCTCCACTCCATGTAAGGAAGAAACTGAATAGGTATAGAAAGTCGCTCTACTATGTTGCCTACAACAACACTAACACCAATATTATATTTAGATATAGATAGCTTAGACGTCTACATTAGCATAAGATATCTTATATTATTTTTTTACGTGCGGTTGTAGGATGCAACGTAGTAGAAGGGCTTTCTACCTTGTGGCAGATGATTATCAGCGGCATGGATCAATAGAAAGCCAAGTCTAGGCACGATGGTGACAAGGACTATATAACACAACGTGAGGTGGTAGGCGTGAATAAAGCTACCTTTGCTTAGTGAAAGAAGTCAAGGGTGTCAAATGACGCGAGCAACTCGGTTATCGATAACATACGTGACCCTGGACGCGCTGGATCGCCGTCTCGCGCTTCGCGCCCGCATTGCAGGATCCCCGCCGCTTCTTTCACCTGAGCTTGCATCACGGAGCCCTATATACGTGACATTGCAGCATGCAGCATATTTTGCGCCAGACTTCAGAATGCCTACTCCAGAGTCTGAGATACTGAGGCCACTTGACGTCTCAAACACCAATTCCGACGACTGGGAGATCTTTGTCTTAAGCGATGCGCGAATCGTCTTCGAAAGCGATGGCAAACCTGCGAGCCTTCTTGCTGCGTATGCGGACATGCCCCTTAGAGTGGAGGGACGATTGGAGACTCCTGGGCGCAGCCAGCTGAAATACCGTATGTGAGGCTTGCTGGCTTCAACACGCGACAACCAAGGAAGCGGCTTTGACTGACGCAATCGCAGTCTTAAAGAAGCCATATAAGCCCATGGACATCGAATTAAGAAATGTAACACGCTTTTCCTACGGCGAAATGACTGACGGTGCATACGTGATTTGGGCGCAAGGCAACGCAGGCTGGTTCGAAATACGACCGGCGGCGCAATACAGTCCGATATACGATGAGATGATCCAGGCTGTGGAACTTCTTTACTTCGTCACCGACATATATAGCGAGTCGCGAAAGAAGAGTAGCGGGCCCAGTGCAGAATTGGTCTTTCAAGAGGTTTGTACAAGTTAAGAACATGGAAGACTCGAACAAGGTGGACACTGACACGACATAGTACGCAGAAGATGAGCGCTTCCCTTGCAACGACGTAGCCACGGCTGAGAGGATTTTCGACCATCATCACCTTTTTCTTATGATGTGCTTCCTAAATAAAGCCCAAGGACTGAGTTGGAGTAACACACCTCTGTATCAACGTTTGAGGCGCAGATTTCCGGCAAGTAATACATAGATGGATCTATAACCTCGATCTAATGTACGTGCAGAAAGACTTCGATAACTGCAAGGCACGAATCGAGGGGCGCTATTCGCAAATTCAACCTGAACGTTCAGCAAGATCTCCCAGATCCACATCTGCGCCAACGACAGCTTCGAAAACAGCACAAACAAACTCGACAGTACAGAAGGCTCATGGAAAGACTGCGACACCGAAATCGGTGGAAGCGCCAAAGAAAGACGACAATTGGTGGGAGGCAGCAGCACTCTTCGAGTTCATGCAGAAAGTAGTGAACCAACGGGTTCTACGGGCAGGGAGAAACCAAATCACCGTGGATCGAGTTGCAGAACTTATTGTTAGACGATATGAGATTGAGGGAGTGGAGATTGCAAAGAATGTGCTTCTGGTACATGCACAGAATTTGTGCTACATGATGGACCATGCGCGGCGAAAGTCCATACAATTTTTTGTTTCTGAACCAATCTACCAAGAACTAGCAGCTGGGCATAACCTATCTGCGGCCGAGCAAAGACGAGCTGAAGGTGTGGAGCTGAAACCACGGAGAGATCACAGGACTCTGAGAGATGGCGAGAGCGATTCTTCAGATACATCTGACGAAGAAGAAGACGCGATAACAACGCCCATACGCAGACCACCAGGTAGGCGGGAGCAAGGCCGCCTATCTGTGCTACGACCCAAGAGCGGAAAGTTTTCTGGCAAGAGCAACAAGGTTAGCATCAAGCCAGGCAGACAGAAAGGGGGAAAGGGAAAAGCGCCTGTACTGGCAAGTGATGATTCGGAAACTGAGCAAAGCGACGAGACGACAAGTAGCGAGGAAGACGAGGAAATTGACACACCAACCCAAGCCCTGTCACCAGGTCGTGAGAAGAGAAAACTAGATGTCACAGATGCGGACCAAGAAGAGCCAGATCGGCGCAAACGTACAGCCAGTACATCTGCAGCTCCCGATTCTCCACCTACAACCGGCGCCTCGGACTCAGAAGAAGCCACCGCTGTTCCACCTCTACCACTCCGTTACCGACCATCCAACCTTCCCCCACATGTTAAGCCAGCATCGTCATCAGCAAATACGAAACCAATAGTATCGCCACCGATAATATCAACTCCCTTACCAACCTACGAACCAAACGGCCCCCGCGACTCGTGGATCTGCAGTTTCGATGGGTGCACCCAGAAAATATACGGATGCAGTAAAGAGTTAGGTAGACAGCTGATCACAGAACATTTGGAAGATCATAGTAGAGGGCGAGAGAAGGTTGTAGGTATCCTTTGGAGAGAACAGGATCGCTTGAATCTGCCTGTGAGGTAAGTCGATGTCTCTCCATAAGAAGATTTGGGTGTAGAAGACTAATATCACGACAGTAACTTGATCAAGAAGATCCGCGAAATGAACGAGGCGTCTACGCCACTGTTCCCGACGCCTGGTGCTTCAACAACAACAGTGCAACCTATACAGAGACCTGTGTAGATGTATCAATTGGACTATACTACTCAATCTGCTTGTGTTCCGAAATGTCCCACCCTATCTACCATCGTGATATGAAACATGCTTTTTCTTTCACCCCTAGAATGCTTACGCATCCCTAAACCTCTTCCTTTTCACATTCTCATTATGCACTTCATCGATATTGTCCAAACTCCTCTTTCCCTTTCCAAGATCCACCTTTTTACTTTTATCCTCGTCACCTCCAACTTGTTCACCACCTTCAACACTCTCCCTCACTTCTCCTACACTACCCAGATAACCTACTCCAGCATTGTACTCCTCCCAGATGGGACTAATCACCTCGTATGCTTCCCCAGTACTAGGTTTGACATGCCATTTTGGGTGTGGAAAAGGTAGCGCATAGATGGGGGTACGGAGGTAAGATTCGGGGTATGGGATGTCTGTTATGTGCGTTGGTTGAGACGAGAGATGGTTGTAGTAGTGGAAGTTGGTGTCGGTATTGGTATTAGAGCGCAGGATTTGTGGTGCTGTTGTCGGAAAGAGAGATTGGTGTTGTGACGTAGAGAGTAGAGATCGTGAGGGCGAAGGGTGTTGTATTGTGAGCTGATTCGGAAGGGCTGACGAATGCAATGGGGTGCTGATACAGTTTCTGACTTGTGCCATTGGGACTTGAGGTGGAAGTTTTCTTGCTTGAAGGTTTGATGAAGAAGACGTCGTGACTTATTAGAGGAACATGGCAAACGAGGCTCGTCTAAATATCATGCGGAGCATGCATTCTAAATCGACTGAACTTTAGCTCTTTGTTGACCGGATTCGGTAACGTGATCGCGCGCAACAAAGCCCTAAATACGCGCTAGAATGCATGAACCCAAGAAGGGTGAAATATTTCGAATTTTGCACAGACCTAACTCTGTCTTATACACTGATGGTTTTGAAGACGTTGAATCCTGATCCTCCTGTAGCCATGATTGCGCCCGGAATCTGCGGGTGCCAGTGCGCTTCCTTGATCTGATCCATGTAGTGCACGAACAGCAATTGTGGTGGTACATCTTGAACACCTGCTGTGTACTTGCTCTCTTCGTCGTCGAGCTCGACAGCCAGGTCCCACAGAGTGAGAGTGTTGTCGCCAGCGCATACAAGCACAATACTGTCGTCTGTAGGATGCCACTCAACCGAAGTAATTTGTTCCTTGTGGAAAGTGTACGATGCAACTGGTGAAGGCTTCTTGTCGTTAGACATGTCGGTAGAGGGCTTCCATTGCCGCAGATCCCAGACTGCCCACTCGCCATCGTCTGCACCGGTGGCGAGAAGATGTGCGGTTTGGTGCGACCAACTTAGTACGTTGACGTCTGTCTTTGAGGCTTGCACGCTGAGCACAGGCTTCCGTGACTTTGACCGCGCGTCCCAGATCTTGACTGTGCCATCGCTCGACGCCGAAGAGAATACATGCTTTTCAGTCGGCGACCACTGAAGCTCTTCTACTGAGCCGCTATGGCCGGTATATGGTGTGGTGTCTGTAACAAAACCCCCACCCTGTGTCCGTGTTGTCGCAAAGATCTTTCCAGTACAGTCACCAGTCAAGAGCTTGCCCTCTGGTATAATTGGCGACCAATCTAGCGCGTAACCCTCGTTCGATCCGTGTGCGCGAATTGTGCAGACAGGCTTGTTTTGTGTGGGCGAGATGGTAGTGCCGGGGGTGTCAAAGGCTGTAAGGTGGGGAGTAACGTCGTGGATCAGAACCTGCCCTGACTCTGTCATAGCAGCAGTAAGGGTTGTAGGAGGTTGTGCGGATGTTGCTTGTGGTGTTTGGTGGGCGCGTATGCGGTTGGTGCAGCTTGTCAACGGTATCGACTTGGTCTCGAGGATCGGATCTGAGGCCTCGTCGTCTGATTCCTCGTCATCGTCGTCTTCGTCGTCCTTCTCCATGCGCGACAGACTGCTCATCTTCATGACCATGATCTGATTCTCCTTGTCCCTTCCTCGCGCTGCTTGTGTGCCAGCCACAGAGTAGACGGTTGCGGGGTATGTTTTGCGGTCTGCGCCTAGGTTGTCGGGTACGATGTCGCATGATAGACAGGGCCATGGCGCTTCGAGCGCATGGAGCATCTCATAAGTAGAAAGATCGGGGTTCAACGTCTCGCCTGGTGAGAGTTTGTGTCGACCAGGAATGAAGGTATCTTGGTCCACGTCCATACCACCTGGAGGCATTAGTGGTTGGCTTCCAGATCTGGGGCTTCGGCAACATACTCTCACGCTCTTCGGCTTCGCGCTCCTCGTCTGGACGCCCATCTACGCCGGCCTCTAGGATCTCGTCCTCACTCTCGAACTCGTCTTCGAATTCATCCTCAAAGTCGCCCACGTCGTTCTGCTGGTCAATTTCCATGGGCCGCTCTCCATTTTTGATCGCCTCCTGCTCTTGCTCTGAGTCTGCGGGCCGTTTCGCCATGTTGTGAGATTTTGTGGTGTGTGTCTGGGGTGTCTTGGACGCAGGCGTAAAAAAAGTTCGAGTTGGAATTTGTCCCGCCGAATGTTTTTTGAGGCTTATCGATCGGCGTATCGGGCGGCGCTAGTGACGGCATCCCCCCCTCTTGGGTGCTTGCATCTCTAGAGGGAAACACTGCGCTACCCCAGTCCAATCGCATCGCGCACATCCCAGGTCAACAAGACAAAGGCCGCGCCCATAATACAAAGACACCCCCCTAGAATTCGCATACAATTGCACAAGTAGAAGAATCGCCAAGAAAGAAGAAAATACACGCTCCGCTTGCATTCACCGTCTCGACGCGTGCCAGCGCGCCTTCAGCTCAAGTCACGGACCGCGGGGCCACTGAGACATACTAATCATGGAGCCAGAATACTCGAGTCAGGAACCGGCGCAACCAGCCTACGTGCCTGCCATGGAAGTCCCGCCTGAGCAGCTGCAGCCCGAGCCAATACAGCCCGAGCAGGTGCCCGTCCAAGGGGACCAGGAAGCGCAGAAGCACATGGACCAGACCATGGACGTCGCCGACGACAGCATGAGCTCGACCATCACCGCCTCTACTGTCACACCGCTGCCAGACCTCAATCAAAACACCAGCCTTACCAACAGCCCCAACCCCTATGAGCAGCCTCACCGACCGTCAACGTCGTACTCAGACACCGCGTACCAGTACACCACACACAACGGGTCACGTTTCAACACCTCCTCAGATGCCGACACTCCCCCGAGACATGGCTACTATGACGCCAATAAAGAGACACACATGGGTCAGTCGCATTCGCGGCCGAGCTCACAGATGGGACGGTACCCGACTTCGGAGGGCAATACGCGGTCAAACTCGTACCAAGAGCAGTCACGAAGCGCACAACAACAACAGCAGCAAGAGGCTGCCAAGAATGCCAGCGTCGTCATCAAGGTCGGCATGGTTGGAGACGCGCAAATTGGAAAGACCAGTCTGATGGTCAAGTACGTCGAGGGCAGCTGGGACGAAGACTACATCCAAACACTCGGTGAGTTACACAAGCATGTTTCCCAAGTTGTAAATCCTAACGACGCTAGGTGTAAACTTCATGGAAAAGACCATCTCAATTCGTAACACAGAGATCACTTTCTCTATCTGGGATCTAGGTGGTCAACGTGAATTCGTCAACATGTTGCCGCTGGTCTGCAATGACGCTGTTGCAATACTTTTCATGTTTGACTTGACACGGAAAAGCACACTCAACTCCATCAAGGAGTGGTACCGACAGGGACGCGGCTTCAACAAGACTGCCATCCCATTTCTCGTTGGCACAAAATACGACCACTTTGTCAACTTCCCACGAGAAGAACAGGAAGAGATTTCTAACCAGGTACATATCACCGACCAAGGCTATGGATAGTATTAGACTAACAACTCGTAGGCTAAACGATTTGCGCGAGCAATGAAAGCCAGTCTAATCTTCAGCTCGACTAGCCATAGTATCAACGTGCAGAAAGTGAGAGGTCACCATTTCGATCGCCGGACCTGTGCTAACATTACTCCAGATCTTCAAGATCGTGCTATCAAAGGCCTTTGACCTGAAGTGCACCATTCCCGAGATAGAAAACATCGGCGAACCCCTACTCCTCTACCAAGCCGTCTAGTCGCCGGACCGTAGAGACGGAGGAGTCAGACCCAGAACAGAGGGAATGTGTATCAACCTATCTGAGAGTCAGATTGGGCACGTCTTCTACCGGAACGTTACCATGAGCGAATGATTTTCATGACTGTTTTGCGTGGGATTGCATGGCTCGGCGATTGGAGCAAGGTGCTAAGATACATGGTTGGTATAAAACCGGCGTTCTTCTGCTTTGTATATGCGGAAGTGATTGTATGATTCGGACAGCAAGGCCCCGGCCGGGGCGCAGGTCTAGCGCCAGGTGCGCGCAAGATACGCAGCCTCACAGCAAACATCGTAGTGTAATAACTAGTAGTTAGAATTGAGCATGTCTTGCCGTCGTTTACGTGACTTCAAGTAGCATGCATACCTAGGTAGCGGCAAGTTTAGGCGAATGACGTAAGCTTCCGCAGCTAAAAAGTTACAGATCCCAGCATGCGACACCAATCATTAGAGCTTCAATACCACGCCCACAAATCTCGCCCAGACGCAAACGAGACAACGCGATTGACGTACCAGGACGCGAACCAGTTGACACAACCAACATCGGAAGCAACATACTACCTTACGACTAGTACCGTCGAAAGACCGGACGACATAGACTTCTGAGCATAACCTTAACGCGACACCCATCACCCACCACCACGATGGCGCTCCCTTCAGTAGCGCTACCAGGACAATTGCTCGGCAGTGTCGACAAATACAGTCCTGGCCCAGGAACGCACATCCACGACTCGCAAATCTACGCCTCAATAGCAGGACCCGTATTCTCTTCACCAGCACACCCTACCACAAAAACGTCCACCAAGCTCGCACCTCTCCTCTCTATAACGCGCCCGCCCACCTCTACCGACCCCGGTATTCTCGGCCCCAACTCTGGCGGCGGCGTACCTCTCCTCCCCACGGTCAACAGCACAGTCCTAGTCCGCATAACGCGTCTCGGTCCACGCTTCGCCAGCGCAGAAATCCTCGTCATCGACGACGCCGTCTGCCGCGAAGCCTTCCTGGCGCAAATTCGGCGAGAAGATATTCGGGCTACAGAAAAGGACAAGATAAAGATTGAGGAGAGTTTCCGAGTGGGTGATTTGGTTAGAGGCACGGTGATTAGTCTGGGTGATAGCGGCAACTACTACGTTGCTACTGATCGGAATGAATTCGGTGTTGTGCTGGCTAGGAGTGAGGAGGGCAGAGTCATGCATCCAGTTAGTTGGAAGGAATTTAGGGATCCCGTAAGTGGGAAGGCGGAGGCGAGGAAGGCTGCTAAACCATTTTGATGAAACATGTCAGAATAGAGTGGGAAAATTCAGGATAATAAGGCGTCAGTGTGTCGAACAGTGATGGCAATCAGCATTAAGATACCCATGAGGTGGAACTGAGGAGCAAGAATAAGCGTCTTTGGTATGTACCAAAAAAAAGGAACATAGATAGATTGTGACGGTTACTCATCTTGAAAGAGAATATGACAAGAGTTTTACCCGCAGAACTGTCAACACAGCTCGACACTATATGGTGAAAAGACTGTTGCGTGCGCTGAGGCCAAACTTCACCATTATCGCGTACTACATATACCTTGTCCAAATCGTAACTATCGTCACCTGCGAAATCACAATGCTGTCGTCTTCACACGTATGCAATCACAACTCTGCAGTTTACAGGCATGTCGCAGCAATAGCAGTGATCTGAGGGGGAAGAGCCACTGTAGCTAAATATATCCTTTCTCCTTTTCTCAGACGTGGTGGTGAGGAAATAGCAGCGATACAAAATAGCAACAATGCAAAACTGAACCCCGTCGCGGTTTGACGTGACAAATTTTCGGTACCTGCGTCGTGACGTGTAACATGTATGCAGGCACGATCACACTTGACACATGATCCATGACTCGGTGAACCAACACGAGAACACGGATACAGCGGGATGTGTGTGTGTGTGTGTGTGTGTGTGGACTGCCGAGACCGACGTGGTTAGTCTGGAGTTGGGGCAAAATGACCATTAGGAGAAGCACAAAGAGAGATGGAGTTTTGGTGAATCATACAGAAATCAACACATTGTTGCAACTGAAAGGAAGAACGTACTACGATACGACAACGCTCGCTATACGCCTCGAACGTGTTAGAATGAAGCAGCGGATGCTCGCTGCGGGATCTCTCATGTTGTCGTCTTGAAATAACACAACTATATCGTCTTCAAAACTCATCTTTGTTCCTTCGCTTTCCTGTCCTCACCCTTTTTCTTTCCACAGAATTCCTTCAATGAAGCAGCCCGCCTATTCTCCGAAGGCATGAATGTAAATGGTACAAGGGCCGTAGATGGGCCGAAACTTCGATCATGCTGTGGATGACGGTAATTGCGCTAGATGCGTAGATTTCGTCATCCACACCACGTAAGATGTTGTAGAGATAGCATCTTGTATAGCTCCTGATCGAAAATCGAATCTTAGAAAACACCTGCTTCTTCGATGTGTGCTGCGGCGATGTCGCTCACAACTGGGTCGCCCATTCGACCGCAGCATCGCATGAGGCTGTTCTCAGTAATACCCGTAGTCTTACAATATCGCCCTCTTCCAGTAAGGTGTCGTATCTCCTGTAGCGTCATGTCTACCTACAAAACGCCTCCAGGTAGCGGTGTCCCTCTATTCTGGTTACCCCACCCGAAGCTCTCTGTCTGCGGGTTGACGGGTCGTACATCGTTTCCACCAACAGTACTGACATGGCCTTCTTGCGGTGCTGCGTGCTTTCTAAGCATGAACATCGGCTTCCGGCCTTCCTTATCAAGCTGTTTGAATAATATCAGGGGCCTCTCGTTGAGTCCTAGACATCGCTCCTGATCACCGTGTACAATGTACAACGCATACTGCCGCCAATCTGCTGTGATGTTGTATTTCTTAAGCGCAACTGGAAGCACCTTGTGACAAGGGTCGTCGATAGATACTCGGAACGATTTGAAGATTTCGACTTGCGGATTCGTGGACGGGGTAGATGCGGAATTGGATGCGGAGGCGTTCATCGAGCTTGAGCCACCAGAAAGTGGTGGGTCGCGGTCGCGATCGCGATCGCGATCGTCAGGGTTCGGTGTTGGTGCAGCGTTGTTTCGCATCGGTCGTGACGACAGTGGTGCGGGCGTAGCGCGGGGATCGCGATTACGGTCGGACACAGCAGTCGAGTCTGAGTTCCAAGTGTTGTTTTGACTCCACCCTGAGCTGCTATCGTGGTCGTGCGCACTTCGAGGTACTTCGCGGTTGTACTGGCGGCCTTGGCCTTGGTTGTATGCGGGGGATGTTGGGGAGGGTTGCGCAATGGAGTTGGGCGACAGTTGCGGGCCACCACCGAGAGATGCTGTAAGGTGTGAGGAGGCTGCCACGGCTGCTGCGGAAGGATCCAAAGAAGAATGATCGACAAGAGCACGATGTTCTTGGATCGTTGGAGAGGGGTTCTTTGGCGCGGATCCAAGGAAAAGCTTCTTGGTGGAGAACTTACGCGACAGACTGCTTCCACCGGATCTCTCTTGAGTTGCAGGTGGTGATGTGACAGCATGCTCGTGGGGAGTTGGTAGGGGTTGGTTGTCCTTGAGCATGCGCACGAGTGGGAGGATCTCCTCTCGTAGCCGCTTGTTCTCGTCCATGACCCTGCTGAGGTCTTCTCTGAGATGTCGCAGCTCCGATTCCGCCGTGTGTATCCGCTCGTCGCGCGCCTGGACTACGCGAATAACCTTGGCGAAGTCGTCTTGCGTTGGCGGCGCTTCCTGTGCCGATGTATCCGCGGCTAGGTACTGATTAGCGGTAGAAAGTCATGGAGAAGACAATGGACTCACACAGCGGGACGTAGTCGTCCGGGTCCATGGGCACATTTTGCCGTATCTTGATCTCGTAGACGGCCTTTAGTATGGTAAGGCGATGCCCCACACTGCCGACACCCAGCTCCTTCAGCTCGGCATGCTGTAGCGCTGCCAGCACGTCGCCCGTGATACCCTCATCTACAAACAAAGCATTAGCAAACAAGACGTGGACCGCGCGCGGTGCCACCTACTGGCAAAGGTATCCGAGTACTGCTCCAGACCCAGGTCGGCGATGAAGTCGGCCGTCTGATCTTCGTTCCATTCCATTATGTGCCCTGTCGGGCTGCTCTTGCTGTCGCGTGAATGGGTGAAGGTGGTGGGTGTATGTTCGGTGCTCAGCGGGCCTGAGCTTGTGGGGGAGCTCTCGTACTCGGCGGGTAGGGTCGGGCTAGATATACCCTGGCGCTCGAATTCGTCATCGGCATCCGAGTCCTCGTGGTACTTGGTCGTGTAGGCCATGATGGGGGTGACGTCGACGGCCTCGCAGGGTCTCGGAGGGTTGGCAGAGGGTGGAGTGAGGTGATGCTGCCAAGCCCTCTCAGCAAGCTCGTCGAGGGGACGACGTCTGTGTTATCGATGGCGATATAGCCCGGGCCTGGCGTCGTCGATAGGGCACCCTGTCTGAGACGAAGCGAGATTGAGCCGGCGTGTTTCGTCCCCAGCGGGAGCAAGTCGGATATCCTAGGCCAGGTCTCAGATACACAGCTAGTCGGTGGGACGGCACTGCGCAAGGCGGGGAGGGTGAAGGTCTTCTCAGGCGGCCAGGCGTGGCGGTGGTTAAGCGCTTTGTCGTCGACGCCTGATGGGGGAGCGCGTATCCTCGGGGGCTGCGATGGTCCTTGCAGGCACCTTATGCCTTTGCCGGAGGTAGAGAGGAGTCGTCTGATGTAGCAAACAGAGCGCAGAGTGAGGAGACAAACTTCAGAGAGCACGAGGACGAACAATCAAGATTGCAACGTAAACTGGGTCGCCTGCTTCTGGATGCCAATACCAATACCGTCCGACAGGCGGCTAGCAGGGCCACCGAAGCCAAAGCGGGAAAGAGGTCCGTGCTCCCCATACTACGAGCTTGGAACCAATATTGCGATAAAGGATGCAGGTACCAAAACTCCAGCCTTCACCACCTGACTCCTAGAGTCTTCACCTTTACTCTAGTAAACCTCTTCCCACACGAAACCACTGCACGTAAAACGGCTTGGTTGACTGCGTTGTCTATGCCATTCACTGCAGCCATCCCAATCTAACAATCCCATCCTGCATCTGCCTACTTTCGGATCCGGCAAGTGCAATCTTGCAAGTCATCGTTCGCATCACGAGCCCGCAACGGCCCTCCGGTAAACCACGCACATGCGTCGAGCGATCTTCACCGCCAACGTTGAACTAGGGCCGTCTCTGCCGGCATCTGCCCGAATACGGCTACCCCGACCAGTCGTTTAAGACGCTGCATCCCAAATTACGACATCCGGCTACCTCCAAGCTTCAAAGCACAATCCCACGTGCGCACAGCTCCCCATCGTCTACGCGAACAAGATCACCCACTACTTCAATATAAGGTAGCTTGCCCGGTATTGGAACCTTTAGACGAGCATCCTCCTTTTTCTGTTCTCCTTCCCTTTTGCAGCCCAACGACCCATCAACTCGGAAACATGTCTCAATCCATCAACGTGACAACAAGTCAGGCCCAATCTGGTATATCCCAGGATTTGCGGAATAACATCTACTCGGCCCTTCTCTCCGGCGATGGCATCCGCAATATTGAATCCACTCTTGATGAATCCTTGCGTGCCTCCGGGTTCAAAGATGCTCTGAGAGCCTACATTACGGATCTTTTCCGCTCAGGCCAAGCTACTACCTGCGAGGAAGCCCGAAATCTGGCGATGCAGAAGATCAGGGAGCAGACGCGCGGTCTGGGTGATGAATCCAACGGAGTAAACGGAACGAATGGAACGACAAACGGTAATGGGGAGAATAGAGACGAGGTAGACTTGAAGATACCCAAATCGGCAATCGACGCCGGTGCAAAGACGGTCATGAAGGAGTTGGAGAAGGTGTGCGACATCACATACGAAGACGACAAGTGATTGCCTCCACTCTCATGAGTAATTCGCATTCTAGATTACAGCGATACCGGGAACCAGGTCGCCAGAGTCGATGCAGTTGGGCGGGGAAGATGCAAGAACGAAAGCTCAAAGCATAGCAGTATGGACAACACAGTCGACACCGTGATCGTGCCCGAACAATACCGACGGGCTCCGGATCTTGTCAAGAGTGATACTGAGGTTGCCCTACATTTACAATAAATACCCCCACTCCACTTTGGCATTTTCATGTCAGCAGTATCCAGGGTTTGGCGGCTAAGCGGGACGCAACAGATGAGAGCAGGAAGTGCTTGGTGGCAGAACAGGAATATAGGTTGGATATTGGTGGAGAGTTAGATAGCACAGTAGTAGAGCAGCAACATGAGCACAAATTCATTAATAACATGCATTCTCATTCAGGCCATTGGTTCATGAAAGACACTACTGATATCTCATCAATAGTGTCGGCAATTACGCGCGCCTCCATCCATCTATGGGGTGTCAATAGCCCCTCATGCCATATGATGAAAAAGGAAACCTCATCCGTCATGATTCTGTACGCATCCGTCTCAGCCATCAGCTAAAACTTTCTAGTTGTACAGATCCTCGTCCTCGCCACCAGCACCGAAGGTGTTTTGCTCACCACCACCCGCCGCATTCTCAGCGTCGGGGAAACGGAAAAAGCTTGAGCCACCGGAGTTCTTCATTGATTGTGCGAACGCCTCGTATCGGCGGATCTCGACGTCGGTAACGGAACGACGAGCAGAGCGCATGGCCTCCTCGAAATGGGCCTTGGTCAGCACAGGTACTGGGTCCTCCTCATCGACCTCCATGTCGACGTCTTCACCAGCAGCTTCGCGAGCCTTGCGGCGCTCGATATCGATCGCAATAGACTGCTTGATAGCGAGCTTGACAGCACGCTGGGTGACGAAACCAAGATCGGCACCGGAGAATCCGTGGGTGTTCTGGGCGATGAAGTCGATATTGACGTCCTCAGCGACAGGAGTCTTGCGGAGCTGAGCCTTGATAATGCTGACACGCGAGGCCAGATCGGGTAGAGGAACGTAGACGAGCGTGTCGAGACGACCAGGACGGCACAGAGCGTTGTCGAGCTGCTCCGGTCGGTTGGTAGCACCAATGACGAAGACGTTCTTCTTCGATGTCATACCGTCCATCTCAGTCAGAAGCTGGTTAACCACACGGTCGGATGCACCACCAGCATCTCCTTGAGATCCACCACGCGACTTGGCGATAGAGTCCAACTCGTCAAGGAACACAACGCAAGGTGCGGCGGCACGGGCCTTGTCGAAGATGTCACGGATGTTGCTCTCAGACTCACCGAACCACATGGAAAGTAGCTCGGGACCCTTGATAGAGATGAAGTTGGCCGCGCACTCGTTGGCAACAGCCTTGGCAAGAAGCGTCTTACCAGTACCAGGAGGACCGTAGAAGAGCACACCTCGCGATGGAGACATGCCGAACTTGAGGAACTTGTCGGGGTGATCGACTGGGTACTGCACGGACTCAATGAGCTCGCGCTTGACTTCCTCCAGACCACCAATGTCCTCCCACCGAACGTTGGGAACCTCGACAACAGCGACTTCACGAAGCGCCGATGGGTTGGATACACCAAGAGCGAAACGGAAGTTCTCCATGGTTACACCCAGCGAGTCGAGAACCTCGGCATCGATGGTGTCCTCGTCCAGATCGATGAGATCCATCTTCTCACGAATTTGCTGCATAGCAGCCTCGGAGCAGAGTGATGCCAAATCCGAACCGACGTATCCGTGAGTCTCAGCAGCGATGGTCTGTAGGTCGACATCGTCACCGAGCTTCATGTTCTTGGTGTGAATTTGCATAATCTCGAGACGGCCGGTAGGGTCGGGAATACCGATGTCGACCTCACGGTCGAAACGTCCGAAACGGCGGAGAGCGGGGTCGATCGAGTTGGGTCGGTTCGTGGCGGCCATAACAACGACGTTAGAGCGAGCCTTCATACCGTCCATAAGAGTGAGCAGTTGCGAGACGACACGGCGCTCGACTTCACCGTTGGTCTTCTCACGCTTGGGCGCGATCGAATCAATCTCGTCAATGAAGATGATCGCTGGAGAGTTCTTCTCGGCCTCCTCGAAAGCCTTTCGCAGATTTGACTCTGACTCACCGGCCATCTTGGACATGATCTCAGGACCGTTGATCAGGAAGAAGAAGGCACCGGTCTCGTTGGCGACGGCACGAGCCATCAGCGTCTTACCGGTACCAGGAGGACCGTACATCAGGATACCACGCGGAGGCTTGATACCGATAGACTTGAAGAGCTGAGGATGCCTCAGTGGCAGCTCAACCAACTCCCGGATCTGTGCCATCTGCTTCCTGCAGCCACCAATGTCATCGTATCCGACCTCGTTGAGGTTGCCCTCCTCGTCCTCGCGCTGGATGGGCTCACCCTCGCAGTGGATGACGGTATCTTGTGCGACGATACCGAACTCTGGTGGGTCGACCTCAACGACCTTGAACTCCACTTGTCGCATACCGCCACGGGCTGTGAAAGTGTCGCCTTGACGAACCGGTCGGTAGGCTTCGCGGAAGTATGGGGCAAGGAAAACGTCGAACAACGATCCGGTGATACCCTCGACGGTATCGGCGATGGGGAGAACTGCAATGCGCTTGGCCTGCGACGATTGTCAGCCGTGAAAATGATATCTCCAATATCAAGGACACATACGTATTTGATGTCGGGGCACGGGTGGATGGTGATAACATCACCGTGCTTGACACGCAGGTTGTGGCGAACGACACGGTTTATCCGCGCAGAGCCATCATCAAGGTCGTCGTCGGCAAGCACGATGAGGACAGTGTCCTTCCGCTTCTTGCCCTTGACGAGGACTGTGTCACCACGGAAGAGCTGGAGCGTCTCCATGGTGTTGTTTGAGAGGGCAATGATTGAGTTGTCATCGTTGACGGCGTCGGTGACACTGAGAAAGTTAGTAGAGATTCTTTGGATCGCTCCGTGGCGTACCTACATCAGGGAGTTTGGCTTCTTCTTCTTCTTGAGGATGGCAGTCGCGGTCTCATCGTTCTGTGGCGGATCAGTAAGGGCAGTCGCAGAAAGGTGTTTGGTGATGCCTACATCCTTGGGCTCAGCGCCATCGGGGTTCCTGAGATGCTGTTAGTCGCTGTCGCGAATTTCAACGTGGTGGCAATCGACGTACTTTGAAAGATCCACCTTGGGCTTGGAGTGATCTGGTTCAGCCGACATCTTGCTGATGTGTCTCTATGTGTTTCTGGGAGTTTACTTTTCCGGTGCAAAGAGGGACAGAAGGAATTGCAGCGCGGTGGAGAGGGTTGTGAGTGATGTGGGGGGGGTCAGATGGAGGTGATGGGTCTCCGGTGCTTGGGGCGTGGTGGTTTAAGTAAGTTGGAGCTTGAACAGTCGGTGATCTCACTGCTTAAGCTAGCTTGATGTTGCCTTAAGGTCCGTGCTCCTTCCGCCGCAACATTGGAAGTTGCTGGAAACGCTTAGACAAGCGGACCTAACAAGAAACACTGTGTCCCCTTCACCGCGGATTGCTTCCCGCCACCCTCACAAAGCGCCAGACGTGGCCAATCGCCGCCAGTTTGTGCTACTACCCGCGACTCCAGTGTGAGACTGGCGTTGTTACGCGTCCGACTGGAGCCTGCTGCAGCCTCATATTACGCCACCAGAGGAAGCGCCAAGAAAATACTCCATATCGGCCCTTCGTCAGTGCGCGATAAGTAAACCTACATGTCCGCCACGTACTCGTACAACACAACTGCCCTTACATACGCATCTGACTTTCACAACAATCAGCGAGGGGCATGCATAGCTATGAGAGGTACCCTGTAGTACGGGTAAAGAAGAAACCGTTCTAGTTTTCCCTCACTGTGAATATCTGGGGATCTTCAGTTTATCGATAAGATAGGCTTTGCGGTTCCGGTCTTACCTGGCTGCGTCTGGATTACCATGGCGAGTACCAGGCTGCAGCACTAGGTGAGACTGAATTTCGCGACGTCTTCGCAGTGTTATAGAGCCATATCTTCTCACTATTTCACATGCTTCTTTATCAATTCCTCGTTCATTTTGGTTAAACCCCCCTTGAATGGAGGCTCCATTCATTTTCTCATGACTGTCACTTTTGAGGTTGATGGCTAAGTGGACGTTCTGGTAACTTGTTGGTAACAAGACAAAGACCTTGCTCGCTGATACGGATGACAAACAGTAAGGTGACTGTATTCAGTGAACATGGTGCCTTGTCTTCCTACGCTAGATCTATTTATGCGTCCTGTTGTTGCATCTCAACAGAAGCTGCACATGCTCTCTTCTCCATCTCGCGCAAGCAAGGTGCTTCGAATATGTTGCCATACAGAATGTTCTTCATAGTACCGACAGCAACTAGTAGCCAGAGAAGTACAACACTGACACCAAGTACCGTACCTAGAACCCTGAAGAATGCGGATGGAAGTTCCTGCCCTATAGTAATAGTAGACATAGTGAAGACACCAATGGGAAAGGTGAAGCCCCACCAACCCATATTAAAAGGGAACTTGCTCCGACTAATCGACGCGACTGCGAAGAACAACCATACCAGGCCGAAGCCCCATAATGTAATAGCGGTCGTCCAACCTAGTACGTAAAGAATCTCGCCCGCCATCGGATGTAAGGTGTTCGTTACCGGAAATGTCTTCGAAGCCTGGATACCGAGTTTCAAAGCGGCGTATCCCCCTTGACCCATGGGGCCAAGAGGTAGAAAGACGCTGACGATGACCTCCTGGGGTGGAAGGTTATGGATGGCAAGACGGTGGAAGTACATCACCATCACTACGAGTGCAAGAGGTACGCCCATACCCCAAAGCACATAGCTGGTGACAATGGTGATGAGGGCTTGGTTTGGGTCGGGTAAGACTGACGCAACTACGCCGCCAGAAGCTGCTGCAACGATGCAGGCCACAATCGGCAGAAGCCAGGCTGCTGTCATTGTCTCATGGCGGTTATGATGTTTAGTCATCCTATGGTTATGTTAGTTGGTGGTGCTTCCCTATTCCTCGCGACGATACGGATAACTCAAGGCCAGACTCTCACTTCAGAAAGATAACCATGGACAAACTTACATCTGGAAAGGTAGCCAGAGGCAGCAGGCAACACTCAGCGCGACATCGAGCCACCACATGCCCCACACAATGTATGGTGTCGGACCACCCCAAGCCGGTACGCAGATAGCGGCGAACATGTTGACAATGGTAGCAAATCCCATAGGTATTGTGCCCAAAAAGAGCGACTGTACTGGATGCTGGAGCATCAGAATCCATGTGGCGGGATACAGTGCGTATCTGAGGACGGAGATCAAGAGTATGACGGAGAGTATGAGAATGTTTAGAGTAAAGAATGCGATGCTGATGGCTCTGAGCGAGCTATGATAGCCAGGGTAGAGCTCGGAGAAAGTATGTAGCAGAACCGCTACGATACCGGTACCCATCGTGACGGCAAACTAAGGCTTTGTTAGCTTCTCGTACCTCATGTAATTTAATAAATCACGATATTACTTACCCATGAAGGCGTAAAGTTTTGGACGAGGCGTCGCCAACCTCGACGGTCCGCTGGAATCAGCCACTTGGGCAGCGCCTGACCATCCAAATGCATCGCTGGACTACTGCACGGCTCGTTCGATCTTCGGAGAAACTCACGCTGTATCGCACACGGTGTTGACATTATGCCGCGATTTAATGATTGAGTTGAGGATGAAAGAGACAAAGTTGGTGTGATTGACAACTGAAGATTGAGACCAGACATAAGAAGAAACCCGGTTTTCACTTATACGAACACTCTTAGCTTAGAGTCATCCTGATTCGAGATTACGCTTTTCTTTCTTCCAGGCAGCCTGCATTTTCGTATAGATCTGTTGGTTGCTCAGCTTACACAGACCATGACGGCCGGATCCTCGGCGATGGCCCGAAACTCATTACGTCAAAGTCGATAACTCAAAATATCGCAACAGTGTGCAGGGAAAAACAGTGTTAAAGGCCGAGGCCGTCTGGAAGATTGTATGATGATTGCGTGATGGACGTTTACTAATGACTCAAGCAGGAAGCACTTGAGCAACGCTGGAAGAATGATTGAGTCTAGCTTGGTTGGGTCTAGAGCGAGCCGCGGCTTCCGGATGCACATGCAGAAGCACTTCACAGGCCGACTCCCGGTCTTCACGGTCGAGACCTGATAGACCTTATCGCTGGGACGAAGTGTCCTGCTCCGCAACGCGGAATCACAGTTACGGTCGAACTGCACTCGCTACCGCTGCGCACGCGTCTGTTTACATCCCGAAACAAGATCAGACGCGCGCGATATGCTAGGATACTTTGGTAAGGGGGGTTTGCTGACGTTGCTTTTACGGGCCTATATCCTGACCGATAACGCACCGTGAGTCTGGTACTTAACTTGCGGTGTGTTGGACGTCGCATCTGACCTTCTTCCATCACTGTGTTTGCGCATGATACGGGATGCACCTACTTTCTGGTTTCGTCAGGTAAGACACGTTCTGCCGAGATTTCTAGGTATAGCACGTTCCGAGCTAACAAACCGTGTGAAGCCTGCGGGTCGAGTGTCGCCAATGTTACTCTGTATTTCTCTCACAGGAAGAGCTAGAACTACACGAACAGGTCTCACACAATACCTGTACGGACTGTGATCGCAAATTCCCCAACTGGACAGTGCTCAAAGCACATTTTCGCGAATTCCGATGTGCGTACGTTTGCGAGGGGTGCGATGGGATCTGGAATACCGCTGCGGCTTTCAGCCAGCATGAAGAATCGTTCAACGTCTGCAAGATGTGCCAGCGGCACTTCGACACACCCTCTAACCTTATCCATGTAAATTAAAGCTAGTTCTTACTATTGGTACGATTAATGCTGATTGTGTATGTACAGCATGAGTTAACGCATCGTACGCCAGTCTACGACTGTCTCGCTTGCCCACGCACGTTCACTACCTACAGCGGAATGATCATCCATCTTGAATCTGGTGCTTGTTCTTCTCGTATTGATGCATACGACTTGGCGGTAACGACTGCGATATGCTTCCAAGGTGCCAAATTCTTCATCTACAAATCCGATCAAGAGGCCATCAAACAGGGTATCGACATGCTCCGAGAGCTTCGCGAGCAAGGTCGTAGCACGCTCATCTTTCGTTGTCCTACTTGCGACCATAAATTTCCGAAATTATCGAGCATGTTCATGCACGTTGAGTCGCCTGCTTGTCCCCAAGAATTGGGCGAAGGGGCAGTTGGCAAGCTGCAAACGTGGCTATTCAAATCTCATTTCCAAAATTGACCTTCACTCCGAGACGAGCAAGAGCCTTTTTTGTATCGAAAGTTCCAGGAATTTCTATGATGTACGTTAACAACACCCCGCGGGTGTCCATTTTCACCGATAGCTAATGTCTCTACGTCTACTTACCAACCATTCATCGCCTTCGCTCTCGCATTATGAGAACAGCCACATTCCCTAGATTATTGGGTTTTCTTTACCAGGGTTCATATTCTGTTCTCGTTACAACCATCTCTAATGCACACGTAATCATCAGGGTGACGATCACACACGCAAAGACCACACCATCCAGAAAAAAAAAGCAAGATAATTGATGCATTTAGCATTACTCCTCAAGAATGCTACTATTACGCGTCTAACTTTTGTAAACTCGACTCGGTAGCGTTAATGATCGCATTTGCCATCATTATCTTCTTTTGATCCAGATCGAAAACAATATACGCTCCCTGCATAAACGGGGCGCCCAGGCTTGCCGTATCGTCTTCATCTGAGGGAAACATTGGTAGAAAACACTCAGTCGTGCCCGAGGACGAATCCCGAACAAGCATTGCGGCCAAAGGGGTGCTGACCTTCGCTTGGTTATTGTTGAAGCCGAACGAAAGGCTTTCTCCACGAGATCCAAGGTCGCATGGCACACCACCTAGCTGGCCAGCCTGTTCATCGAAAGTCGTGCCTATAGCCATAGCCATGGCGCGAAGCGAGGCCGAGGGAATGTTCAGTGAGGGGTTTCCGGTGTCGATTAATGCTGGGGGTAGGCCGCCTCGTGGTGCCAAGTCGACGTTGGATCGCCAGGCAGACGAGTTGCCACCCGTCAACTGCATGGAGCTGAATTTAATCACAAATTGCGACGCGACTCCGTTGTCGTTGATCAGGAGCGAGCCCGCGTTTTGGAGCGGGCTCTGGAACTTCGCAGTGTCGATACCGCCAAATACAATGGAGCCTTCTGGACTGCCTGTAAAGTAGATACATCAGTAGGGCGCTCATTGGAACATTTACTGGGCTGAACTTACGGAAGTCATTCATGTATATGCCGTATACATTGGCATCGACCGCACCAGTATCTTTGAGGTTGGCCGGTGTGTTCTGGTAGGGTGGCTGAAGCACTTCGTTCTCAACAGGACCGATACCAAAGATAGGAAACAGTGGATTTCCAGAAGGCAGAGAGCCTTGCTCAATCACCCCAAGCTGTGAGTTAGAAACTGTCTGGTTTCCAAGCGTCAACGCCGTTTTGACGAAACCTCCTTGGAACGCAGCGCCATTAGCAAAATCCGTGTTAAGCTCTTTGCCGACATCCGTGATGTTGGTATCCTAATTCGTATCGAACGAACCAGTTACGAACGGTGTGCCAGAGCATTGCTGTTGTTTGTCTTGACAAATCCTACTGCCAGTCCTTGGAATGACGAGATCGCTGCTTCCCGTATCCAAGATCGCCATTATCCGCTGTGGCGGTGTACCAACTCCCATCGAAACGAGAGGGATGAACGGACCCGCATCACCGATATTAGAGTGCTTTATCGGCATCGATATAAGCTTGGGGGTTTGCGCCAGCGCAACCTGCCCCATGGCGAGAAGATATATGTACAAAGTAACGGAAACGAATCGAAAAGCCATGATGAATTACTTAGATGTAGATGCCGGCAAGAGAAACCAGGTGATGATGATGCTGTGGGCTTGCTGGAGAATGAGATGAGATGAGCATTTGGTCATCTTACCTTGGTATGTGCTTATATGCAAAGCATACCGGGTAAGTTGTGGATAGTTCGTATCCTCAAGCCATTGTGCATGTAACTGGAGGGCCGTCTTCACAATGTATTGGTATGCTAGTGGTCTACGAGCAGAGACTACCCGGGAAGTAAGAGCACGGGTCATTGGCCAACCACGTACCTGTTATGTACATGTTTCGAGGGTTGCTAGGAATGCTTCCATTGTGGCGTTTTGTCTGACGGCTGCTAGAAGCGTCAAAAACATAGGTGTGGCAGAGTGACTTCGAACCTGGGGCTTCGCATTGAGCCTTTTGACAGTGACACTATGGTATACCTTGTCTGGAACCGGTCCGATCTCGCGGCTGAAGACGTCCCGGGTGTAACACGAAGATGGCTTGTTTGGAATCTTGTTTCGACTCCCGTCTCGACACACCTCATAGAACTGGCTTCTAGATGGAGGAGGCAAGAGCAAAAAAATGGTAAAAAAGAGAACTCTTCTCCCCACCATGAGTCGAACAAGGGACCTTCTGATAACAGCAGATATTACAGTCAGACGCTCTAAACCAACTGAGCTACGGGGAGTGTTTTCTCGATGGAGAGACTTCAAAACAATTAGTAAATAATGAACGTTATTTCACACTCATGAACAGATGAGGGCTGCGTCTTGCTGCTCCACAAGGCTATGTGGGGTCGGTTTGGCTGCGCGATTAGACGATCTAGTGCTGACCCGAGTTCAGCAATGATCACGAATCTGCGCCTCCAGCCCCGACTGCTGTTCAAACACTTGCGCTCGTCATCGGAGTTAGGGTTTAGTGAATAGGATGATTTCAACAACTTCAGGGTTAGAGTTAAGTAATGCACGACCAAGTCTTGGAATTGTATATGTGACTACAGTACGATTTGGTTAGCTTGCTAGCCTGGCCAATCTACAGACAAATCTGCGGTTCGGGGCATGACATCTAGCCCCGCCAAACAGCTTCAAGCACACACATGAAGCTCAATGGATCAGCCTCAACTCTAACAACATCGTACCTCTCATCAGCCTGCTTAAAGATATCCTTCCACGCCTCTACGGGCCTCTCCTTCGCGTTGAACAATGCCATCATCCTAAGATCAGTGGCCGTACCGAAGCCCTGTATACTCCTCGGCAGCTCCTCATCGCTCGGCTCCTGTTTACCCACATAATCAATAAAGATAACGCGCGCACCAGGCCTGAGTGCTGGTCGAAGCGCTTGCAATATCTTCACTGACTCGACATCCGGCCAGTCGTGTAAGATCCACTTGAGCATGTAGATGTCTGCTTGTACTGGCTGTGGGTCGAACAGGTTGTGTGTACGGAACGAGACGCGCGATTTGAGTTCAGAGGGGAACTCCTTTTCGAAGACCGGGGCAACTTCGGGGAGATCTTGGACGACGATCTTGAGGTTGGGGAACTTGGTTGCAAGGACGGCGTCGTCGTGACCAGCTGAACCACCGAGCTGATGATCGTTAGTGTTAGGATCAGGATGAGATATGGGTATACTCACGTCAACGACTATGACTTCGCCGGCAGCCTTCCAGTCGACAGCTTCGAGTACGATGTTTTCAGTGTGGAACAGGTCCTTGATGTAGGCCATGAACTTGACAAAGTTTCTCTGTCGCCAGCCCTTCTTCTCACCCTCTCCATCGTTCTCAATGAACTCCCAACTGGTTTCATAGTCACCCCATGTCTCGCCACCAGAGTGACAGAGCCTGAAAGCAGTTTCCTTTATGTTCTTGCTTATCTCCGATTTTCCTTGCGAGAAACGACGTAGAGCTTCAGGAAGGAGGAGCATTGGGGGTCCTGTTTCATCCAACACCATCTGCACAAGCGCAGACAGGCCAGAGTCTTTAGCTAGTGCAGCAGATCGTGATGTGTGTTTGACCGATGTTGCTGTAGGCGAAGTTTTGGCGAAGAAGCGCATAGTGACAGCGTGGTCGATGACACGGCTCACCACCTCAAGAGGAAGCCTGGTATACTTCGCTATGTCCTCAAAGGTCGCCTCACCACCAACTGGCACCGCACCCCAGAAATCAAACTGGTTCAAGACGTTCAAACACGCCGCGTCTGGAATGGCCATGTGTACGTAGTTGAATACACTCTCGCTTGGCCCTTGGCTTAGAATCCACATGTCCTTCAGCGCATCCTCGAGGAGTTGTCGGGTCATGAACACGTCTCCAGGGAGTTTCTCGTACTTGATCGGACTGTCAGCCTCAAGAGTGACTGGTGTCACTTTCTCGGCCTCCAGCTGCTTGGTCATTTTAGCGGCTAGCTCGCTGATTTGGGCTGCTAGGCTGTTGAGCGTTGCTATTTCATGTTGCTGAATAGACCCCATCTTGATGGATTCCAGATTGAGCTTGGGTAACTTGAAGGCCTGAATTTAGTAGAGGGGTGCATCCGACCTGAGGGTAGACATAGCTGCTATATCTTAAACCTAACCAGAACTAAGGCACGAGCTCTCTCTCTCTCCGTCATCGGAGTACAATGAACCCAGCCCATGGTCCGTACTATAGTATTTTCTCATCACGCCCTGCATCTCTGGCTTAGGCATTCCGGCTAACCAAGAACGATCGCGAGACTGCAGACGAAAGAGCTCATGATTGGCGCAATCTAAGAACCGGTGGCTTGAACAGGTCCCGAGAGGGCCATTTAATTTGGAGTCATGTCCGCAAGCATGTGCATATATGGCATGATGCTGTTACCGTAGCATCACCAGTGGAACGATGATGCTGCACATCAGCGCTAATCTGATCATCTTATCAATCTGATAAGATTTCTCCCGTCCGTACGTCTGGGCGCCAAGGTACATTGCGCTGCCAGCTGCCAGTTCGAGGCAGTTGCCCAGATGATGCGACGTCAGGGTAGAATGGAATACGATCATTGCGGGTCACATCGCGATGTCTGATAAATGTATAGCCACAAACCACCGTGCTGTGGCATGGCGTAAGAAAATTTACGTGTTGTGGTGTGGTGGCAGGACTTAGCCAAGGACTGGCCGCATTAGCACCGAGCGTGATCCGAGGCACAAATGTTTTGGCCGATTAAAGATAGGTTACACAAGCAGGATCAGTACATGTTCAATTTATCACGATGCTGGTATATAGCAGGTTCTGTGATTTGTGGCTTTCTGAGTTGTACTATGCATACTTGCTAACGGCTTTTGCAACTCAGATTAGGATAAGAAGTAAATATCGTTAACTACGAGGCATGTACCGTATTTCTCATCCTAATACGAGACATCTAACACTATAACTCGATGATCACATGTCAGCTCATGCAAGTCTCCTAGAAAAGCCCTTATAAACTCCGCGGCGCTATGCAAGTACAAATGCATCAAACCCCCCAATTAAACATTTTGCTCAAAGAAATATGTAGTCAAACCAACATCCTACTTTCTTCCAATAAGCTTACTAAGCCCACTCTTCTTCTTGCCGTCCTTCTCTTTCTGATCTTCCTCCTTCTCCCGCGCATCCTCGGCAGCGCGCTCGTCCTTTGTTGGCATCCTGGGTTGATCCGCAAAGCGAATACCAGGGGTGCGTGGCGTAGGTGACAGGGTCTTCCTACTAGGCTCAGCGGCGCGAGAGTGCGTACCACGACCAGTCTCGAGTGGGTCACCAGTCTCCTCGTCTTCAGAGTCAGATTCGGGGGAATTGTCTTTGCCTACACCGAGGGCACCTAGACGACGCCTGCGCTCTGCCGCTGTTTCGCCTTCGAACCCTTCCTCTGGTTGCTGCGATGACGGTGATATAGCGGAACCGCCTGAGGTTTCAGCTGGAATATTCTCCGCAGCTAGACGACGTCGACGCTGTGCGGCGGTTTCGCCACCCTGATCGCTTGGTCGGTTCTCAAGGTCCTGGCGTACAGAGTGGAAGGGAACATGTTCATCGTTGCTGTCCACTAGCGTTAGACCTTCGGGGCCGCGAGGTTGGCCTTCTTCCTTGGCGGCTGGCGATTCAATCTTATGAAGTTCGGCCTCGCCCTCTTCACCAACAACTGCGGGCACGTTGGCTTGTACCGAAGCTGCGCGGCGGCGCTGTTCGGCAGTATGTTCCTTAGCGTCTTGGTGTGCAGCATCTTTGACAGCCTCTGGGGCATCGCTAGCTTGCACAAATTTGGCCCTGTCTTTGGGATTCATCTGTGACATTTGCTGGATGAATTCAAGCTTGCTCATTCGACGGCCACCAGCTGTGACGGTGAAACGGAGTAAATCGTCGTCTTCTTGCTCTTTTGCTGCGGCTTCCGCTGCTTTCTGCTTCTTCTTGTTGTTGGCTGTTTGAGTACCAGATGATCCAGCCTGCTGACCTGCTGGTACACCCATGTGGGTTCCCATTCGCTTGAGACTTTGAACGGCACGGCTCGATGTCTCAACCATAGACTGGCCACGAGGGTTCGCAGGTCGACCATCCTTTCCTTTCTTTGGAGCGGCTGGGATGTCGTACTTCTTCAGAACCTCGCCATCTTCGTCTTCTACAATGATGGTATTACCATATTGGTATGCAAGGGCGGGTCCGTTCTTATGGGCTGATTTCTGCGCTGGCTTCTCCGACTTTGAAGGTTCCGTAGCCTTTTCCTTTTGGCCATGGCCTTTATAACTTTGCATTCGGTTGCGCCAGGTTTTTTGAGGATGTTCGATCGCGTTTTCAATGCGACTAGGTGCTTCTTCGAGCGCGCCGCCATGCTCGTCTTGCGACACGCCACCATGGACATGCTTTGAACGCATGAGCTCTTTTGCTCTCTCACTGTCGTGCCTTTGCCTCTCCGCGCCGTGCTCACCATGACTATCTCTTACACCGAGAACATTGCCTTCTTTATCCTCAAAGACAGTCTCATGGCCTTCCTGATATATCTCTTCTTCTGGTACCCGTCCCTTCATCTTCTCTTTATCACTTGACGAACTGTCGCTAGAGATGGCCATGTTATCAGCAAAGGCACCGGTATCTTCAAGCTCTGCTGGTAAGTCGGATTCTGCCTTCTCTTCATCACGCCTGTTGGGAGCAATAGCGGATTGCGAGATTGGTCCACCTGGGCCACGGCCGGCATCCCAGCGCCTGCCTCGGTTCGTAGGCTTTACAGAGTTGCTATCCTCTTCCTTCTGACGGCGTAGGAAGCTGCTACCAAAACCAGCCGTTGCGAGTTCTGACTTTTCATCCATGGATGATTCAGAGGGCCGCCGAGCCATAGAAGATCTGGAGCGTGACTGGATACGGGGAAGGCGGTCCATCCAGCCGGGTCCGTTCTCGTTCGCTTGAGTGTAAGACATGGAGATTGTCAGGGTGTTGATACGTTTTCCAAGTGTGAAGACGGCGATGGAACTTCCGTGAACAATGATGCTGACAATGACCAAAAAACATGTGATAGGCCATATCATCTCGATGATGTTCAAGTGCTCGAATCCTTCCTCCGGTAATACGGCTAGCGGAGTTGTGGTATCAGTCTCCAGTTCAGCTCTTGCAAGAATCGCAACGAACAGGCCACCGACACCAATGGGTCCAAAATGTCCAGCAAAAGATGCCTCTCGCCAGGTCTTGAGGTCAGGAATGACAGGTTTGAGCATCAACATGATCGGAATGCGGCGGAAGAAGAGGACCAGGATTCCAAGCACTACCAAACGCCATGGCGTTATTCCGATAATTGGCGCATTGAATAATTCCCAGGGAATGATGGATCCAAAGTAGACGAAGAAAGCCAAGTTGATCAGCAGATCGATAACGTTGGATACGTGGGATTCTTCGGTTTTCTCCAGGAACCATCCGTCGTTTGAAAAGCCGACACCACAGGCGAAGCCCACCAGCAAGTCATCCATACCTAACAAGGCACCGGAACCAGCACAAAACAACGCCAGCACAAAGTAGAAGACAAGGAAACTCTCTCGATCAATGAGGTCTTTCTCGTGCGCCCATCGAATAGCGCGACGCGCAATGTATCCAACAACGACTCCGTAGAAGGCGCCGAAGATGCACTCATAGAGAATGGTGTAGCAAAACCAGTGATAGGCGACAGCGTTGGCGTCTGGTCGGTAGCGGATCAAATAAATGGCCAAGTAAACGAAGGGAAAGGCCATGCCATCGTTGCATCCAGATTCACAGGACAGCAAATCTCGAAGATGTTTGGGTACTCGCTTGGCGAACTTGCCTTTACCAACGACGGAGGATGCCAGGACAGGGTCGGTGGCAGTGACGCAAGCTGCAACGCAAAGACTGTCGAGCCAGTTGAGGTGGGAATTGAATAGGCCCCAGATGAACAGGCTAGTTATCAGCCAGCCAAACGTCATGACTGGGAATAGTAGTGCTACAACCGACTTCCAGTGCTTCTCCATGTATGCGCGAGGCAACTCGACGCCAACGGCGAAACATTGCACGACAAGGACAATGCGCGAGAACTCGAGTGTGATCAAGTCGACATTGCCCCACGTTGCCGGATCTATGAGATTGGCGGCATGTGGACCAAATATGATACCACATATTGTCGCGACTGTGGCTTCACCAATGTACAGACGCTCCTTGATTACAGAGGAGCACAGCATGAACAGACTGGTGAAGCCGCCAAGGATCAGGTAAACCAGATGCGGCTTGGTGATGGAGAGATGGTCCCACGCCATTGTGACGTTTTGATGGCGCCTGTCTCTGTATGTATTCTTGTATCCGTCTCACTATGCCTCGAGCGTATACGAAGCTTATGTGCGGAGGCGCGTTGTTTGGTTGAGGTAGTTGGAGAAGGGTCTCGCGGGCAAGAGGTGGTTATGTAGGGAGGACTTTGGCACCGGGGCCGCGCTGTCGAGAGAATCGGCCAAAGGAAGAGAAAGATGGTAGCGAGACCGAATGCATATATATGGGGATCCGCCCAGACGCCGGTCCAACGCAGCCCTGGATGGCGAATGATGGTGATGGTGATGGTTGTTTAGTGGGGCCGTGGAGAGAGAGTGCTCCGCCGTTACTGTCGCGCGCCTTCTGGAGTGGCTAGTTAGTGAATGTTATGGGAGAAACAAGAAAACCCAAGCCGAATGCTTACGAGGTCTAAGTGCCGCTCGGCAGCCTCATCCGAAAGCTTGGATGATGCGCGCAGCAGTCGGGTATCAATCACAGTTGAGCACTCAATGGTCGTGCGCAGGTTGGAAAAACAAAGGCGCGTTTCTGATTAAGCCACTCCAATTGCTAGGGCGAAGCGTCGTCGTCGTCGTCGTCGTCGTCGTCGTCGTCGAAACTCTTCAGCTCGACGGGAAAACGAGCGGAAGAACCAGAGATTAGAATGTGATTATCTCTCTTCCATACTAAAGTTCTTGGTACTTGGCGATGACGTTGGTTGGCTCCGGGGTGGAATAGAGATGGCCTAATCGGACGCCACCGATGCGACAGCCACACACCGTTCACGCGATCTCGGGTGCCGAAACTTGGCCGACAAAACTGCCGCTATGTGGACAAGTGTTGTAGCCGTCAATCCAACGAAAACCGTTGAGAAACAGTCGAGATCGCAGCATCTTCTGTCAAAGTAACGGCTGGGGGCGGAGCACAGTTCGCTCCGATAGGCCACGCTACGAGCCGCCCCAGCCTTGGAACTGCTGTGCCCAAGCCTTGAACACGTTCGCTTCCGCTTTCGGTGGACAGCCTCTTCACCCTATACATCGTGGTTCTCGGAGGGATGCCACATGACAGAGGCTTCTGCACGTTGCTCGTCACATGATGGTGCTATATGCAGGGTGCTGCATCGTCTCTGCAGGAAGGCCGATCCACGGACTTCAGTCAGCAAACCTCAATCAACTGTGGTTGGCTCGATAGCACGACTCAGGGAGCTTTGGACGTTGAAAGGCCACTGACTATCGCTAAATCGTTGTCCGGTGAAGACACATGGGCCGTCACAAATAGCCGCTATGCAGAGATTTTCCAGCAGGGAGCTCATGAGCACTGCAGCCGCTATAGGCGGTGTAAATCAATATCAAGATGAGTGAAAGGTTGAAAGCTGGGGCGGACGCGATTTTTGTGCATGCTGCATGGCTGTGGAGTACAGCTGAGAGACAACAACGTCGTCGAATCTCTCCGCAAGCGGATACTCCAAGATTCGAGGGTAAATGTCCGTACAGGGCCCGAATGCGAAGAAAATGAGGGCGATAGAAGATGCTTGGAAGCCGCGCATTCGGAACACCACGCACCCCAGGAACAACCTTCTTAACTACGATGCAACAACCTAGCGAATCGCCAAAGATGCCTTCGCAGCAACAATCCGTTCGCGTGAATTGCAGTACGTCCAAATATGCTTTGTTAACTGACACGCGCAAGGCCCAAGTCAATTTCGCAGTAGTTCTCACCACTGTGCCTCTATCCAGTTTTCTTTTCCATATGCACATGTCCAAGCTCAGTAACTGAATATGGCAAGAACATCAGTTTCGACGTCATAATAGTACTCGACCTGGAAGTCCTGAACTACTCCGCATGAAACAATCCCTGCCCATCAAAAACCTGTCAAGATCTGGAAAAAAAAAAGGTCCGATAGCCGCGTCTCACCATCGCAAGCTGTTTGTCCACGCGATGGTCGCCGGGAACGCCAACTCATGATCCCGTCTACACTAGCAGTCGCGTTCCTGAATAAAAGAGCACGGATAAAGTATCACGTACGAATGAACCGAAATAGGGAAGCATATGAGGTGGTTGGGCAGCAATTCCACACCAAGACAAGCAACCGCCCAGAAGAATTTGCCCGTTGAACACAGTCGGGCGAGCAGGTATTGCGGGTACTGGACCATGAGCGAAATCCACGCGGCATATGCCTGTTACGTAGCAAACTCAACAACCTAGGCCAAGAACTCGTAGAGTCAGTCGATCAATTCAGGCATTCATTTACTTCTACCCTTATACAGTCCAAGACTTCTGAGCCCTAACAACACAACAACAACAATCACAGCAATACCCGCGTCTAAATGTACCGAGATAATTTTCCCTAACCTCTGCTCCACAATCTCCACATACGTCACTCGAGCAACCGGGCCAATTAAGACCGCCGTTACATGTAGCGCACAAGGTCAGCCTGAGACAGAGAAGGAGAAGGTAGGACCTGGTTGTTCGTATCTGTAGACTACGGTATGCCTAGTACGATGTAGAGGGCTGACCTTGTCACAAGGACGGTAAGACGTGGCCCGTGTTGAATGGTTAGACGTCAAAGCTTGATTAGAGATCGTTGACGGGGTTTGTGCGGGCGCTTAGTACGAACATTATGGTTAAAGGATGGTTGGTGTTGGGGGAGTGTGATATGGTGCTTATGCGTTGATGGACATGTTTGGGTAGATAGTTACACGAATTGCCTTGAGATTGGGAGAAATGGGCCGTTGGGCTGTGGGAATGAAGGTGCGTGAGATCCGTAGGTTCGCATCGCATTGCGTCAAAGGTAACTATGCTATTTGCTCATGATACCAAACAGTCATGTTCCAGTTTCTCTAAACGTCATGTCTCGCAACCTGTTGCCTTGAAGTCTTTACATCTGTCACACTAAAGATGATGGCCCGGATTCTAAGCATGGGTATGACCAATGTGAACAGATATGTACGTTCGTAGTATTCACAACCCATATGGTCGACTAGATACGATAATTACGGCAAGCGAAAGCGCGGGCTCCTGTAAACCTAGGACCACCCATCTAACATCAAGTCGCTCCTATGAAACAACCAAGCGCCAGTTCAGCGAAGGAACATCCCAGCGAACCCTGTACCCAAACATGCGAGAATGCCGAAAGGCGAACAATGCGAGAATAAAAAATATCGCTGCAGGTTTTCCTCATGCTCCGTGTTTCCATGGTAAAAAACCGTATGTTCTTCAGACGATAAATGCACAGACCGCCTAAGAGCGAAAAGGGAGACGTCGTAAATGTAAGTAAAAATGTATATGCATGAACATAAAAGAAAGCGTAACGCATGACGTCATGAGAGCATTCTAATACTCAATCAATGGCCAACGGGCAGCCAGGTTCTGCGCTCCTCCATACTTCTGTTGGTGCGACCTCCTGGCGTCAGGGGTATCTCGACGCGCGCTCGATCGTTGCGCTCCGGGTCACTGTCCGAGTCGTATGCGTCAGACAAGCGGGAGAAGTAGTCGGCTAACCCACTCGTGGGCGATGCAATAGTTTCGTAAAGAGGAGGTGGCGTCTCCACGGGAGGTGGTGGTTCTATTTCTGAGAATGCAGGTGGATTGAACGAGGGTACGCGCATAAGATGAATAGGTCGTTGTACTGTAGAATCATTGGGCCCGCCAATATGTGCTGCTTGCGGACGAGTAAGCGTTGGTGTTGGTGTTGGTATCACTGCGTCCGAGTTGCCTCTTGAGCGGCCTATTGAACTTAGAGTTGGGACGAAGCTGGTTGGAGAATTGCGCCGCGCTGGTGCATTTGGGCATCCGCACTCGGGCACGCGCGTGCCGCTCAGAGCAGGTTCAGGCGATGAGTATGCTGGCAGCGCTGTGTTCGCTTGTGTAGCTTGACACGAGAGAATGTGGAAAGGAGAGTCAATCGAGATCTCAAAGTGTCTTCTCTTGGACGGATCAGTGGCGTCCGGTTTCGAAAGGCGCATGACAAGCTAATAAACTGTTAGTGTGTGACACTGAAACCGAAGTTTAAACTTACCTTGATCCAATGGTGTACCTGAATGTTCTGGTACGTAGTGTCGAAGTGTAGCTTTGATGACTTGTCTTTCTCCTTGAGGTTGTGGCAGCTTGGTAGCTGTACGTTGAACTCCATCTCGGTAGGACCGATGTTTGCATCGCCTCCAAGATCACCTAAGAGATTCGTGGGGTCTTGCACCGGCACATCCTCGCCTCGGGAAGCAGCCGCTCGCTGGTCGTATGGAACACCACCTCCAGAAACGATCCGCATTGTGCTACCAGGGAAGGTACTGGTTGGTGGCCCATCTGCGCGTTTCTCGAATAACTGGACCTTGCGGACAGGCTCCATTCGATGCACTCGCTTGTTGTTGCAGAAATATTCGACATTCTCGGTGACGAATACTTTGATGCGATGACATTGGACCTTGGCGAGCGGGGTCAGCTTGAAAGCAATGGGAACCTGTGCACCTAGTGGGAAGGATTTGCCAGAGATGACGATGTCGTAGTGTAACTGGTCTTCCCAGCTCCGGCTGATCGCGATAGGCTCAACCTGCTCCAGTGACCCCTCTGATGGTGCACGAATTAGGGTAACTTCCTTTGTTCCGACGAGATTTGTACGGAAGGCGCCAGCGCGTTCGACAGTAGCTTCCAGCTCATACTTGACAGAACCAAGGTCGACATCGATGGTCTCGGGAAGGTGGCTATCCAGTGGTAACTCGAAGTTGTACATGTACTCTCCCGGGTTGAAGGTCCTGTAACCCTTTTGTGCTACCGAAGGACCGCCTCCAGGGGTGTCGCCCTTACCGAAGCTTCGCGATTGGTTGACTTGTAACGATAGTCGTTTTGCCTCTTTTGTTGTTAGATTTAACGAAGAGTTGTTCGGCGATCCAGTCAATCCACCAGAGCCCTTGTAGAGCTCGACGTGATCTGCGCCAGTGCCGTTTTCGGCATTGGGAAATTGAGAGTTGAAGAATGGCCAGGTGTGGCTCATCAGAGTGTCTACCTCTTCAAACTCGACTTTCTTGGGAGGAATACCTAACGATGGTTAGCTTTGAAAGGCGGTTTTGCTCACGAACGTACCTTCTGGCCACTTGGTCGTCGCTCTGCCTCTGAATTTGAGTGTCACAGCCTTCAATTTCGAGGGCTTGGTAATCTTCAAGCATAATGTTCCACGAAGCATCGCAGTGCTTCGCTCCGCATGCTCAGCTTGCTCGAAGCCCCGTAGAAACAAGACTGGTTCTGTGAGTTGGACATTGACGCTGACACCACCACCTGAAGCTACCGGCTTCTCCTCTGGCACACTCTTTACATTGGTAATAATGCTTTTTGCAGATGCGCGGCCGGAGGACCAATGTGACTCGGCGACTGATGGTCTCGGCATGCCTGGTGCAGCCAGGGCGCCTCCAATTGCGCCTACGGCGCCACTGCCAGAGTTCCTCGTGAGCGACCTCATGGTGGCGGTCTGCGAACCTGGAACGGATGCAACCGAGTTGCGATTGCTGCTGGTGGTGCTTGTCGACGATCGAGGGGTGGGAATGTCTGTGGTTTCGGTGTTGGAAGAAAAGTGAGTGTCGATAAACGACCGTAGGAAACGTTTGGCGCTGTCGCGTGGGACCGCCAGCTTTTCTGTAAAGTACGACTTGCTAGTCGTTTGCCGCCTCTGGACACGAAGTAGGGTCGGATCAGGACCGACGTGTGCGATGTGAATGCGGTGCGGTCTGCGATTGCGACCTGCAAAGATGCCGCGGTAAGTTCGCGGGGGACAGTCCAAGTGGTCGGGGAGGTATCGTAATCGGCCACGTTCAGAGTAAACTGTGTGGTACTCTGGCATAGCGACGATGCGTTAGTGACTTGAAGTGCAGGCCGAGGAAATGATCAAGGTGTTTTGGGAAGGCATGCAGCGCGCAGAGTCTTATACAGAGTATAATTGTAGAGGCAGAGAACGATTTGGCTTGTGCAACTCCTCAGAGTCATGAGAGGGGTACAAAGGCTTCTTGGACCAGGTAACCCAACCAGGTTCCTGTGGATGCTTTGGGAAGGGAGGTTGAGGTTGGGCGCTACGAGACAAAGGGCCCGAACGCGGTGAAGGGGGAGATGAGACAAGGACTCACAGTGCGAGACAGGGTATCAAGATGTTTGGTGAGGCTACCTAGTTAATGATGTGTAAATGTGATCAGCACGACAGGCCACTATAGTGTTGTGGAGCGGTGAGGTCGCCGATGCGTCGGAAGCGTGCGGGAATACCCTGGATGCGAGGGACTGCGCTGGCGACGAGAGGAGGTATTTTGTCAGGACAACAACGGCGAGTAACAGGGACTCGCGGGTGTTTTGAAGTGAGTTGCAGCTAGACAGCTTGCAAGCATGTTACGAGGGCGCGAGCATGTCAGACTAAGCCAGTGCAGGGACGGCGAAAGTGTACCAGCGTCGAGTGCAGGGAACAAGACGGATGACGCGGAGGGTGTGCAGTGCTGCTGGTCGGCGGGGTCGCAGCAGCTGGGATGGTGGATTGGAGAGATTGCTTAGTAGAATTGTTCAAGTGGAGAAGCCAGCGGTGCCAGATGGGGTAACGAGATGTTCATGAGGACGTCAAGCAAGTGCAGGCAGCGCACCAGGCGAGTATTCCCGCAGCGGGTATATGAAGTGCTAGCTACTAAGAGCGCTATGGGAGCGTAGCTTGCGCGGACGGAGGCTCGGATGCATTACATCATCTTGAGCACCAAAAGTCTGCAAGACTCGATGCAGGGGTCGGATCTCAATGGACATCTACTAAGACTTGCTTCTAGACCCGTTGGCGGATAGCGACCGACTACGGCAGACCCGGCACGGTGCTCTGATCGACGACGACATGGCATGCTTCATCCAACGACTAAGCCCGCACGGATGCCAAAGCCTGCGACGCCTCGACAGGGACGCTGATTACATCTACTATAGTATGTAG
The DNA here is from genome assembly GCF_907166805.1 of Alternaria atra. Lineage (NCBI taxonomy): Eukaryota > Fungi > Ascomycota > Dothideomycetes > Pleosporales > Pleosporaceae > Alternaria > Alternaria atra. The sequence goes on from NW_025091331.1 coordinate 1,774,223, forward strand.
GCGAGCACGCGCTCGTGGAGAGTGACGGGGTCGCTTAGACTCCAAGCTCCCATAGCCACGCTGTCCCTGGGCAACGCGCAATCTCTCAAGACCGACCAAGCCATCGATGCCCTCTGGCTGTGCATGGACGGAGAGTTCCTGTTCCTTGATTTTTCAATATTTGCACAGTTGATAGATCATGCTCGGGCATCCTGCGGCATAGCGCGACTGTAACCACACAAACAGGGCGTCAGCGCGTTGCATCCCACGATCGCCGAAAAGAAAACCGCAGGCCCAATCACGTAGTGATCATCGCCTGGGGTTCTGAATCTGGAGTTACAGCAATCGTGAGTGGGTGGATCGGCGCAGAGAACAGGGCGGGCTGCCAACTCAGCCGCCCCCAAGCTCAAGTTCAGGAACGAAGCAGTCGTCATTCTGGCTGCGGTGGGTACCCGGCAGTGGAGGAAAAAGCTTTTTTTCGTGGCATGTGGCGAGGTTCGGATCATCTGGGGGAGTTCCAAAGTGGGAAGCAAGGCGGAAGGAGTAGCGAGATCTCGCCGAGATAAAGGTCGTAGGGCTTCCACCGCCAGTAGCACGTGACTGCGTTGGCTTCCCCGCAACGCGTGCGTGCAAGTCGAGGCTTAGCTCAGACGCGCTTTCTTCGGCGTTAAGCACACGACACTGCGACTTTTGCATGTGCCCACCAGTGCCATGGATGCAAATGATGGCGGCTACGGTATGCGCGATAGCATTACCATAGATGCAATGTACTTACTTACACAATGCAGGGACAGCCCAATTGCCCCTGGCTGGTGCCATCCTATGTTGCACCTCTATCGCCCCCGAGCAGCGCGTATGTCTACTAACATGCTCACATACGGCTCTATCTAATGACCACGTAGGCGAAACTCGCAGCTATTGGCGCGCAGATGGGCGCGACCATCAAGCTCGACCTCACTTCGGACGTAACCCACCTCATTGTTGGTAGCACCGACAGCGCCAAATACCGCTATGTCGCCAAGTCCCGCGACGATGTCAAGGTCCTCTCACCAGAATGGCTCGAGGCGTTGAGGGAGGTATGGATGGCGGGCGATGACAACTTGGACATGGCCGCGCTGGAAAAGGAGTACCGCATGCCTACCCTCGCCGGGCTGAAGATATGCCTCACAGGCTTCGACAACCGTATGTCGCCACATCTCCACGCATGGGACGATACTGACCAATGTAGCTGAGCAACGAAAGAGCATACAGGAGAATGTAGACGCCAACGGAGCCGAGTACCACGGCGATCTCACCAAATCCGTCACCCACCTCATCGCAGCGGCGCCATCGGGCAAGAAGTACGAGCACGCCCTGAACTGGAGGATGAAGATTGTATCGCTGGAATGGCTCCATCAGAGTCTGGAGAGGGGCATGGTGCTGGACGAGACCCTATACAACCCCACCGTGCCCGTTGAAGAGCGAGGGATAGGTGCTTGGGATCGCAAACTGCCCGCCTCGCCCGCTCCGGGCAAGCGTACACGAGAGGCAGAGCCAAGTCAGGCTCTGAATCCTTTTCGAAGGAAGTTACGTCGCTCGGCGAGCACCAAGGTCGGCAGCCAAAGTGATGCCTTCTGGGCAGGTATCACAGCACCGAGTTTCGAACGACAGCTAGAGGAAGATGAGTGGACAGAGGACATTGTTACTAAGCCAGATAGTACGCGCACAAGCACTCGTACACATACTCCAGCGGCGTCCATCCATGAGAACGACAGGCTTACTGAAGCGCAACTTGATGACCATGCAGACAGTCATGAACAATCTTTGCCACCACAATCTCACGACGCGTCCCAACATGATGGCATTTTTGAGGGTCGCATCGTATGCACACATGGCTTTGATGCAGAGAAGGTTTGTCATTCTCCACTTAACATTCTAGACCTTGCTGACGTCCCCACTAGACCAACATATTGCGGCAGCACCTGGAGAGCAATGGCGCGCACGTAATGCGAGCGACCGATCTCAACAATGCCTCCCCCAAAGATCTACGGCGAGGCTACTTCGTAATACCACATGACGTTGAGGTCGATGTGTCGGCCCTTCCGGAGTGTGCCGGTTCACACCTCAGTCTGGTCACTAATTGGTGGGTCGAGCGCTGCCTCTACGGAAAACATCTAGTAGACCCCGCGAGTGATGTATTGAGTCGACCATTCGAAAAGCTTAGCATTAGTGGTAAGTTCGCGCATCACCGTTGTTTTATTGGTTGCTGATGTAGCCAGGGTTCTCTGCGCTGACCATCAACTCTACGGGCTTTTCCGGCATCGAGCTGCTGCATGTGACAAAAGTTGTCACGCTTATGGGTACGGCACCTGCTCCGCATCCATTGAAATGGTCTGACAATCTTGACAGGCGCCTCGTACGATGAACAGCTATCTGCAAAGACCTCGGTTGTGATCTGCAACCCTCCTACCGTAAACACCCCGAAACTCAAATTCGCTACGGACAAGCGGATACCCGCAGTTCACACGAGATGGCTTTGGGACTGTCTGCGTAGTGGTCGGCTGCAATCGTATACCGAGTATCAGTTGAACAATCCAGCACTACCCCAGCCACAAAGAGCAAAGCAGAGACCTCAGCTCCAAGATAGCGCGCCCGTTACGCCGTTTTCTGAAGAGGAAAGCCTAGAGCTGCGTCAGAAGAAGCAACAGCTCACCAAGATCGTGACGAAGCCCCAATGCCAACAACGGCCGCAACGGCCTGGTGCTCTTGCTCTCGCTCAATCAGCAGATGCCACACCTGCATCAACGACAGACTCAGTGACTGACCCTAACGATAATGCTAACCGTACAACCTACGATGATGAAGAATCTATCATACATGGGTTAGACGGTGCAGGATCATACCCCCTCCAGGAAACCAGCGCCAATTTCCCGCGCCGCCCATCAACATCTTCAAATGCATCAAAATCGTTTTCACGACCCCGGAGCTCATCCGCAGAGTCCCTCATAGCTCCCGCACCCTGCAAGTCAAAGCTCGGTCAGAGCAACACTGCCCTAGATTGCGCGGTTCCTGATCCGAAACCCGACTCGGTGATTCCGGCAGATACCGAACCGCCGGCTCTACAGGAAGCACCAAAAGCAAAAGAGTCAATAAAGGGACTAGGGTCAATAAAGGAACCAGAAGAAGAAAAGGATTACTCGTCAATATTAGCTCAGCTTCGCGCGAACCGCAAAGCTGCGCCAACGTCAGTTGATCAAGCACCCGGTAAGCTCCGTCAAAGACGGCAATTAGGTCGTGCCACGTCTACGCGGTCGAACGCGTCGGCCGGCGATAGCTCGGGGAATCTACTGGCTGAGGAAGAGCATGAGAATACAGTGCTTGTAGAAGAGTATCAGCCTAGTCAGGAACTGGGTTGGGACTCTCCGGGTGCGGCGAAGGCGAGGGAACAGATGATCAGGAAGTTGGGTGGGACTGTACAAGACAAGAGCGTGGTGGTCGAAGGTATCGGGGTTGTCAAGGATGTAGGAGGTACGACGGGGAGGGCGGGCAGAAAGCGGAGAGGATGAAGACTTTCTGCTGTATATCTATGTGCGAGGATTTGTTTTTGATTCTCTGCATGGCACGGCGCAAAGCATAGCGAGGTGTTCTTGGTTAAACAAAGGGCATGACGTGGCGTTCGTAATGCCAACTTGAATTTAATAGAAGCTTGTCATATCCCATATGTTACCTTCAACCTCCTCTCCAAATGCCCCTTGGCAGTAATCACCTCCTCACCCATCCCATCTTCCCTCAACCCAAGTCTCTTCCTCTGACTCCTCAACTCTTCTTCCCCTTGATTACCAAACCGCTCAATCACCGGACTAGGCACAGTATCCAACCTTGCCTCATCCAGCGGATGACAAAAATACGCCATACTATACCTCTCCTGTCCACCATCAAAGGTAACACGATGAACAGTAGATTTCAACATTCCATTCGTCCAATAACACAGCAAATCACCTATGTTGACGAGGATGGGAGGATGACTATTGGTAGACGTAAGTGTGGAAGACGATGTTGAGGGATCCACAGGCACGGCTTTCCAGCCCGACGGCGTAGATAGTTCGAGACCGGGTTGACCTGGCAATCGGAAGAGCAGGGTAAGACTACCATAGTCCGAGTGTGCGCCTGCGCGGATACTGGTTTCGCCTTGTTTGGTTTCTTTTCCTTGGGATAGGGTAGATGGATAGTAAAGCATGCGGAAGATGGTGCCGGATGGGCCGAGGGATTGGTCGTGTCGGGTGCTGAAGTAGTCCGAGTCGGGAATTTGGAGGGCGATGTTGAGTAGGGAGAGGATGTTCATGCAGAGAGTGTGGCACGATGATTGGAAACGGGATATCAATCTGGAGGATTCTTGGAGAGGTGATGGTAGGGGTTGGAGGGTTGGGTTCGGGGGTCCGATGTTGAAAGCCTCTTTTGGATCGCCTTGCTGTTGTTACTTGTATCAAAAACGTGGCTCGCTGCATTGGGTGGCTTGGTGGAAAGTTTACCTTTTGGCCTTCTGGGTCTAGTGATTCGCCTTGCATTTGAACCCAGCCGCGGTTTATGCCACCTGCCTTATCGGAGTGGATTGCGTATTCAGACTTCTGCTCTTTGGGGGCGGCAAAAAACCCTTTCGACTGTTTTATTTAATGGTACTGTCTCGTTCAGGGCGTCAGGCATTACATACCAACTTGAACATGTCGTCGATGTCTTGGGGTGGGATGGTCACGCCATCATTCTTGATGTAGAGAAAGCCATGTGTAGAAGCTGCGTCGAGCACCTGCTGAGCGATTTCCTCCGATGGCTTGGAGATGTCGATCACTGGTATGGCGTCTTGACTCTTTTCTGGAGCAGACATGTTGAATGAGTGTGAAAGTTAGGTGTGAGAGCTTGGAGATAAGATAGATGAGGGGCAGCTGAGACGCAATCTGGACACTAAGAGAGTTACAGAGGGAACAGAATCAGATACTGTATGAGTATAGGCGTAGACTACTTGGACCGCAAGCGCCTTACCCGTTCCTCGATTATCTACCCGGCATAATTCCGTCTGTTCGTATGCCCTAATGGCTGTACCTGAGCTAGCGCCCGGCTGATCAGGGATTCGGTAGTCGCCAAGGCGTGGAGCTGCGTCGTAGCTTCCAATTTACTCCCCCAAACCCCCGCAACCACATCTACAAGTTTGTTACACGTCGTCGCTACAGTATTCACGACAGACGACTCTCATAGTATTACTTTGAGGTTCAATTCGGGTTTTATTCGCTCATTATCGCCCTCATTACTATAGGTTCTACCACCAATTCCACACGCGACTGGCACGATGATCCGCGACTTCGTGCAATGGACGGCCGCATTCGGCGAGACGGGCGAGCTTGAACAGTTACGCAGCTGTCGCGTAGGCATCGAGGCCGCTGAATATCTCAACCAGCGTATCCTCAACCACCCTCGCGCGAAAGAACCACTTGTCCCCGCACTAGGAGGCCTCCCGCTGGCCCTGACACAGCACATCGAGGACGACCTAGCCCACTTCCGCAGTTTCGACATCGAGCCGTACTTCGTCTTCAGCGGGCTCGACATCACAAAACAGGAAGACCCTTTCAGGCAGAAGACGGAAGAAGCAGCCGTGAACATCAATGCGTGGACTTTGTACGACAGCCACGAGGCGGAAGCTTCAGTCGCTAAATTCGGGCAATCGAGTACGGCAACCGCTGTGAGGGGACTGTATACTATACTGACTCCTTTCAGCATACGTTACCCCCGAAGACCTCTTCCGCGCGCTACAGTCTACCCTGACCGAACAGCATATTCGCTGGACAGTTGCACCATATAGCGCATGGGCTCAGGTGAGCAGATCTGGCTACCTACCAGCGGTGGCTAACGTTATGTAGTTGGCGTACCTCGAGAAACACGAATACGTTCACGCCATTGCCGGATCGTCAGATATCCTTATGTTCGAATGCGCCAAAATCATAACATCTTGGGACTTCGAGTCGCGACAGTTCAGCTTCATCCGCCGAGAGAAATGCGTAGCCGACCTTTCCAAGTTTGTTGGCGCACCAAACATCTCAGACGACATCTTCCTGGACACCTGCATACTCGCCGGCACACCGTTCCTCCCAACCCACCCCATCCTCGATGCGCCTAACAGGGCCGAGCTGATCAAGCCGTACAGTGCCATCAAGACCATCATGAGCAACGGCCAGTCTGGATACTCGGTAGTTGTCAACAACAACGACGTTCCACCCGCAGGAAAGGAATATGTTACGCGATATCAAAAAGCACGCCTGGCCGTGAAGAACCACCCTGTCTACACAGAGGAAGGAAAGGTCGAGCCCCAAAACTCCGGGTCCATGCCCAACGACGCGGGTCAATACTTGGGTCAGAGACTTCCAGATGAGATCCTCCACTACATGTCGAAAGGTCTCATCAACCCACGTATCCTTCAGTGGCGCACTACCTGTCAAGTTTTCGAAGTCCCCCCCATGGATGGTGGCAATTCTCCAGAGTACAAGGAACTCGTCAGCTCTAAGCTCATTCCGCTGCGAACACCAGTCGTCAATCTTCTGTCTAGCTCTTTGCATAATTGGTACCGACATCAAGCTCTCCACCAGACACATTGGTATTCGCCTGTAGAACCTAATGGGAAACGGGCGTCCACGACCATCCCTGTCGAGAAGCCATCAGAAGCACAGGCTCCTTTGATCGTTGACACCTGGAACGTGAAGGAAGCTACATTCAAGGATGTTATCGCACAGTACAAGGTCAGCAGAGCCGCAATTCAGTCATTGGGTAGTACTAACTCTCGCAACAGGATTGCGGAACTCTTGGTGCAGCCATCCTGTCACTACAAAATACTGACTTCGTTACCAAATCAGTTGCTAAGAGAGACCCTAAGAGTCCCCTTTCGTCCACTTCCGAGATATTGTACAACTCAATATGGCGATTCCTTGCTCTACGAGAGTACGTTGATACGAAGACTCATAATTTGACACCTTGGGGTAAAGTCCTTGTCTCCGTCATAGAAGGCCTGAAGGGGACGCAAGAGCACGAAGAAGCCGCGGTGATTGCGGTCGAGCTGATACGGATGGGTCTCTTGACCTCCGATATTGACATGTTCTCTGCGTATAATGGCGCACCGATGCGTGGTAGCAGTAAGTAAAACGGGCCTAGCCGAATTTTGCATAACTGACAGCTGCACAGCGAAAGATAAGAACTCGAACATGCTAGTGTCTCGCGTTGCTGGCCTAGGAATCCTTCACCACCGCCCGATTGGTTTCACCGGCCCTCTTAGTCAGCACTTGCTCGGTTACAACTCCATCATCAACGTCGTTCGCCAGGCGCTTCGGGATCTTATCGAGGTAGCAGCCACACAGATGTTCTGTACTGGCTGCTGCAATCGGAACGCTGATATACCGGTCATTGCAATGAAGTTAGTAGCCTTAATTACCCCCTCACTGCCTGTTATACTGACATTTCCAAGACTGCCCTTCCTCCTCCCTAACAACTGTGCGCTCAGTATAGCTGTCAAGTCATACCTCGATGAACTTCTCAGCAACGATGCCGATCCAACTGCCCCAGAAACCAAAGGACGTGTCGTTGAGACCGCATCATCACGTTACTTCCCGCAATCGCTTAACCTCCCTGGTGATCTGAAGTCAGCGTTCTCACTGTGGGACGCCATATGCGCTGGCGTCAAGTCTTCAAACAACTCTACTATACCAGAAGCGACCAAGCAGCTATGGATCGAGACAGACAACTGGCTCGCTGAACGGCGGTAGAACCGCCAACTCCACCCCCATATGAGCCTGACAATGGCAAGACATGCTTTTGAATCGAGACATTACATCACGAGGGCGCAAGAGAATCGGTTACTCGCCGTCACGGGTGCCTTGAGAGGTATGGAGTCATGGTACGCCGCATACGAAGACAAGGGGGACGATATGCGTACTGTTGGTAAGCTCCTCAAAGCAGTTGATAAGTTGATGGACCGCCATCATGGGAGACGGAGATGCCGTGTCCATAGGCGTAGTCTGTGATATCGTAGAAATTACCATACTCAAGCTCCACCGTATCCTTCAAGCCCAAGTCTTGCTCCAGGAACAGGGATGGTTTGCTGACGCTACACACTAACAGAGTCGTGTTTATCAAGTCGTATCCCATGGCGATGGAGGCAAAAGATATCGATGGGCTACAAACTTACATTTACACTAGTCTACAACACAGATGTGGACCAATGATCTCCATCGCTACCTTCCTCATCAATGCGCAAACCTGAAATCTAACCTCTTCATCCCCTCGTCCTTGGTGCTGATAACATAGTCCTCTTGCTCCTCCTTCGTCATAGCATTCCACTGTCCTTCTCTCACTTTGTTCCTCCAAATATAAAACGCCTTGACAGCGTAAAACAGGAAAATATTGTACACACAGATACCAAGCAGTATCTTATTTCCCCTCCGATATAGCGGTTGATCGTCATCGCGATAGATGTTGGAAGCAACAATATTGCCCGACTGCACGAACATGTTGTAAAACGCGGCCGAGACAGCACGCGTACGAACAGAGTTTGAGTTCTTCGCGTTCCAGCTTACGAGGATAGCATGGCAGTAAGGGTAGGAAAGCAGACCGGTAAGGATCGCATATCGGATCCAGGGGTTCGCACTTGCCGGCAGGACAACGAGGGCGAGGAGCCAGGGGAAGATCCATATGTTTGATAAACTGGCTATCATAGATCGCTCTTTAAACTTCTCGGATAGCCAGGTAATAACCAGCAGTTGAATCGCGTAGAGGAATTGGCTGGGTATGGCGAGTAAGTTGGCTTCGAAGACCGAGAAGCCGAGTTGGCGAAGGATGTAGGAGAGGTAGTTCTGGGGTGGGTTTGCTGGAATGTAGGTTGTTAGACCGATGAGGTAGAGGGGCCATTGCTCCCAGTCGCAGGCTGCTTTCCAGAGGAGTGAGATGCCGACTGCTTGGCGGTTGTTCATGTCGCCTTTTGAGGGGTCGTCGCGGAGGACGCGGTTCACGAGGATGCGCTCTTCGTGTTCAGTGAACCAGCCGTTCTTGCCGCGAAACCAGTGTTTAGTTTGGCAGGCACCGGGAGGCATAAGGCCGAAGGCGAAAACGCCTATAAATAGTGTCATGACGCCTTCGATCAAGAATCTGTCTGTGTTAGGACCAGTATGAGTCGAAAGAGCAATGTACATGAAACTTACAGGTATTGCCAACCACCCCAACCATTAATTCCTCGCATCTGCAGTATACCGGCTGCAAGTAGTGATCCGAGGATGTTGCAAGTACTCAGCGCAGTCCAAAACCATGCTAGCCGATATGGAAGTTCGTTCGATTTGTAAAAGTAGGTCAACCAGAGAACAATGTCTGGGATGAAGCCGCCCATTAGCAGACCGAGGATGCACCGGATGGCGAAGTAGTGGGTTTTAGTTTTCATGGCGCACTGTGCGGCGCTGACGATGGACCATAAGCAAATGATTGTTGGGATCCATCTGTCATGGCATTAGTTCTCGCAGCTTGATGAAGAGACGAGTAGGTAAGATGAGCGTACCGATCAGCACCAAACTTCTTGCTGATAAGACCACTGGGAAGCTCTGCAAATAGGAAAGATGCGAGGAAGATCTAGTCTAGAATTAACGGACGTTATGGGTACGTTATCTTGTATGGAGCTTACAGTTTGACCGTAGTTATAGTCATTGGTATTCATGCCTGCAGTTTCGTTAGTCTCCAGTATGTATCCTCGAATCTGATACTACGCACCCAAATCTTTGAGTAAGTTATCTGAGATCGCTCGATTGATATTTCTGCGGTTCAACTCCAGCGAGATGAACATAACCCATGCCCAGAGTGCTATTCGCCAGTCGAGCTACGACCAGAATGTCAGTCTTGATCCCATTTGTTAACTTCCCTTGCTCACCCTTTTGACGAGACGTTTCTCTTCTTCGGCTTCCCATGTATACGTTGGGTCGAACCGATGACGTCCTTCGTACTCTGCATTTTCGTATATTTGGCGCCAATATTGAGCTGTGGCTGGATTACTAAACGGATGGTCCTCGATTGAACCGTGATGTGGTGGTGATGCCGACTTGGAGGCATGTGACGACCCTGAGTCTGAAGCTTGAGCAATGGGTACCTGCTTTTCTACTGGTGTAGATGCAGCCATGACTACAAGTAACGGAGGGTAGCGGTATTCGTCTCGTAATTGCTGTTAATCTGGCTAAGACCGATTGGTCGCTATTGGTCTTTGAGTGTACCAGGAGAACCTTATAAGGGACCGGAGATGTTCATATCCAGGTATTGCCTGTGCAGATGATGCAACTCTGAGTGTAATTGACAACATGCGCTAAATACAGAATCCTTACCAGTTAGACAAAGCTCTGAAAGCCGAGAGTCTTGGTCTCAAAAGCCGTAGATAAGGAATGTGGTTTGTACGATAGAAATTTGATCTCCAGGATCGCATACTAGTTTACCTATCGGCAATGTGTGAATGCTCAAAGATAGACGTCGTAGGTAAGCTGGCCATCTATCCCAATGCAACCCATCTTCTCGACGTCTTGATTCGTACAATATCCTTCAATGACTACATAGATTTCCCAATCCGAGTAAAGTGCAGGCAGAGAACGCATTGACGAAAAGCCTTATGCGAAAGGTCGATCGTATGATAGAATGTATTTCGATACCGCTTTAGGACAGACGGATGTCTCAACAATCGACAGAACGGTGGTTTATCGAACGCACACCAGATAGATGCTGGCAAATTTACTCCAAAAAACACACCCTTGCCTCCATGCGCTTGGCATGAATGCGGCCAGCAGGCACGAACCGTCATCTACAAGGATTGGAATCAGTGATTTGTGAGAGAGACGCGTCTTTGATCGCCAACGAATAATGCCATGCATCGTAGCGAGGTATGTTGTGAGAATGGCGGTAATGTCGTCAGTCACTGCCGGCATCGCCCACGCATAATCTTCATTGTCAAACTTGTACATCTTGGCAGATTGCTAACTTGGTCCACGTTTGGATGCGCTTCGATTTCTGTACGTGTGGTGTTGGTGTTGAGGATCAAACGCGAAAGAGAATGAAGGGGGCTGGGAATCCACAACACTGAAGTCGCGTCTTGTCTAGACCTACGCGTTCTCGCTTCCTGCTAGATGTAAGAACGATGGTGTAGCCTCTATGAAATACTACTTCTCTTCCGTCGAAACTGCCAGATTCTTGGATACGATCGCTTGCAGCGCGTTATTTCCGGATTAATGCCATCACCAGCCATGCGACCCTGCCGAGCAGCACGCCATCGTGCCCCCACATGTCGTAGCATCAACCCCGCAACATCTCGTCCATATCACGCATCATAGAAGATAACGACTGCAGGAAGCGACTACAGCATGGTTATAGCTGTGCCGAGAGCAATTGCATCATACTATCCATGCGATGATGCTACGATGCTATCCTGCAAATCGCGAAGCTGCTGTTGATCAGGCCGTCCATGAAGATGCGCCCAGTGATAGCCAATGTGGCGAAAGAAGAGCAGGAAATAAGTGTAGCATGACCCTACCAGGGTTCGGGCTTTGGAAGTTGCTCTAGATTTGCATTTCAGTATCGTCTACCATGGCCACGAGCACATTGACTACCACTTCCACTGAAAGCAATGGCGTTACAGCACAGCCTGGATACCCACGCGAACCTCTAAAGCTAAAGGGTGCTCTAGATGCATACAAGTCTTTCGAAGTCACACCGGTCATCGGTCGCGAGTTCGTCGATGTGAATCTGAAAGAATGGTTGCGCGCGCCAAATTCTGACGATCTGATACGCGACCTTGCGATCACAAGCAAGCATCACTAGGTCTTTTCATGAGTAGCCACAGCTAACATAAAGAACAGTCTCTCAGCGCGGTGTTGTCTACTTTCGCAAACAGGACGACTTGACCGATGAGCTTCAGAAAGAGCTGGCACAACGCCTTGGCGAGCTCTCCGGTAAACCAGAAACATCCAAGTTGCATATTCATCCTGTCAGAAACGCCGGAAACCGTCTTGGAGGCAACGACAATGAGATTAGCGTCATCAGCTCAGACCTGGCGAAGCAGCTCTTCAAGGAGAGGTCACAGAGTGGCAAAAGTGGCTGGCACAGCGACATCACTTTTGAGCCAGTACCAAGCGACTATGCGATCTTGAGGATGACTCAGTTACCAAAATCTGGAGGGGGTGAGTATCGCAAGTAGTCAAATTCCCAGTGCTATGACTGAGATTTCTTTAGATACTCTTTGGGCCTCGGGGTACGACCTTTACGATCGCCTATCGAAACCATACCAGAAGTTCTTCGAATCCCTCACAGCAACATATGCACAACTAGATTTCAACCGCGCGGCCAAGGAAAACAACTTCCCCGTTTATACCGCTGCGCGAGGTGCGCCGGAAAACACTGGCGACTCTCTGACCGCTGTCCACCCCTGCGTCCGTACGAACCCAGTCACAGGATGGAAATCCCTCTACAGCGTTGGTCACCACGTCCAACGTATCAATGAATTGAGCGCAGAAGAATCAAAGCGCACTACAGATTGGTTCTTGCAGCTCATCACTGAGAACCACGACCTGCAGATCAGACATAGATGGCAGAACCCAAACGACGTGGCTATCTGGGATAACAGGAGCGTGCTGCACACAGCGACGTATGATACCGATGGCCAAGGACCGAGGAAGGGGTTTAGGGTCGTCAGCTTGGGTGAGCGACCGTATTTGGATCCGCAAAGTACGAGTAGGTTGGAAGCGTTAAGGCTGGCGGAAGAACAGTAGTGCACGATATGCGCAAGGTCTGGGTCGTCGAAAGATCATTTTAGCTTGGAAGGGGGAAGGCCAAGTATCCCTAGGCCAATCAAGATATACATGAAGAAATGCGGAGAACATCCTTTCGTAGGCTGCTACAATCACGTGCGCTCACATGTCAGCTTCTGCCTCAACCATGAAGCTGCCCACAGCTCGGGACATCCTATCGCGCAATAGTACCCAAAGGTATCTGCACTCACGTGATGTCACATGCACCTTGCTGCCTTCCTACCAAATCTCTCTAATTTCCCATCCCGACGTCTATATAAACACCCGCCTCCCTTCCTATTCCGTTTTCCATACTTACCAGTCAGGGTCGGCGAGCACATGCATTCGCACAGACCGGCTTAGATCAGCTGCATGGCACTATTGCGGGACTGGTCTTGTCTGATGGCTCCATGTGGGCGGTCTCTGGCATAATTTTTGTTGGCTTTTTCATTGGTCCTTTGCACTGTTGTGTGAAAGCTGAGGAAGGAGTGGATAATTCTGGAAGGTCGCATAAGGACTACTTGTTTGGAATTGTCGTGTCAGTCATCCCAGATTAAACTCTTTTAGTTCAGGCTCCAGCGCGTCCCAGAACTCTTTATGTACAATACCCAATCCACGTCTTTCAGCGACGTTTCCAACCCATTGGATCCACATGACATTGTAGAAAGATGCTCTCCCTTCACTCCTGAATTTCATCGGATAAAGGAGCTTTCTGTTTTTCTCAAACGACATTATCGGCCACCCACAGTGTGCCACACGCTCTGGGAGGAAGGTCTCGGCTTCGGAGATAGCGATGAGCTCACAAATGCTGCCATACGGAGGTACGTTTTCCTCAATATTGCACATCAAGGTAAGATTGCCCACCATCACCTCGCCGTTGCATAAAGCCATCATCATACGGTGTGTCTTGTCGCAAGCTACTATACACCCGAATGTCAGCTTCGCGCATGGAGCGCGGCAGTGAAGAACAGAGGCAGATGGGGCGTGTACCTGCCCCTGGGCAGGATTCATGACAGGAAGAGGAAACGAATACTTTTGCTGAGAGACAGTATTCGTAAAATAGTCGCCGTCGGGATGAGGATGTCGCCTCCAACCCGTGGGGAGTTGTCTATCGGGAAATTCTCGGAAAGCCTGGTATTCGTAAAAGCCATTGAACCCCACGTCAATCCCATCCGCTGCGTTTGCCATCCGGTACTCTGCAACAGGTTTCAGGGTCGCAATAGGAACCCAATCTGATGCGTGGTTCGTGTCACGAAAGATCTTGGCGTAAAAAGGGTACCAAGCAGACAAGCACTCTATAGATTCGTTCTTCCAGCCCATACACGACCAACTAGGTTCATCCTCACGTCTTATCACGAAATCCTGAGGTAACCAAAGCAATGCGATGTCAAAGAAGAATTTTGGCATGCCATAAAGTAGACCGTCTGGAAAAGTGGCATCCATGATCTCGGTAGCGCCTGCAAATGCTGCTCGGGCGTCTTTCTCATAGGTTAGATCCCGGGAAGAAAAATTCTCTACAAGCATTCCCCATCGCCCGAGAGATGGTATCGTAGGGATCAAAGACATCATACCCATTGGTATGCCAAGATGCGGACGCTCTGCTGGCCATTCAATATCCTCAGGAGCAAGGTTATCTTTCGTGCATCTGATTACGTGGGCGCCTTCTCGCCACTCACAGCGTCCACACATCCACGACACGGTGCTGCCGAATATGAGGAGACGACGGGAAAACAACGATTCTTGGAATGTCCAGCCTCTAGTCGCCCATTTCGAATCTTCTGGATACGCACCCCGTAGGTGGAGATAGGACTGAGGACTAGGGATCCGATTCCTCGAGGGACCTCCGACACCTCTTAGGCCGTGACCTGCATCATTGCCATCGGAAGCAACAACTGTAAAGTCGGCACTTGCGTATATGCGAGCCATAGCCCGCAACATGATCTCTATCTCTTCTGAATCTGCACCTTGAATGATGAACAAACAATCCACCCACAAATAACGTTCACCTAGGGCCTTGACTAAGTGTATGGCGTCTCGAATTGTATCAGGAAGCACTATTCCGTTTCCCTTGTTGTAGAGAGCTCCCGGCTGCAGCAAAACTTCGATATTTGATCTTTTCGTCTTGAACATAGGCACATCACCCCAGACATACGAAAGAGCAACGTAGGTAATCGGCGATGAAGTGGACAGGGTGGTAAGTGAACCACTGATCACGTCGACCAGCGTGAGATGATCGATGTGCTGCGCCAGGGCCTCTGCATAGTCGTCATTGCAGCAAGCGCCGTGTGTATTGCGACAAGCTCGGCGCCAGCTCTGAATGTTTTGGAGATCGACTTTGGGTTCGATAGGTACAGAATACCCTTTGGCGTGAGTTGAAAGCATCCCGATTGAGGACGAGGAAAATTGCGGGGCGAGAGCTGGTGGTGGACTGGACTGGGCTGGTCGCTGATTAAAGACGAATCATCCCAACTAAGATTGAAAGGTAAGCAAGAAGCCACTATGTTTCCATAAAGCAAGTTGAGCGCCGAGCGTAGATGACGTTTTCGCAATGGATGGTGACTGGCACGAGTAGTGCAGACTTTCTATGTCTCATGCAAAAGCGGGGTTCGTTGCATGGCCAGTTTGCGGCTGAACAGCGTTAAGCGTCTTTCAGGAGTATGGACATGGATGTATTGTTAGTTCGCTGTCACGAGCGGCAGCAGCCCAGCCTTGACAGAAAAAGGCACCGATAAGCATTTTGAATATCCCGTCTTGTTCGTCGGTGACATGCGTGCCTGAGCACATGATGTTTGGGGACAGTGGATGCGGCTTATACCACATGCGTGCTTGCTACGACTTTAAAAGAACTCAAATCCATTCCACCATATGTACCCAAACACAGCGGCCGCGCTGGTGGCCGCAAAAGGCAGACTCATCTCCACAACGCTCCAGATCCAGAGCGTGCCAATTGGAGGCGCCGACTTCATAACATGGAAATAGCCATGCTTATTGCCTGCGTATACCAAGTAGCACCCTGCCACGATAGAACCTCCGAAAAACGTAGCGTCTCGAAGTGTGGGGAATCGGTGTGAGAAGTCGACGTGGGTGAGGTAGACTGCTAAGAAGAATATGGGCCACGCTGTCAGTGCTCGCCATAGGATCTCATTCCAGAGTATATCCTCTCGGTATTGGCTGTATACGAGGACATCGAGCGTGAGATGGAGTGCTGCCATGGAGATGGAGTAGAGGATGGAGTCCCCGAGGGGACCGATTGGAGGACCATCGTCGGGCGAGGCGGAAGCGGAAGTTACTGGCACTTTAACAACTCGCTGTTTACCGTTTATCTTGTCTAGTTCCCTCTGCCTTTCTTCAGCCAAGTCGAATAGCGTCTTGCCTGTTGGCTTGGAAAAGTCGGGATGCTTCAAAATCATCTCGACGCCTTCTTCATCGATTTCGTTGGTGGGCTGGAAGCCGCTTCCAGCACCATTTGCATTTGTTTTGGATTCCTTTGCGCGTCGCTCTTTCCTGTTGCCGGCAGACATGGTGGTGGATGTGAAGGGGAGTGTGAGGGTACCAAGGTAGGGTTGAACACGTCGCGTGTTGGCTCTAAAGAATCTCGAACATGACGTGGGTCAAAGCTCGTTCCAGGACCTCAATGGCTTCCAATGCCGACGCACTACCTCCCCTAACTTCAGTTGGAAGACAGCAATTCCGATTCTAACATATCCACCGTGTACCCTGTGTACGATTACTGAAGATGAATTGGACTGTCTGGGCATCGGTGCCTGTCCTTATTTTCGTTTTCTGGATGTATACCAGCACCCTCGGCGCATCATTTCCCACATTGCAAAACAAACGCATACTACTGCTGATAGCGCATCCTGACGATGAGGCCATGTTCTTTGCACCGACTTTACTCGCATTGACGCGTCCAGAACGCGGGAATCACGTCAAGATACTGTGTTTGAGTAGCGGTATGACATGCAGAGATCCCGCGTACTCAAAAGCGCAACAACTAATCTCAATCGTACAACAGGGGATGCCGATGGTCTGGGCGAGATTCGCAAGAAAGAGCTGGTCAAAAGTGGGCTGCAGCTGGGAATCGGAAGCAAGGAGGACATTCTCGTCGTGGAAGACAAGTACGCACTGCAATGCAACGCTGAACGGCTGTGACATGCTGATCATTGCTCAGGAACTTCCCAGACTCCATGACAGTAACATGGCACCCTCGTCTAATCTCCAATCTACTTACCACCGCCTTCGCTCCAAACATGACATCAATCTCTTCCAAGGAGGCACCGCAGGCGACCGTCGACGCTATAATCACATTTGACGCACACGGCGTCTCCGACCACCCCAATCACAAATCGCTCCACGACGGAGCGCATACATTTCTAAAGGCACTTATGCACCGACACAGTGGGTGGGAGTGCCCTGTCAAGTTGTACACCCTCACCACTACCTCCATATTCCGTAAATATCTTAGCTTGTTGGATGCGCCCATTACAATCATTGGCGCAGTCGTCCGAAAGAAGGAGCTCGGAGGCTTTCCCACTCCACTCTTATTCGTCAGCTCACCGGTCGGTTACAGGACTGCTCAGAAAGCCATGACCACGGCACATGAAAGTCAAATGCGCTGGTTCCGTTGGGGCTGGATTTCCCTGTCGCGCTACATGGTACTCAACGACTTGAAGAAGGAGTAGTTGTTGTGATATGAAGAAGGCCGTCCGAAATATATTTGAGCCATTTCTATCCCGGATCCCAGTTTGGTTTTGATGAGGTGACAAACTGCCACATATGCGGTGTGGCTGACGAACGGACAAAGAACACCTCAGCGCAATCTCCGGACCCTGAATTCGTGCAACAGACCCAGAAAGGCAACTGGCGGAACACGGCAACAATGCCGCGGCGAAAAGGCTCCACCATTCGTCGTGCCTAAGGAACATACGGATACGCGGCCTTGGAGGTCCGTGTGACTTTTGACGTGCGTCTTGCATTACACAAGGGGCGTAAATTGTAATTGTGCTCAGAGCCTGCTCATTCTCCCAACTTTAGCATGGATTGTAGCACGACTTGCCCATGCGATACCCATAAGTATTACACGTTCCCTTGACAAACAGCAGAAAGACTGCGGCTTGCTTTTCCAGCTCGCGTTCTGCGTATATTGCGCAGCAGGCAGCAAAGTGCGCCGGCGAAGAAACCCACAGCAACCGAAAAGTGTCAACCGTAAGCCGGACGCAGATCTCTCAAATAACCTCAACTGATGCGTTGGTCTCAGAAGAACCGCTCTCAAAAGCCTGTCCCACGTGCACAAGGTCTGCATACCATGTCTTCTCCGCCTGTACTTCGCCTGCCCGTTGAGCTTCACCTAGAAATAGTCAGTCTTCTCGACCTAAGCAGCAAAGTCAATCTGGCTTTTACGACTCGCTATTTCAAATCTATCATTCCCCCACCGACGCATGTCGAGTTCCTGGCTGCCGAAGGAACTACTTGGGCAAAAGCCAGACAGCTCTATACCTGCAAAGGCTGCATCCGCTTCCACCATTGGAAAAACTTCGCCGATGACATGAGAAAAGGGAAGTGGTGTCGCAGTGGCACACAGGCACATGCAAGATTCTGTCTCAAATGCGGGGTAAGAGATGCGCTGTACGCCCCAGGCACACTGCTTACAATCTGCAATCGGGTCAATGTGCTGTGCAGTCTCTGCGAAATCCTCACAGATCAGATTGGCGATCGTGATGGTAGGTGTGCTGCTTGTTCTCCGGGCCCATCGCGCAATCGCAACTGTGGCTACTTCAACAACGATGATGACGATGACTGGAGGCCAGAACGTGCGTCTGATCGAAATCACCTACGAGATATGTACGACTGGTCTGAAGAGGGACGCCTTCACAGGTACTAAGACCATGAGCTCTGCCAACGACCATGGATAGGCAGTATGCTGTTGGTTGCAGCCGAAAACAATCACATCCCTACGCAGCAAGCAGGGGCATTTCACGGCCACGATACTGCTCTTGCATAAGACCACGACTTTCTGTAAAGGCCAACATTGCTGTGTTTTTGGCGTTGCTCCATCTTCACGTTTGCCGCTGTGTTCACCAATAGACCGTTCGCAAATGGTTCTTTACTGTACCACGTCATGGCTGCTGGCAATGTTTACACATGGCCTACGAATCTTAAGTTGTTGAACACACGATCCAGATCCAGACCTTCACAGTTCACAGATCCACGCTCAATCTACCAGGAAGAAACAAAGGTCCTCAATGCACACAAGTTCACCGCTTACTAGTCGTGTACATTTCAATTTCCAGATCTTGTACAAGCTTAACCTCTATATACTGAATATGCCGGACCCAGGGAAACCCGCTCCTAAATCTCCTTTGCTAGCAATCTCCGGCTCTACACCCCAACGACCTCAGAATCTAAAGCGACGCATCTCTTCCGACTTCAATACATTTTTGGCAGCTCTTCCCATACGAAGGGCAGCCCCGCAACCCAGTTCTACCCTACGATCGAGCACGGCACTCGGAGAAGGCGTGGTTGTACGACGAGTTATTGTTGGTACCAATCCACAGGTTGTCCAACAACTACCAGTCATTCAAGTACAGGTTCCATCTTTCTCCGAACCCAGCCAGCCTTGTTCCTATGATTCCAGTAATTACCACTCGTTTTCCAGCATTGAACGCCCACGCTGCAACTTCTGCGGTATGCGACCCCTAAAGTCACCTTCCAGCGAGCCATGCAACGAGTGTCGGTCTCGAAGTGCGCTCTCTCACATGAGATCAGCTTTCGGGCGGAAACCAGGCCTGCAGGCCAAGAAGGATGCAATATTCCAAAGCCCGTCTCTTCCACAGCACAGTTCGTCGTCCGAAGAGGGCCCGCGTATAGTGCCTCCTGAAGTCGCAGCGAAAAGGATAGGCAATCTCCCAAGGAGGGCAGCACTACCTGTTCCCCGGCCTGGTGCTGTCAACAATAGTATGGACCCGCCTCCTGACCGGCGGATCTCGCAGTCGCCAGAACATAGAACGATTACCGTGAGCGCGGATGTTCCCCGGCGGCGGAAAAGTGCTCTTGAGCGCAACGAAGTAAGGCCAATAAGTCCTAAACTGCATTATCACCATGGCTTACCCAACTCAAAGGACCACCCCTACGTTCTTCGAAGTGAAGTGTCTCAGCATCTAGACGACATTCGTGCCGGCGAACCAAGCCCACTAGTTGACTTTGCCCGCGCTGCGCGTCTCAAAAAAGCTTCAGACCGGACGATAGACTTCTCTGAGACAGTCTTCTATGGTCAGAAGTTTTCTGCAGCTTTCACTGATACTCCAGAGCAACGTCGGTCGCTGCAACCACCGCGCAGTAATTTCGTCGTTGAGGGCTATCTGGATACACGCGGACATGTCGTTGTTGAAAGTCCGCGTCCTGAGCAGCGACCTAGCATCGACGCACAGTTGTATGACAGTAATGGATACCCCGGACACGTACCAGAGCGACCACAGCAAAACTCACGAGCTTCGAGGCGATCAGGAAACAATCGTCATCATACAAGACGAACAAAATCAAGAGCAGGATCTAGTATAAACGATCAACGACCGGACTTCCAGGAAGAACCCGCTGAGGATGTCATACCCAGACTACGAGGTGGTAGTGGAAGAGAAGAGCATGTACATGATGGCGGTTGTGGTCTAATGCTCAAACAGCTGCTACTTACTTGTCACAGGCCTAGTCATGGCTATACCACTGATTTAGGCGGCAGTGACGAGAACCTGCCACCAGCGAGAACTCCGAACCCGGCCGAAGTTTTACGGGCTCTAAGAAGGGCTCATGGTATATCGCATCCTCCCAAAGGTATTTCGAGACGTGACAGAAGTCAAGGGACACCAAGGACGGGCATATCTGCAGCTGGCAGTGGAGACGTCACTAATCTACCACTATCACGCACAGCAAGTTTCGCAGCTACCCACCCGCAGCCTCGCTCTATGTTCTCCTATCTATCAACATTCGCTCGTCACGCAGTTCCTTCAGTCCATAGTCCTGCCTTATCTACAAACGTTGCAGTACACTTTATTACGCAACCACCTCTTGTCAGCCTTAGGCGGCGCTGGTTCACCTTCTACTCTACAAGACCATGAACGCCTCCCACCAACATTATTCTGGCTCGCAGGTGGTCGAGGTAAACCAATTACCGTTGCTAGCTGGAAGAGTCAGAGGCCTAAAAAGAGAATGAGCGGGTTGCATGGTATGGCCCTTCATGGGCTGGACGCAGGTACTGAGTACAGGAAGAAGAAAAGCACAAGAGATAACTGCACCGGCACAGGAATCTTGGGGAAAATGCCAGTTATACCTGAAGCAAACAAATCCATTACGAGAGAGAAGGCAGAGGGCGTGAAGTCAAATGAGACTCATTCTTCGAGGTCCTCAGTCTCACCAAGGAGTAGTATGAAGAGCCACAACAGTCAGTCCTCAGGATTGAGCAAATCTGCTACTGCAGGTAGCGAAGCACAAAGAGAGTCGCCCTTGGATTCGGTACCTGAAGATGCTGCTGCTGCGGCGGCGGTGGCGGCAGACTCATCACAGCTACTGCCGCAGCTGCAGAAGACAAGCCTGTAGACACCCCAGAGGAAGACGCTCCTCTTGTCGACGATCCACAGCGAGAGCTTACGGGTATTGGTCTCCAAACGGAAGTGTCGGCTTCGCATGGAAACGAGAACGTTGGACAAGCGGCGGAAAACGGAGATGATGGGGCGAATATACAGAATGGTGGAGTACTGAAGCGTGCACATGCCCAGGATGATTAGTACCTAAATATATGGGCACCGTAAGATGGTGTTGCTGTATCATGATTGGCACAGCTTCAAAGTACTTGAGATAGTAGCCACAATACCTAAGCATATTACATCTCGTAGCTGCACTTGTGCTTTTCAATGTGGCTGCAAACGCCCCCATCTAATCTTCAAAGCTCTGTATCATACAACATATCCCACCTCACCATCTAACTCATCAAGCCATGGACTTGCTCTCCACTCAACGTAGTCTTAGCAGCCGGTCTTTTCCCTGCGACCTTTTTAGATGTAGGCGCACTTGTTCTCCTACCACCCGCCGCAGGCCTATTGGCACTCGTACTTCCGCTGCCTCCACTCCTCTGCGCCTCAACAGCAGCTTCATGTTCGATCTTACTAACCGCCCTCGTAATTGCCATGCTATACCCGCCGATCCACTCACTCCAACTCTGCTTCCCGTCGCTATTATCAACAGCGACCTCCATGTTTGAACTCATGCTCCTCTTCGGTTTGGATGTAGCTGCAGAAGAAGATTTGGAAGCAGAAACTTTGGTGGTCTTGGCGTTAGACTGGTGTTGTGGTGAAGAAGCGTTGTTGTCGGCGCGCAGTGCAGCAGCAGCGCGTCGCTGTTCGAGGAAAGACCTGGCAACGTTCTGCGCGGCGGAAACACCTGATTTAATGGTTTTGACGTCCTCGAGGTTGACGTTTGCGGGGATTGGGATACGGTAGCTTCCCGATAGGGTAACTTGTCTGTCTGTACCAGCACTCGTTCCTGATGCACCCCTATCGATTTCCTCGACATACTCTGTTCCTCCACTTGTGGCTCCTCTCGTGCGCGGATGGAAGTGTTCTAAATCCTGTCTTGCTACCTCCAATTCGCCTTCGAGGCGCACGAGTTCTTCGTCTGCCTCTTCCTCTTCGTCATCATCGTCGACTTCTTGAACTCTAGCATTGCTGTCATTAGCCGTGGTATTAAGTGTGGGAACCTGGGCTGCGGATGAACTTTTTCGACCTTTCCCTCGTCGGCGAGGTGAGCGGCCTGGTCGGGAGTCGGGAATAGCACCTGCTTTGTAGAGCTCTTCGACTTTAGCTTCTAAGCCCCTAACACGAGACTTCAGTGATTCCAGTTCAGACGGTGATGGTACATCTGCTTGGATTTTATTCGTGGCGGTAGACTTTGCAGTGTCCGTAGATGTCGACGTAGGTTCCTTGTTCAACTTTCTAGGTTTCTTTTTCGGCGTCTTCGCCGCCGCTGCAGTAACGTCATCGGTACTTGGTGCTACTGCAGCTTTCTTTGTTGACGATGCTGGAACCTTTGCTGAGGGCTCTTTTGGTAACACTACTCCGCCTGCTGACCCTGCTCTTCCCTGTTCAGTCTGGCTTGGAGTAGTGGCCTTCCTGGACCGTGTCTGCTTAACCGGGGTTGCAGGTGTTGCGTTAGGCCCTGGTGATGATGGCTTGGCTGCCATTGTATCAAACAAACTCCTTCTATGTGAGCATATGAACGTTTGGTGTCGGTCCTTCAGTGTTACGCCTAGTGTCGAAGGTAGGTTAGTGCTTGATTCTTCTGCCGATAGAATCTGAGGCGATACGTGTCGGAATCCTTGTTTAATTAATTGGAAGAAAGCACTATATGCATGGTGCGATACGAAAAGAAAAGTGATAGCGTAGGGCAATCGACGCCAAAGCAAGATATCAAAGTTGGACACAAGCTGAGCACATCTGACGTATTGTGGCGCGCGTACCGGGATCCTGCATCCGGAACCCTGTCCGCGGCACGTCAACGGCGATCAGCTAGGCGTTAGTATGGCTAGAACTTTTAGGTTTCCGACCTTGCGTTCTTCGGTTCACCATGTTTAACGAAAAGACTGAACACTTTTTTGTAAGCTCTAAGGCGTTGTGAGCTTGCTACAACAAAGCGCAATAGAATCTGAAATCTGTAAACAGACAACTTCGAAGTCTACAGTACTATAAAAACTTATAAATTTTCTTACAACAAACTATTCTAGACTGCAGCATCCAATGTAAATTTTAGTAATTTGTTCGTAATGGAGAGAAAGGGAGCATACATACCTAGCTTGCAGAACTTGCCTACCCTCTCCTTCGCGAGAGGACGCCAGATTCTAGAACTAGAAAGGAATAGCTTAGCGGCTTTAGCAATCATTTTGTCCAAGACGTCAGGAGGCTGGACTTTCTAGAGGTTCAGAGTACTGGACATAGTGTAGAGGGTCTGATGTTTTGGACTTTCGAATATGAAAATTTAAATTGCGAATTCCAATTAAACAGCCTCTTAGATTTTTGAGTGAATGTAAGCATCTAGTAAGAAAGAAGGATAACGACTAAGGAACAGACTCTATGGTATCAAATCGATTTATAGTTTGCACACGTGGACTTTTCGAAACGATACACTCTTACCAGACCCTCATCAAGATCACAGATGCACGTCCTAGTGTCAAGCTGCATCATCGCAACCGTTGGTCAAGCATTGGAGTGTAGATATTTTCACGATTCTTGTTGCAGCTAAATACATGCCTGTGCATATCACACCTCTAGTTCCGTAACATAGATCCATCAAAGAAAGCTTGGCTGAGCCACAACAACAGACACACTTGCGAGAGGAGATGATCGAAAATATGGCATATCCTATATTTACCGAGTCCGGAAGGTCTAGGAGGAAGACCGATACTTTTGGAGACGAGCAGCGCCAAGGAACGGCATCGTAATGGGGCATGCAGAAAGAAGCTCATGAAAGGTTCCAAGTCCAGCCACGGACGCCTTGCAACTCGCGCTCGGATGAACAGGGCCGTAGAAAGGGCGATGATTGAGCAGTAGAGCAGCACATCGGAGGACCATCGAATGAAAACAGCTGTAATGAACAGCACAAGCCCAGAAATACAAAGGACGCCACCACGCCATCAAATATGCGTTGCGATCATCCTGCTCACAGCACCGGGGCGAAGTTTAGCCAATGGGTACGCCCACCTAAGACGCAATGGCACGAGCCGGCGCACCTCCACCTCCCCGACGGTTGTTCTTAACGTTCTTGGTAGGCTTTGTGACAGTGCTCCAGCCGTCATCGTCCATAGCCTCGGTAGTAGTGCCCTCAGGTGCTGCGGGTGTGCTGGACTTCCGCCTCCATGAACCCTGTTCAGCCTTTGGTGGGTCGCGAGTAATCTCTTGCGGCTTAACGTCCTTGTCGTGTACGATCTCTCCTTCAGCATCCTCGTCTTGGCCAGCAGAGTTGCCCTCATCAACCCGTTGAAGGATCTCGAAGTTGGACTTGGGCTTCTCCTCGGTACCGTTCTCCTCCTTCTTCGTCGGTGTTGGCTGCGCGGAGTCCTTGGGCGCTGGCTTCTCTGCAGCTTCCTTGGCCTTCTTCTCTTCGCGAGCCTTGTCATCCGCCTCCTTCTTCTGGCGTATAGCTAGCTGCCTCTTCTCCTCGATCTCTTTCTCACGAGCAGCAGTGTCAATGGGACGTGCGGCACCGAATGGGTTGGGCTTATCCGAAGGGGTGGAGGCCTCTTGGGCTGCTGGAGCCTCGGAGACTGTTCGCTTCGCCAGGTTTAAGCGAGGACGGCCGGCCGGTGCAGCCGGCTGCGGTGCTGGCGATGATGGTGTGCTAGCGTCGGGTGTAGATGTGGGCGACTTGACAGCAGGCGCGTCGGGGCGCATCTTGGACCGCCATTGGTTGTCGTTGTCTGCGGCAGTGGGCTGCCTCTCGAATTGCGGTCGCTCCTGGAACTCACGGCGCGGTCCACGGGAACCTTCGGTACCTTGGCCCTCACCCCAGGCTGGGGATTGCCTGCGTCCCTCGCGGGGTCCTCCTTCGAAGCCGCCTCGCGTACGGCCGCCTTCGCTAGGAGCGGGTGCAGCAGATGGCGAGAGGGGTCCTCGGCGCTCCCAGTTGCCAAAGTCGCGGGACTTGCCATCACCCTCGAATGGAGGTGGGCGGCGACGTTCACCTCGCTCGCTGCCGGCATCGGATCCGGCGTCGAAACCACGGTCACGGCCCGCGCCGAAGCCGCCTCGTCCTGAGCTACTGCGCTGGCCAGGGAGATCGGGGAGGGGCCCCTTTCGGGTCCAGTCTGAAATGTCTCGGGCTTCTGGGCGGTCCTTGGCTGCAATAATGTCAGTTGTTTTTTGCGCGTGTGATGGGGATACAACGTACGTGGTTCAGCGACGCTGACGCGGATGTTCCTGCCCTGGAAAGATGTGCCGGACAGGTCGAGAGCCTTCTTCAGGCCATCGACACTGCCGAACTCGACGTATCCAAAACCCTTGGGCTTTCGGTCTAGTTTGTCCTCGACAATGCGTACGTTGGTCACCTCGCAGTCGGCGAAGAAATCGGTTACGTCACCCTCGGTGGCATCGAAAGAGAGGTTGCCCAAGTGGGCCGTGTACGGGGGCTTGGAGGGCATGGGAAGCGCCTCACGAGTTGCGAATCCACGGTCGGCTGCGAAATTGTTAACATATGCAAAGTCATGTAGAGAAGCTGTCCTCACCAAAGCTGCCAGCGCGGTCGGCACCGAAGCCGCTGCCGCCTCCAGAGCCAAAGGTAGGCCTGTCGCCTCCATAGCCAGAGCTTCTACCGGCACCTGTACATGTGTAAGTCTACCGTTGGTTGCATGTTCGCGCGGCGAGTGTTGGTGGGGTATATTTACCAACTCCTGCGAATGTTAGCATGTCAAGCTACTCCAGAACCAGTATGCGTGTAACTCACCAGGCATTGGCGCATCCTCCATTTCGTCGGCCCATGATCCTAGCGCTGCATTCTGTCAGTTCCGTGCGCCCTCGAGGGCAGGTAGGCGGGGCATACATTGGTCTGCTAGGAAGTCTCCCAGGGCCATCTTCTGCTGTTCCTTCTTCTTGGGCGCTGCAAAACACATGTCAGCCATCATCTTGTTGTTTTGGTCGCGGTACAGAGCGGGGCAAAAAAGCCGGCTCGAGTGACGCTTGCAATTTGCGCAACTTACCCATGATTGCGGTTTTGCAGACGTCGCGCGTAGAAATTCCGCACGCTGTCTGGTTTGGCGTTCGAGAGCGTCTTTTACTCTCGGTTTGGGTGGTAGGTGGTTGCGGGGTCTGTCGTTGTTTCGTGTGTGGGGTGAGTTCTTCTTTCCCGAACGGAAATCTTAAGCTGTGCGTCCGTTGGGCCTCGCTTAGTCATCGCTTTTCTTTTGCAACCACGGCATTACGAACGCCGAGCCCTGAATTGTCTTTACCCGAAACTGATTCAGCACCCTCACACGCCGAATCGCATCAATGAAAGAGCGATGAAAGCAAAATATGACCCAGAGCAGGTCACACAACCCCTCGAGGTTACCAGGCAAGCGGCATTGGTTGGCGGAGCCTCAGGTATGCACATTGACGTTTCATCGTTCCACATAATTTCAGACTGTCGTATCTTGTGCTTCAATTCATTCTTGCACGTGGCCTTATCATTATTTCTCACAAATGTATGGTTTTGTCTAATGTGATTCAGCAATCCCTGGTACTGTGATTGGTGCCTTCTACGGTACCGTCCGCACGCAAACTCCGGTTCTTTTCTCCATCGTCTCAGGGGCCCAATGGTTCGCTATTGGCAGCACGTTCTGGGGCATCCGCACGTCTATTCTCAACCACGCTGGCCTACTCAACTGGTGGAACATCACTCGAGGCGCACCTTTCTATCCCCGCAGTGACCTTAACCCAACTACTTCTGACAAGGTTCGCGCGTCAGCCATCGCTGGTGGCCTCACCGGGTTCAATCTTGGACTTCTGTTTCGCGGCCCTCGAAATGTCATCCCAGGTACTATCATGTTCACCTTGTTCGGCTGGGCGGGCCAACATGGGTACAACTATCTCGATGCTAGAAACTCCAGCGAACTTCGGGAACAGGCTGAGCTGAGAGCGAGAGGTGAAGACAAGCCCAAAGAGAACTTCATGCACAAGATTGCAAAGAGCAAGTGGAGCCCCATGCAAGTCTTGTCTGACGACGACTACGAGAACATGATGCAGGAAAAGCTTCTACGGGTCGAAGCCCAGATTGCAGTAATTGACGATAAGATTGATGCATTCAGAAAGCAGGCGTTTGAGTTGGAGGCGCAGCGGAAGATGAAAGAGATGCAAGAGCTGGGACAAAACTCCAAGTGAGAGGATGACTAATTAGCCATCAAAGTTGTCGAATTGAGATCTGGATCGCGTACTGTAAGAGAATTTCCGTGTCTCTTTCCTTTGTAAATTTTAAGTGTCAATCTCTTTCTCTTGCACATTAAGTGATCGATTTTTGTGAGAAAAAGACCATGTTCATTGTGTGAGAATGCCTGCTCAGCAAATTGCACAGCTTGTCTTGCTCTATGTTACTGCCATTTCGCCGACAGCTCATCTCACTCATCGTTTCGCTTACTTTTCTTGACTCTCATTTTTAACGATTGTACATAAACGTCTGGCTATCTGACTTCATTGCCTTTGTACTCCTAATCAATATCCTCAAGATGTGGCTTTAGTGCGGAAAGGGGCCGGAACTCGAAGTTGGACTATGCACGAACCCAGCTATCTCAACGGCCTTATAGCTGACGTTTAGTAGCTGCACAATACCTACGCATTACCATGGCTGTTTTAACAACCAGCGCCGTCTCAATCCACTCTCGGAGACTACACAATAGTGATAGGACTGTGTCTTAAAACCACAACCATCAAGCTGTGGAGGCCTTCCCCGAGCTCATCGTCATTCCCGCCATCATCACTCTCGCTTCTCAGAAGCGCTCCGACCTTCCGCCATCGCACAAACACCCAGATATCCAAACACGCACACCCACGTCTATTTCCCGCTCTCTTCAGGCTCCAATCAGCTCACCTCCAATCCCGCCTTCACTCCGCCCCAAGTCCTACCCTACACTCCCAACTTTCTCCCCCTATATATACCATCAGAATACCGAATCTTCCATCAACAAGCAGCTTTAGCTGAGTTTCGCAAGGAGCGACCAAGAAACGAAGTCCGCAACCACAATATTAACGACTTCAAGGAACCTTGGTTAATCGTTCCACACCGAAGCTCATCTGAGTTCGCTTGTTCGAACCGCCCTGCCTCCAGTAACATCCAGACACTAGGAGGATACAACAGGGAAACAATGTCTGGAAACGAAAAATGGCCCCCTTGATGGGTCCATTAGACGTCGCCTTATCCCGCTTCACGGGATAAGGTGCTTTTTTGCCCTTTTGCGTTTTTTTTGTAGCGTTATGTTGTTCTTCTATAGTTGCCGTACCAAGGCAAGTATTTTGCTTTAGAGAGGAGCTTGTAAGATCAGAAGTGCGGGATTGGCAATATTTTAGTCGCGTGCATAATAGAATAATGCATCAAAGTAAGTGAGAAGGGTACGCAACAGCTACAGGGATATAAGGCTGCAAGAAAGTTGTTCAAAAGAAGTTTTAAATGCAGAGACATTAGTTAGCAAAACACCTGTGAAATGAAAGCAGTAAAATGTTGTTTCAAGCGCTGCAGCTTCACGCCTTGATTCTGTAGCTTAGACCATGATATCTACTACTGCTTAACATCAATCGGCTTACCACCTTGCTCACCACTCTTCAAGCAGCTCTCCAAGATCTCCAGGTCCTTCAGTGCCTCCTCAGGACTTTGCATCTCGTTCCGCTTTCCTTGCTCTAGACTCTTGGCCCAGGCCTTGATTTCCTGGTTCACTCCATTGCCCTCATCTGGGAACTCTTTCGTCTCTGGATCCTTTCCGTCTTTGGTGATGGTAACCTTGCCACGAGCACAGTGTACTGAGCCCTTTTCGCATGCAATGAGGTACTCAGACCCTGTGTCGGTTGTGCCGAAGCTGATCGAGAGGGTACCAGACGAACCATTGTCGAGCTGCATTGTAGCATTGACAGTGTCAAGTGGGGGGAGATGCTCCTGGAGCTGTGCAGTGAACGCGCTGACTCTCTTGATTTTCTGGCCACCGCCTTGTAGTAAAAGACGGGTCGCAGCCACAAAATGCACACCACCGTCAAGCACGAAGCCGCCTTGGTAGTCAGGCTTCTTACGCCATTCTGTCTCGTAGTACTTGCTGCCTGCCTGGACCATAGCAGCAACACGTACGCGGAAGGTAAGAATGCGGCCCAAAGAAGCGATCTGCTCTGAACCCCAGACATAGGAGTCTATAAAGCGGAAGTTCTCTGCTACAGTGTAGGTCGCAGAGGTATTGGATGAATCCTGGGTCCATGAGAGTAACTCTTGGGCGGTGGCTAGGTCTTTCGCGATAGGCTTCTCGGCCAACACATGTTTGCCGGCTGCGAGGGCTTTCTTGATGTAGTCTGGTTGAGCTAGGATTGGTAGTCTAGGTTGTGCTTTGTCAGTGGATCGTGTTCTATACTTTGACAAGTAGTATACGCACGCGATGACCACACCCTTTACATCATCCCTCTTCAGTAAGTCTTCGAATGTTTTGCCATCTTGGTCGTCGCTGTAGAGCTCCACGTCGGACAGCTTCTCCGATAAAGCTTTTGCCGATTTGAGTGACCGCGAGTAAACCGCTTTCAAGCTCAATGACGGTGTGTCTTGAATAGCGGGTAAGTGTTCTTCTTTGGCGAAGATACCGCTGCCGATGATAGCTATACCAATAGACATCTTGATGAAAATTTCGCAAGTTGGTGGCACAGGAAGTTTTGGAGGATTTCAAAAAGCTCACTTTTCTCAACTTATGTCTTCTTGTCCACGGCTGTACTGCGGTTAAATGGCAATTGTAGTGGAGGACGTAGTGCTTTCTTCCAATAGCAAATACGCCATGACCCGTCGCGGGGTATATGTCGCTGCCCCACGATGGCGATGACGTCGGGCACCATACTGAATAGAGCTAAGGGCGACAAATCCCTAGGTTCCCAAATTCGTTGCAGTCAACTTTCTCATCAACATTGACTTTCAACGAGACTCAACGCGCATTTGTCCAGCTTTGTCGTATGATCGACGCGACATTAATGCATAAGACGTCGCGCATTGTACACACGATCATCACGCAGGTTGTCTTCGGCAGTCGACGCGAAACGCGTAGATCTCTTTACCCACGCACGAACGCGCAAGCTATTCTGACGATAGTTGCAGAGCAACCTAAAATTATGAAGGCCTTCACGATCATTAGAAAGTATTTATCCACTCCACTTCCCGCCTGAGATAGACTGGACTCGGAATGTGGAGACAACTGTATCATCCGTTCCGCGATCAAACACCATGTACGCGCCATCGGATCTGTCTATCACCCTCCAGCTTGTGATAAAAGTAAAACTGCTTCGACAGGATCATACGCTGGCGCGCTACAGCGGCGGCTGAGAATGCTGGTGATGATGTTTCTGACGGAATGTCGGCGTTCTCAAAGCGAGTCGCATTGTTTGGCACGCGTCCACAGCCAACCAGCAATGACCGGATAGTTAAACATGCTGCTAGCTGAACACGATGACCATGTCTTTATTCAGAAGATGCATTTCTTAACTCATAGGAGCTGGCTCGCAATTGGACATATCAATCTCTGAGAAGTTCCGACATACTGAAACATGCTATGTTGGATGTCGCGTTCGGCTAGACGTGGTCATGCTTCGGCAGTTGCCCCATGTAAGGCGTTGATCAACGGGCATGGTTATTATAGGGCTTTGTCTCGAATGCTTCAGTGGGGTTTCGATAGTATCAGGCTACCCTTGATGCCTCCGACGTCGTGCCTGAGGGCGCTGTGGTGATAAAGAAGGTCGACCCAAAGAACTCCTCATCCAGAGCTGGTCTCGTTGTCTCACTGTCGCTTTATTCACTGTACATTCTTTATATCCTCTTATTCGACGCAGCGCGTTCGATAAGACTGCCGGCAGTCCGCTACGTTCTTTCCACTCATCATATTCCCTCGTCCACGTTTGGGAGCTATCTCAGTGCCGCTAAGATGGGTTTCGGTATTCTAGAAGACCGTCACATGGCTGCCCCTCCAGGGACATCTACCATCAACGACTCTGGACCTGCTCTGGACTCCAAGGTGGCTTCAAGCGAACTTAAGCGCGATGGCGACATCATCCTGCAGCCACAACCCTCGAACAGCCCTAACGATCCGCTTAATTGGTCACCTAGCAGGAAAGAGTGCATAATGATTCTTCTTGCTTTCAGTTCAGGTGTAACGACATCTCTCGGGCCAATGGTGACGCCTGCCCTCCCGCTCATTGCCATGAAATACAACGTCAGCATTGATATGGTAGCGAGTCTTGTCATTGGTTTCCTTGCTTTCTGGATCGGGTTCACGACATTCTTCACAGCTGCTGGAGCAAACATCTGGGGCAAGCGTCCATTCTTTATCATTTCCACCGTGATTCTTCTTGCAACGAACGTATGGGGATTTTTCACCAAGGTGTGTATCAAAAGATAAGATAGGTTGTTCTCCGTTGATGAGATATAGTCCTTTGTCTCTCTAGCTGTTATGCGAGTCGTTCAAGGTATCGCATCAGCACCTCTCGAGACACTCGTCACTTCCACGGTCTCCGATATGTACTTTGTACACCAACGTGGTACTCGTATCGCAGTCTGGGGTTGTATGCTAGCTTCTGGTGTGCTTCTTGGGTATGTGGCTTTCCATTTTAATCGTTACATCCACGTGCTGATCCTACCTCAGCCAGACGATCGCTGGTGCAATCATCCAGAACATCTCTTTCGAGGCGACATTTGGTATCTCGGCCCTGATCTTTATCCCCATCCTCTTCGGCATGTACTTCTTCGTCGTCGAAACCACCTACTACGGCCCGCGGCCCACTATGGACAAACTTGGATTCGACGAGAAACACAAATCCGTATTTGAGCTTGAAGACGAAAGGGAGCCATATCGCAGTCAACTGGCGCTGTTCCGTGGTCGTTTGTCGCCAGAGTCATTCTGGAAGAACGCTTGGAAGCCTGTACCATTGATCGCCTTTCCAGCAGTACTCTTCAGTACAATCGTGTACGGGTCTTACTTTGTGCGTTAAACTTTCCAAACTGCGCGCGAAGCATATACTAATCTTCGTCCTTCACTCCTAGACTTGGCTGCTCACTATCTCTGTTCTCTCTGTCAATATCTTCTCGGCGCCACCGTATATGCTGAACCCGGCACAAGTCGGTCTTACCAATCTGCCTCTTCTTGTCGTCGCTCTCATCGGCTCACCCCTCTCAGGCTGGACAGCCGATGCCCTCGCCAAATTCATGGCTCGCCGCAACAAAGGCGTTTTCGAACCCGAATTCCGCCTGACTCTCATGATCCCCGCTGTCATCTTCGCCACAATCGGCTTCCTCGGCTTCGGAATGAGTATTTCAGCTGGCTATCCCATCGTCTGGCCCTTGGTCTTCATGTCCATTCACTCGCTTTCTGTACCGTTTGCCTCAACAGCCAGTCTGACTTATGTCATTGATTGTCATCCCAAGGACGCGAATCAGGCTTTTGTCACTATCAACTTTACCAAAGCGGTGTTCACATTTATTGCGACGACGTATGCGAATGGTATCATGGCGAACATTGGGCCGCGCGCTGTCTTTGACGGAATCACAGTTATCAACCTGGGGGTCTGTGCGCTTACTATTCCGGCCTATGTGTTTGGAAAGAGGTTTAGAAGTTTGGTTGCGCGGAGCTCGTTCGGCAAGAAGCTATCAGGCTAGAGGCTGGGAGTTGTGTATCTTTACTGTGACAGTAACGGGCCCAGCTCAGGAAGAAATGGTGATGAAAGGCGCAGTTTTACGAATACCCACAGTCGTTATAGGTTTGACTTATACAATTGAAATGAGTTCACGACATGATTTACCAAGCCTCGTATTATCTGGGCACACTAATCCATTAGGAGTTGACCCGAGAACAAGACATAGGCTGCGAAGATACACATGGTGACCTGAGATGCATGCGGTATCGCCGCCTACTTTGCACCGAAGAGAGCATCACTCTGCATTGAGGAAAACGGTGCAAGGTCAGATAGATGAACTTTTTGGAATTGAAGGAGATTCATGGGTATCGTTAATCTATACCATCTCGAGGCGGTCAAAACGCCGATTGCGACTTTTGTATAGTCCTTATCGCATACCTCCCAAATGTCTCCTGGCGTGAATATGTACGCACGCACTGCGCTCCATGATGTTTTAACATGAAACTTTTACTTCCACGACACTTCTCAACAATGTCGCTACCTTCCTCGTCGCTCGACTGACAACCAGTGTCGTGAGGCATGTCTCCGTATTCCGGTGCTCGGGTCTTAGCGAGCGTCGTCTGCGTGACGCGGGCGCAGTTGATAACCCGGCAAATGTGCTGGGCTTGATCTGATGATCCGTAGATATGATATACTGGCACAGCCTTTATTCGCTTAAAAAAGACAATGCATCAATGCGTCATCAGTTGGTCACTCTCCTCGCACTCCCTTGGACCTCTCTAGCCCCTGGTCTTTGCGATAGCATTTGCGCCATGGACTGCGAAGCACTCGAAGATGAAGTCGTGTATCGAGGGCTTAACGGTGACGTCAGACTAGCTCTTCTGGATGTCGAGATATTGATGGGCGATGGCGTCGAGGTTGCGCTCTTGAGAAAGACACGTGCAGGTGGGAATTGGCTGACTGGCGGCATTGTGGTTGTGTAGGTAGGGTTGCTGGGTTGACTTGTTGGTATAGTGTCGGCTGTTAGACGATGAATTCAGGTGGTGATGATAGTGTTGTGGTATTTAGATGCGAGACTTGTTGATCGATGGCGTTGATATACTAGTGTGATGTAAAAAGTTATCGGGTATTTGATGTCTTCTTTCAGCTGATGGGTTGTCCGTTAAAAGCCTCATCACCGGCAGCGGCCGACCATCTTATATCCCTCACACAACCCAACTTGAGTCACCTTACTAGACCCACACTAACCCTCTACCCTCGGAGTCACAAGCAAGTCGCCCAGCCCACCCATCCATGCAAACATCTAGCGCGCGTGCCCCAAACTCCACCCGCGCCATGACATGTGAAGCCCTTCCCGTTTCGAGCCATGATCACCCCACGGCATCGTGAGCATCACGTCTTGCACATGCGGATCCGGACCTAATCGGCGGATAATTCTCATTCAAAAGAGATAAATACGATCAGCACAGTCTAAACGTTATGCACGGGATCGTGGGTTACTCCGGGTCCATTAGCTCCCGTTACCCCGGATGGGTTTTCCGTGTGCGCCCACTGTACAACAGGTACTGCGAGCCGACCCTCCATTCCAAACGACCGGAAAAGCAAAAAGGCCCGAGAGTCGCAGTCGCATGCATTATTGTGCATGCACCTGTAGCTTACACACCTACACATGTCGAGCAGCAGCCAAGACGCCGAGGTGTGTGATGGTAGCTGATGCGTGTTTGAACTTTGTGTGGTGATGGTGTGTGTGCTTGTTTGGAGATGGGAGACTGCGACACGTCATGCACGCAGCCTAAAGTGCGGGGTGGACTTCCGCTGGTC
The DNA here is from genome assembly GCF_907166805.1 of Alternaria atra. Lineage (NCBI taxonomy): Eukaryota > Fungi > Ascomycota > Dothideomycetes > Pleosporales > Pleosporaceae > Alternaria > Alternaria atra. The sequence continues at coordinate 1,809,189 of NW_025091331.1, forward strand.
TTTTGTAAAACGCCGGTCAGGGATGTGTCTAGTTTGATGGTTTCTACTAGGCTTCCACCAAAAGCTTTGAGAACTTCAGCCTGAGATGGAGAATACGATGCAAGGTAGATCTCCGAGGTCGGGGGATTTGCCATCTATCTGGATACTAGAGATACTGTTTCGGGCTGAGCAAGTTTACAAATTGCATGTACGCCACACGCGACAAGATCGCGATGCGGGGCAGCTGTTAGATCACAGACAGGCTGAGCGAACGGTGTGGCATATGCTCTACAACATTTCTTTTTGCGCCTTGCACTAGCGTGGAGATAGAGAGGCGTCGGTCACGGCGCAGTACATGTATACTGCGGATGTAACTGCAAGGTAATGCAGGTGAGAAGCGGACGTTGCGTCCGTGGGTATCAGAGCATGAGTGTTACCTGTGAACTCAGCATCTCGTCATTGTTGCGGTGTAGCAGGTGCTCTTGGGCTGCATCCACGACGCATGTTGAAGTGTATGGTGAACGATTCGTTGTCAGAAGAACAATGACATTTCTTTTTCCTAGTATACAAGATCGGCCAACGTTTAGACGTCGCAATATAGTACATCCAAATCGTTATCCAAGCCTCCTGCGCCCAACACAGGAACGTATCTTTCAACGCGCGACTGCGTTCGAGTCTGGGATATACAAGCATACCCCACACCATGCGCACGCTAACATGCTGTTCATATTAACCGTCTTTCCCAACAAGTCCAAACTCGAGTTCAGGGAATCTAAGCTCGGGGCTTGACCTTGGGGGTACCACTGCGGACGCGCTTGGCTTCTGGGCGCTGAAGGTGGGAGGCGGGAATCCAGCTCTCATCGTAGGCCTTTGCGCCTGAAGTGACAGCGGGACCATCAGCACCGACGACGGCAACCTGGTCGGCGGGGTCGACCTTCTTGCTCTGGCCCGAAGACATCTTAGCGCGCTCACCACCCTTGCCGCGGCCCTTCTTCTGAGGGAAGAAAGTGGAGATCCAGGTGTTGTAGACGAAGTAGACAGTGCCACCGAAAGCGCCAAGGAGGACGAGGTACAGGAAGATACTAGAAGGAAAAAGTAAGTACATGTGCTGCAGACAAGTGGGCGTGCGACAAGCGTGCGCATGACAGAGGGTGCGTTGATACATACATCTGAGGATCGAAGAAGCTGGTGGGTGCCTCAACAATGCTCACAGTCTCGTTGTAGACCGGAACAGTGATGAGATTGTTCTTGCTATCCTTGAGCACAGTCACGAGCTGGAGACGAAGGTTTTGGGGGTGCATCTCGGTCGTGAAGCTGTAGGGAATCGTCTCGTTGGCGCCAGCGGGAATCTGAATGGAGTAGCGTTGGCGGGTGAGATTGCGAAGGATCTGAGATTGTCCTGCAACTTCCTGGATCAACGAGCCACCGACAATGGTGACGCCAACAGGAGTTGGCTCATTGTTGACCACGGACAGACGCGCCTGGGTGGCTTGGCCGTTGATGAGCTTGACGCCGAATATCTCAGACTGGGGGAAAGAGACGGAGACGGCGACGTTGAGATTGGGGGTTTGAGGCTCGTCTACTGCCTGCTTCTCAGCCTGAGGACACGATAGTTAGCCATCTGATGTCATGCTGCGTCAGAAAGTTCGGAGCTTACCGCGGGCTCAGCAACGGAGCCGAGAGCTCGTAGGGAGAGCAAGAGCAGGGATGAAAACTTCCAATTGACCATGATGAAGGCGAACCAAGACGATGAGATGAGAGAAGGAGGAGGAGCGAGGGCGTGTGGGAACAGATGGGGTAATTCGAACGTGGCTTCTGGAAGTGACGTCCGGGCGCAGCTTCCTCTTGGCGTCGGAGGACGGAACTAGAGCCGCGGCAATGCGAAGCTATCTCTGCTCGGACACCTCACCTCGACGACCTCACGCAACAGTCTCAATCTCTGTATCCTGTCGACTCCTTGTATACCATGTCTCTTTGGACATTGTTCCTTGTGTAGAGATGAGCTATCGGCTCAGTACCATCTACAGTGTCTTCTTCAAATATGGACTCATCAACTGCTACGCGCCGTTGCGTTACACATGGCATCCACGCCGCAAATGCGCCTCGTTCAATTCCAAACGAAGAAGCGACCATTCATCTGTAGCTTGACATGTTCATTTGCTCTGATCGCATATACACCGCCCCGTGTGGAGCGGCCTTCCGCCGCAATCACGCACTGCGCCTGGTTGCATTACATTATTACACGCCAGACTGACACTTTCCCCATCTTCGCTATCCCTGAACTATGGTACAATAACTCACCCTCACCAATGATTGCCTATTCGAGCTTGACACCTTCCCTGTGAACCCTGGAAGGAGCGCTCGGCTGTCCTCACAACTTCTTTCTCTCACACTACACTTACTCTCCCCCCTCCATTCACACGCAGGAGCCTCTTCCATCTCTGATTTACAGATCTATCATTCAATCTCGCGCCTTTCTATTGCACACCAGCCAGTCGCTAGAAGCTCAAGTTTGGTCGCACGCTTTTCGAGATGCCGTGCTCGCTCAATGGCCATGGGCATGCTAGCCCTGCGTCATTCGGCTTCTCAGACTCCGACCTAGCAACGTTCACGGGGCGTTTCGAGCATTTTCAGCAGTTCGAAGAAGAAAAGACCCGGGTTTTGGCCGTATGTTTGACGCGAAACACCACGTTGAGTCCCCACGAAGTGAACTGACTTTTGTACTATAGGAGATGGTTACTCGCTACGAATTTATGCACCAGCAATACCAGGCATTAGTAAATGAACGCGATCGCGATCGCGCTTGGGTCACTGCATGGCAATACGAGAAGGTGCAATATGATAAGAAGCACAACCGCATACTGAGAGAGATGGTAATTTCATTCCTACACACGCCCTCGACAAATGTTGTTGTAGCAAATTAGGCAAACCGCCGCTTAAGTCTAAGAACGAAACTGATATCGAGTCTACAGTCCGATAACCCATTCGTCATGATACTGATCGACGGCGATGGCATGATTGTAGAATTACCATGCTACGCTTTGAAGACTGATCTGCTAATCCGAGTCTAGTTTTGTGAAAAATACCTTTGCGAAGGCGAACAAGGTGGCCGTCGAGCTGCTTTTGATCTCTCCGCTGCCGTCCAGAGATACGTTGACAACGAGTGTAACGATATCCCCTACGGAGCACGCATTGTGTGCCGCATCTATGCGAATGTGCGGGGCCTCGGTGACGTGCTTGTGTGCAAAGGAATCTACCGAGATATCCTCGAGTTTGAGGAGTTCGTGCGCGGTTTCACGCAGGGCAAAACACTGTTCGACTTCATTGACGTCGGCGCGGGAAAAGATCGTGCTGACGAGAAGATCATAGGTGAGTGACTCTAAGGAAGTTGCGTTGTGTAACCCCTACGAAGGCCTCCAGTCCGTACTAACATTTGCAGAATCATGTCTACTATACGGTCAAGACTATCATTGCCGTCGGGTTCTCTTCGGTTGCTCGCACGATAACGGCTACGCACGAATGCTAGAGGAATGCTCCGATCGTCCTGAGCTGGTCAACAAGATCATTCTCCTCGAAGGCGTCCCGTTCGAGAAAGAGCTCGTGAACCTGCCATACGATACAAGAAAATTCCCTGGAATTTTCCGCGACACCAAGGTCGTGGTTTGGGGAGCTGGTCCTATGTACAGTGGCGGTCTTCCACCAGCGTTTGTTCCTGCCGGCAGGGCCGATTTCAATGACAGCTCAAAGGCATCTGTATCATCGACAGGTCTGCCTATCAGGTTCCCACCACCAGCAAAGATTCCACTCATGGATAGCCCTTTGCCAAGCCGGGCTACGATAATGACCTTGCCTAGAACGCCATCAACATCGACACTGGCCTCGGACGGCATGATTCCAGCTATCAAACCAGCGCCACCGATGAACTGGGCCGCTAAGGCTGCTGCTCCACCACCACCACTTATTACACACTCGTCACCCACGTATAAGTCGGCCAACCGTGAAGAAGTCATTTCCCGCAACCGCGCCGGCCAACGCATCGACCCACCATGCAAGGACTACGATAAGATCGAAGTGGATCGCGTCAAGAAGATCAAGATGTGCAACGTCCATTTCCTCCGGAACGAGTGCCCTTACGAAACAAACTGTACGCACCTCCACGCCTACAAGCCCACTGCCAGCGAAGTGTCTACCCTCCGTCTCGTCGCTCGCATGGCACCTTGCAGCAACGGTAGTGGCTGCCAGGATATTCGGTGTATCTATGGTAAGAAACATCCTTATACAAACTGTATGTGAGACATATACTGACTTCGTACACGTACCTTTTAGGCCACTGCTGTCCAGCGCCTCATCACAAGACTCATCATGTCAAGGGCACGAAGAGCTGCATTTTCGGCGACTCGTGCAAATTTCCGGTTGAGCTGCATGATATCGACACCAACGTAGTCAAGACCTTGGTTATTCGCTAGGATCAGCAGGGTAAGATACGATGTCTGGATGAGGGAGTGATCAAATCAGATCTCGGTAGGCAAGCATGGAGACGGGAAATGCGTAGCAGAATCTCGGATCTAGGAGTCTCTTAAGTGACCCAGTACACTAGAAAATAACAGACATGCTCACTGAGACGTATATTCAATGACTTCACAGGTGTGTGGTTTGAGATGTGCTGTTTCTGTCATGCTTATAAAACCCGTAACGTAGCGGGTCCAGAACGTCGCATTGGCGTACGGAAGTGTGGAGAGAGAGAGAGAGAGAGACGCGTCGATTGCACGTTACTTAGAGCTAAGCACGAATGACTCCATACAGGCAGAAGTATATTCTTGAAATATACTTTAGACATGAAAAGATCCTCACTCTCTCTTCCACTCTTCAAACTCCTCATCCAGATGTTGTTTCAGCTCCGCAAACCTATTCTTGAAGTTCCTCCCACATCGCCAACACTTCATATCCCAGCTAGGCCAATCTCCAGGATGGAACCTCTCGCTTCCTTCTTCTAGCGGGAACTCGTCTAATCGGACGAGGAAGCTAGAGTTGAAGCTCAAGTAGTGTTTCTTATGTCTCATCCAGTCTGAATGCATATCCCGACTGAAGATGTGAATGTGCAGATGGTTCATTGATGGGTGTGTGTGTACGCCTGTGACTATGTCTTTCGACCAGTCGCGACCAGGTGGAAGGAGGGCTGCACGCTCTTCAGGTGGTGGTGGGTTGGGGGAGCTCATCATTGCCTCAAAGGCCTCGTTGTATGGTTTATCTGAAGCGCTGATGTCGCCATATTGACGGCGGAGTTCGTAGACAGCGAGATCTTTGAGCCGGTCGACGCGTTCTCGAACTTCGGTGAGGAAGGCAGGGTCTGTGGAGAGAGCGTGGAGAGGATGTTGGTCGTAGTAGACGGGTTTCCGTGGGATGAGCAGGAGGTGCACGCTTGGTCATTGTCAGCCGGCTACATTCCTCCATTCTTTAGATAGCCTGGATACCTACCTTGCCTTTGGAAACTTGTCGGCTATCACAACAAAGTCATCGTCGTACTTCAGCACCTTCTTCTCTGGGTTCGTCTCAGGACGTTCGATGTAGACGCCTAATCCATTCCGCGGATCCCATCGCTTAGCCGCCTTCGTGGCCTTCTCTATTATGCCTGGGCCGTCTGCGGCGGGTATGGTAGGTGGTCTTGGTTTCTTCGCCTGTGACATAAGTTCTGTAACTGCACTGTAAGTTAAGGTTGCGCATTGGATTGGTAGAAGATACGGGATCAAACATACATGCATTGGGGCGCTTTGAGGAGGCGGGGTCAGTTGCAGGCTGAGGTTGATTTGGTGTCTCTGTCCCAACTATCTCATCCTCTGTGATTGCATCATGGGTCTGCTCCGCCGCAGATTGGTTGACCATTGTTGATCCGATGCAACTTTTAGATGCTCGAGAAGTTTCCCTATGTTTTTACGAAGCCTGTATGAAAAAGAACACGGAATGGGAGGGATGATCTGAAGCTTGCAAACAGTTGGCGCATCGATACTGAAGAGTGAGCGCAGCATGCAAGCAACCATGACGATGAGGCTCTGAACGGGTGGCCCAAGCGTACCGAGGCATCCCTGCAACTCATCGGAATTTCGGATTGCGCATCGCATTCGAGTGAAAGCTCCAGGAACCCACGATGGCTACCATCATAGCTTCGATTGCCTTGCCTAGATACGTTGGAGAGTGGCAGATTTTCAGACCGGGTGGTTGAGCCCTTTTATTACCGACAGCGCCCTTCTCACCGCCCACAAACACGACATATAATCATATCTTTACCCTTCCGAGTCAAGCATACTTCTATGGAATCTGAGGGTTTCACTTGCTCTATATATATCGCAAGAGATGCCAAAGAACGCCCATCCACCCCGCGGCAAGCCTGCCAAGAAGACTGTTCCTCCCGAGGAAGACACATCGTTCATCGTCTTCGGCGACGGCAAAGCCAAGAAGAAGAAAGGCGAGAGTTCTGGCGGAGACGCTGCCCAGAATGAAGGCAAAGGCAAAGGAAAATCTGCAGCTGGAACTGCTGAAGACGGGCCCAAGAAGCCAGATACACGGACTTTGATCGCAGGTGCATCGTGGACAGGAAAGCTCCCTGTCAATCTGCTGTCAGAACATTTTCAAAAACAGCAGTGGAGCAAGCCTGACTACCGTATCGTGAGTAGCCGTGCCGAACTAGCAGCAGAGTATCGCTGACATTTGACAGCGCAAAAATGGCGATCAACATTTTGCGTACGCTGTGGTACTGTCCAAGATGAACCAGAAGACACGAGAGACGACCACACTACCGCCCATCAAGATCCCCTCCGAACTCGAGGAACAGGCTCACCAGCCAACAGCCGTCGAAGCTCGCAATTTTGCCGCAGCCTATACCCTCTTCCGAGTCGCCAGCGCGAAGAACCTCCACATGATGCTTCCTCCTACGTACAAGGACCTTTGGAAAGGCCAGTTCATGGACCTCAAGAAGAGGGACGAGCAGGAGGGTAAGGGGTGGATGTATGAGGCAGACCCCTTCTTCGGCTTCGCAGAGAGGGAGAAGGCGAGAGAGGCAGCAGCCAAGGCGCGCGAGAAGAGACAGAAGCAACAGGAAGAGTCGCAGAAAGCCCATAACCAACAGCCTGGAGCGGCCATGCCAAACTCCAAGGGCCCAGCTCCTAGCAGGAACCTGCTGAAGGGATGGGAAAGGGTACCCAAAATCGAGCTGGGGAAGAGGACGCGAAAGGAAGCCGAGCGACTAATCCGTCGGGACGCACTCTGGAACCCAAATGGTATCGAGATGGACGCATCTATAAAGAACCGGCTAGTCGAGGAGATCGTGGATCTCGGCTTTCGCAGAAGCCATGTTGAGGAGGCTGCCGATATCTGTAAAGATCGCGAAGAAATCATCGAATGGCTTCTTATACACGTACCCGAAGATGATCTTCCATCGTGGTCGCTGCCAGAAGGCTATGTCGCTGGTGTCAGTATGGCCAGCTCAAACCTCAAGCGTGAAGGTGCTGTGAAGCGCCTTGCTGCCGCCGGGTATTCTGCAGATCTCTGCGAGGAGGCTTATGATAGCCAGGGCAGTGATGAAAGGAAAGCCGCAGCTTTGCTACAAGCTCGTCTACTGCGACCGGACGAAGAAGAAAGTAACATCGCTCAAGACTTAGCCGATCTTTCAATGACCGATAGTGACTCTGATATGTCTCCTGAAGACGATCCTTGGGAGGTGGAGATGTCGTCACTTGAAGCCATATATGACCGTCTATTCTCACGTCCTGCTCCCGAATCGTGTCGTATCGAGCTGGATGTTAAACAACAAGGAAAGAGGCTCATACTGCAGGTCAGGAAGCCTTTCGGTCCCTACCCTGCCGTCGTGCCTATCATCACGTTCGAGGCGGCCATTCCAGCGTACATTCGCCTGAGTATCATCCGGAAAGCGCTCCTCCACGCCGAGGCCAACTTCATTGGCATGCCCATGATATACGATATTGTGGACTGGATTCAATCGAATGCTGGAGAGATTTTCCAGAACCCAGGAAGATTGACCGACGTATCGTCTGGCCTTGCAGCAGCAGATCACTCGTCGGAGCAGCAAAGTCACAAACGAAGAGCGAAGGGCAGACCCAGAAAGCCTATCGACTGGACACCCGCAACACCTCCTAGCCAAAGACTTTTGTCTGATTGGCAGGCGAAGCAGGGCTCTCCAGCTCAACAAAAGATGATGAATGCTCGAAAGTCACTTCCAGCTTGGAGATTGAGAGATGATATTATACGCACGGTCAACGACTGCAAGGTCACGATCATCTCAGGTGAAACTGGATCGGGAAAATCGACTCAATCCGTGCAGTTCGTCCTCGATGACTTAATACAGAGACAGCTTGGTGCCGTTGCAAACATCATTTGTACACAGCCACGTAGGATATCTGCGCTTGGTCTTGCCGATCGTGTTGCCGATGAGCGATGCTCTCAGGTCGGTGACGAGATTGGTTACACTATCCGTGGAGAGTCCAAACAAAAGCCTGGAGTCACTAAGATCACGTTCGTCACAACCGGTGTTCTTCTCAGGCGCCTCCAAACATCAGGCGGTAATGCTGACGACGTTGTTGCTGCACTAGCCGATGTTAGCCATGTTGTTGTTGATGAAGTGCATGAGCGCAGTCTGGACACTGATTTCTTACTCGTTCTACTACGTCAGATCTTACGAAAGCGAAAAGATCTCAAGGTCATCTTGATGAGTGCCACTCTCGACGCTGCTGTCTTCGAAGCGTACTTCAAGGAGGTTGGACCCGTAGGCCGTGTTGAGATCGAGGGCCGCACTCATCCTGTGACTGATTATTATGTCGACGATATTGTGCATTTCACTGGGTTCAAGGGCTACGGGATGGGCGATGAAGAAGCCTCTGAAGACAAGTCATTTTCTGCAAACCTCCGAAGTATCGGATTTGGCATCAACTACGACCTCATTGCGGAGACTGTTCGTCACATTGATCGTCAGCTCGGTGATAAGGATGGGGGCATCCTCATCTTCCTTCCTGGTACTATGGAGATCGATCGCACGCTCCAAGCGCTCAGTCAGTTTGCAAACCTCCATGCATTGCCTCTGCATGCATCACTCATGCCTGTCGAGCAAAAGCGTGTCTTCCCTCCCGCTCCTCATGGCAAGCGTAAGGTTATCGCATGTACCAACGTCGCAGAAACATCAATCACGATTGAAGATATCGTTGCTGTTATCGATACGGGGAGGGTCAAAGAGACGAGCTACGATCCGCAGAACAACATGGTTCGCCTAGCCGAAACCTGGGCTTCGAGAGCGGCATGCAAGCAGCGACGAGGCCGAGCAGGCCGTGTCCGAGCAGGTGACTGCTACAAGCTGTATACACGCAATGCCGAAGCCAAGATGATGGAGCGGCCGGACCCTGAGATTCGACGTGTGCCATTGGAGCAGATGTGTCTGTCTATCAAGGCGATGGGCGTGCAGGATGTCTCAGGCTTCCTTGCTTCCGCGCTCACACCACCAGAAAGCACAGCAGTGGAGGGTGCGATCCGTTTACTCTCGCAGATGGGTGCAATTACTGACGACGAACTTACTGCTCTTGGTCGACACATGTCCATGATCCCGGCGGATCTCCGTTTGGGCAAGCTTCTCGTATATGGCGCAACATTCGGCTGTCTTGAAGCCGTGTTGACGATCGCGGCTGTCTTGACCGCTCGCAGTCCGTTTATATCACCACGAGAGCGAGATCAGGAAACCCGGAACGAGTTCGACCGCCTTCGCGCTTCTTTCTCAAACAACCAAGGAGACTTGCTTGTTGATCTAAGAGCATACGAACAGTGGTCTGCATTGCGCAGCAAAGGCATGTCAACACGAGACCTCCGCTTCTGGTGTCAAGATAACCGTCTGTCACCCCAAACCATGTTCGACATAGCATCCAACCGTACCCAATACCTTTCGTCTCTTAAGGAGATCTCCTTCATCCCCACACACTACTCTTCTGCCAACTCTTCCACACACTTGTCCTACAACAAACACAACGCCAATGACGCGCTTCTGCGCGCCTTGATCGCAGGATCCTTTAACCCGCAGATCGCACGCATTCAGCTACCCGAAAAGAAGTTTGCCGCTGGTATCGCTGGTGCCGTGGAACTTGATCCCTCAGCCCGCGAGATCAAATACTTCAACCAAGAAAATGGACGTGTCTTCGTCCATCCTTCGTCCACCCTCTTTGCCAGTCAGACGTTCCCACATAATGCGAGTTTCGTTGCGTACTTCAACAAGATGGCTACAAGTAAAGTCTTCATCAGAGATATCACGCCGTTCAATGCATACAGTTTGTTGCTGTTCGCAGGAGAGATCAAGGTTGACACTTTGGGCAGAGGTTTGGTCATTGACGAGTGGATTAGGTTAAGGGGGTGGGCGAGGATTGGTGTGTTGGTTAGTAGATTGAGGGGTATGTTAGATGGCGTGCTTGAGAGTATGGTGAAGGAACCAGGGAAGGGAGTGAGTGGTAGACAAGGCGAGATTATTGATGTTGTACGATGGATGGTTGAGAGGGATGGGTTGGATGCTTAGCTGATTGGCTTTGCTCTAGATGGGAATGGTAGATGGTGCGGCTTGCCCTGGGCTAGCGGGATAGACGACGGATGGATTTGCAAGGACTCTTGGAGGTCTCTAGACGGGAAATCTCGCAATAAAGTACCAGCAATTGTGATTGAGGACGATAATTGTTCCATTACCCTCCAGGCAAAACGTTTTGGATCGGTGCAGCAGGTCTTGAATAGGTTACATCAGAAGGGAGGTCTGATGGAGAGGATTTGTAAGGCAGATCACGGATCCGTATGGTTCGCTGTAGCAGGGGGAGTCGTTGTTGGAGACGAAGTCGTAGTCCCAATTGGTGCGCCAATGCCAGTAGTACCAAGAGAGCATAGGAGCAAATCTGAGCTACCTCGGATTCAGAGTCATGAACGAAAAATGCCTCGAGCAGGAATATCCTGCATCTACACATCACTATCATATCATCTCAATATGAGCTCTCTCAATTGGCGTTTGAATTCATCACGCGATCAGGATTTCGATTACATTCCGTAGTCATTCTGATTTTTTCGACGACGAACTGCCTACGCACGACCTTAGTCCGCGCCGTTCTTCCTCGTCCCATCCAAAACGTGCGCCTCCCCCGTCCCTTCCGGCCACAGCTTCGGTCCCGCAGTTGTGTAATTCGTAATCTTGCTCCAAAACTCCGGTATGAACACCCCCGTCGAATTCCACTGGTAACCACCTGGGAATTTAATCGTCGGACCTGGAACACCCGCACCACTACCAGTGACGTTGATCTGCGCGCAAGCAGCGTAAAACTGGTAGTTGTCTGGTTTGTGCGCTGCGTGAAGTGCCAAACCTTCGGCACGGAGCAGGTACTCGCCTGGTGGTGTTCCGGAAGGGAGCTTGAAGTTGAAGGTTCGTGCGTTGTGGGTTGCCCATTTGAGAAGGCCATCACTGGCGCCGTAGCTCGAGTTTAGGGAGTAGGTGAGGCTGTAGATCTTCGCCCAGTCGCCTGAACCATCGTACTCAGCGGCGGACCGTGGCGCTTTGGAAAGATACACTTGCTGGGGTCCAGGATGTCCGAAAGTGTCCTTGATTGCGAAGCCTAGCATGTCACCAGCGGTGACTGTGTAGGTCTGGGTACTGAGTGCAATGCCAGATTCAGCGCCGGAGTTGCAGCGCATGTGTGCGGAATTAACATTTTGAAGGGGGTTGTTAGAATTGTTGGTTTTGCGAACGTATTGGTAGGGTGAGCCAATCATCTCGCCGTTGACGATTATACGGTCGTAGTTCCAGTGTGCGAGACATGCCGATGTGCTGAGCAGTAAATGGAGTATCGAAGTGGAGAGCTTCATTGCGATTGTTGTGTTGAAAATACGGTTGCTGTCTATGCCGCTCTTATATTCTCCACTGGGTATCTGATCATGAGGCTCGGAAGGTGTTGTACCGACATAGATGAGTATAGATAGTGTTTTCGGCCAAGATCCGGGAATGTGTATCGATCTCCAGGACAATGCCAGGTTATTGATTGCTTTGCCGGTAGTACTCGTGCGCGTAAATTGGTATTGGTCTAGAGAGCAAATGAATGTAACAGGATCATTCTGCATGAATCCTCCGAGTTTCGTGCAATGATTTATCAGAATAGGCGATGATTCGTAATGCTGAAGAAAGACAGCTGTATATTACAGCAATGCTCTCAATTACCGTTCACGCTCATCGTAGCTTTAGGCAACGACCTCGTGCAGCCATAACATATATTCTTTTTGTTATTTGTGGATTCGAAGTCATCGCCATCCTGCTGATCGCCGCCCCAGCCATGTATGCCAAATCGGCCGCCAGATACAGGCATGCTGCATAGGCTGCATTGTGGGTCCGAAAGTGCATCGGGTCGAGCCTCGAGCTTACTTGTTGTGCGTACGACGTTTGCAACAATGCTCGGAAAGTTCTCTTCAACGGATTCGAAGTACTGCGTCATGAGATCGTCAATAGTGGTGTTCTTTGAGCTTGTTGATGCTTGCGTGGCGCCTGATGAAGTTTCGTGGACAAGTGTCGATAGTCCAGGGTTGGCCATGTTAATATAAGATACTAGCTCTTTCTTCAGGACATCTCGAAGCGGGTAGTGGAAGTTGAGACCAAAGGGCGACATTCCGTCTGAGACTTGCCATGGCAGGGAGAACCCTCGTCCCTTTGCGGTCTCGGCAAGCGTCTTTTGAGCGAGCCTAGTGGTACTGTCACCCCAGAGGATACTTTCGCAACCAGTCAACTTTGCATGTTCTACGACCAGCCGTGTTTTAAGGGTAGACAGCACGTCCGCACGAGCAGTCGCTGAGGTGAGCGAGTTCATCATGTGAACAAACTGCTCCTCGGGGCTCAGGTCTACCATTTTCTCGGCTTGTGGTAGCAGAGACCGGATTGAGGCATCATCTTGGACCAGGCGAAATACATCGTGCAACGGTAGTGAGGCATAATGATGGTCCGGGTACTGTTCGCGAGCCTTTTCAAGTAGCTGTGTAGCTTGCACTTTCTGCTCCGGATCCTCGATATATACCGCGCTGATGTCAAATCCAGTCCGGCCAGTCTTGCTCTTTTGCGTCTTCAAATGCAGATCCAGTATGTGGAGGAGAGTTGTAGATGAGACGCCAAATGACAGGGGTACTAGAATCCTACGCTGCTGCTCGGCTCCAAAATTAACGCGAAATGACTCCAAGCGCTTGATGCACTTTGTGTGCACGTAGCGGGCAAAGCAGTCACTAAACGAATTTAGCAAATTCTTCTTCCCCTCTAGGTGGCGTAAACTGACTGGCAAAGCGGCTCAGAGCGCACAACGAGAATTGAGATGTTGTCTTTGCATCGTCTGCAAGGCTCGTCAGAGGCGCCGGCAATGTGTTTGCCTGGCATGGTGTGCTTGTGTTCAGCGGGTATTGGTGAAGGGGTTTGGTAGGGCTGACTCGTCGGCGGTTTCGGTGATGGTTGCCCATTGAAGGCTGCGCCACATTCTGGGAAGCGCGCTAAGAGCTACCGGGAAAGGCGGACTTGTAGGTGACGAACGCGCAAGCTAAACATCTACCACTAAACACCAACCTACACCCATGACCCGTCTTGGTCCAAGAATTGACCAAAAGCAACCATCGCCGACTCGAACCGAATCGCACTTGTCCGCCTGAAGTGCCGCCTACCCTCAACCGTCAGCTCCGCCAGCTGGCCTCACATCGCGGCAAGATGAAGGCACGGCTGCGCAACGTCGCTTTACTGCTGTTAACTACCATAACGGCAGTAGCAGCGATGGATGTTACACTATCCGATAAGGAAACTCAAAAGTGCAGGTATGTAGAAGCACCTGGGCCATTAGTTACATGGAGGCAGCATGCTCATACAAAGTCCAGCGGCATGTACAGCAAGAAGTCATGGGGAGGGAAGGTCGACCCCTTCATACTCGTCAAATTCATAAAAGATCCGAAGAAAAATGAGGGGATCAAGGACCAGACTGTCAGTGTCGTGGTCTGGGAATGGAAGGATACTCTACTTCTGGGTGCACCCTCCGACTTGCCTGTGAACGATGTATGTTGACCCTTCCGCTGGCACAAGGATGGCAAAACTGACTTCCTCCCAGGAAAATCGCCATTACATTTGCGACGACGAATCGATCAAACTGAAACTATGCAACGGCACACACAAAGGCGAATGGGTACTCGCGGAAGACGTCGAGAACCTTTCTCAAATGCCTATCCGGACCGAAGCCATCGACCTGAACGACCCGAAAGCGATCAAATACCCAACCTCAACGGCCGAGACCAAGGTACCAATCAAGACGGGCTATTACTGTGTGGCTGCGAGTGCGCAAGACAAGCAACTGCAATTCGAGGCTATTGTGACTTTCCGGAACGCCTATGGAGAGCTCCAGGCGGCCCAGATCGCAAAACTGCCTTTTTACGGCGGCATCACAATTGTATACTTTGTTGTACTGGCATTCTGGGGCTTCCTTTACTTCCAGAACCGTCACGACATTCTTGCTGTTCAGAACTACATCACTGCTATCCTAGTATTCCTAGTCGTGGAGATGCTCATGACTTGGGGCTACTACGACTACCAGAATCGCCACGGTAACAACGTCGGCACCAAGGCTCTCATGATCGTCGTCGCCGTACTCAACGCTTTCCGTAACTCCTTCTCTTTCTTCCTGCTCCTGATCGTATGTATGGGATACGGCGTTGTCAAGCCTTCCCTTGGCAAGACAATGACCGTCGTCCGCTGGCTTGCTGTGGCCCACTTCGTCTTTGGCGTAATCTATGCTGTAGCCTCGCTTACTGTTCGCCCCGATGACGCCGGACCTTTAGTTTTGCTGGTCATCCTCCCACTCTCAGCCACACTTACCGCGTTCTACATATGGACCTTGAACTCGCTAAACCTTACAATGAAGGACTTGATGGAGCGAAAGCAGCACGTCAAGGCTACCATGTATAAGAGGTTATGGTGGTGCATTTTGACGAGCATCATTGTCATCTTCGGTTTCTTCTTCATCAATAGTTTCACATTTGCTGGAGCTTCGACCCCCGACTTTGCGCCAACCCACTGGCAAACACGATGGTTCGTGCTTGATGGTTGGCTAAACCTTGTCTACCTGGCCGACGTTTGTTTCGTTGCGTACATGTGGAGACCAACGGCCAATAACCGGAGATTTGCCATGAGTGATGAGGTATGTTCATACTGTTATACCTTTTATGCAATCTTACTGACAACTCTCTAGATTGCCCAAGATGATGAAGGTTTTGAGATCGCGTCCCTCAGGGATTCTCTTGATGAAGAGGAGAGAGGCTCAGACCAACCTCCATCTTACGACCCAGTGCAGAGATCGAACAACAACAATGCGCGCGATGTCTCGCCATTACCCGCACCACAAGCGCAGAAGCCCATTGTTCCTCCAAGGGAAAGTCTCGATGGCGACACTATCTTCGCGGTAGGCGAGGATGATAAGTGGAGTAGCGACGAGAGTGACGAGAGTGACAATAGCGACGATGAGTCGGGGCCGGCGAGCCCAAAAGAGGGCAATAGCGAGCGTTCAAGATTAACGGGTCGGAAGAACGACTAGGTGTTGGCTTGACGCGACCATACTTCAAATTACTGGGCAGCGGCGTTGGATGGCCGAGAACGTTTTTCAAATCGATTAGCGTGCGACCATGTTGTGTCTGGCAGATTAGGCGTTTTTCAGCGTTTTCAGTAGTACATTTGGTCTGAGGATTCAGATCTAGCATATTTGATCATGTCTCGCTCTAGTCTTAACTCCGTAAATGCCGAGGTATCTTGGACATGTCGTCAGAGCTCTGTCTTGTCTGTTTCGTCTCACACCAACAACCACTGAGACCATCATTATGGCATCTTTTCCGCTGAGCGCACCACGGTGGGCGCCCAAATATATATGCGATGCTTGCCGAACAAATTTGCGCTCTCTGCGTAGACCTGCAGTAAATACGTACCGAGCATTTAGCACCGCATCGTCTTCGAATGACAAAATCTCATCGCGACCGATAGCCTTGACGCGCTTTCGCAATCAAACCGCCACCCGATCACTACACAACGACAATGGTAATGAACGATTATCTGGCCCTCAATACTCAATAGCAGCGCTTCCGCATCGCCGCCTCATCTCCCTCGCTGGCCCCGATACTGCGAAGTTCCTACAGGGGCTCATTACGAACAACGTCGACCCAAGCCGTCAATCGTCCTTCTACGCAGCCTTTCTCGACGCGCGCGGTAGAGTATTGTGGGATGTCTTTGTCTGGGTGTGGCCAAAGTTAGTGGCGGAGAAGGAACATTGGGCATGCTACATTGAGGTCGATGAGAGCGAGCTGGAGCCTCTGAAAAAGCATTTGAAGAGGCATAAACTCCGGAGTAAGGTGCAAGTTGAGGATGTGGGTGCAGACAAGATGCGCGTGTGGGCGGCTTGGGGCTCGGAAGTTGGGCAACCCAAATCAGAAGGTCTGGTCGCTGAAATGAGCGATCCACGCGGCCCAGACATGCGTCGTTATCTCGTAGGCGATGGTGCATCGATGATATTGGATGGGGCTGCTAAGGCAGTGGAAGTACGGGAATACCACCATCAACGCTACAGAAATGGCATACCCGAAGGTCCGCAAGAGATACCAAGAGAAAGCGCATTGCCAATGGAGTGTAACATTGATCTCTGGCATGGTATAGATTTCAAGAAGGGCTGCTACGTTGGCCAGGAACTTACCATTCGCACAAAACACACCGGCATCGTACGGAAGCGTATCTTACCTGTCCATATCGACAGCCTCAGCACACCAAATACGCTACCGGAATACGGAGCAGATATTAAGCAGCTAGATGAAAGCGGTAACATTAAAAAGGGGCGTGCAGCAGGCAAGTTCATTGCGGGTATTGGAGAAGTGGGTCTTGCACTGTGTCGATTGGAAAACATGACTAGTATGAAGATCAGTGCCGAGGGAGGGACGTGGAAGCCTGGAATGGAGTTTGGATGCGAGACAAATGAGGGGGTTGTCAAAGTCAAACCCATGCTTCATGATTGGTTTGTACTGAGGGAGAGGGAGCTGTGGGATAAGAATAGGCTGAGGCTATAGATATGGGATGAATTGTATTACGTTCACAACACTACATTCTGCTCAAAACGGGTTTCTTCCCACAATATCCTCCTCGAATCCCATCTTACAAGTCTTGGTGCTGACCGGCACGCTCTGTTTGCAATGGTCCGTAAGCCTACCCGTGAACGGCGGGGCTGTGCAATTGTGGCTTAGCTCGTGTAGCCGGAAAACGTCACCTGGGCGTTCCACGTCGTACCTTCGATATACCCGTGCCATACCCGTAGTCATAATCCCTAGCCTTCTTCCGCTGTGCTTTCACATATTCCTTTGCCTATAGTCATTCTTTTGCTTCCAACGCATTCGTATCCTAATATATGGGTGACATGGCCGCCACATTACCCTCAAGCTCATCCGAACACCACTTCTCCATCTCGAGCATCATCTCGAGATTTCGGTCAAAGAGAGGAACGAGCACCAAAAAGCCGGATGCGCAACCAGTGCAGGATATCTCACAAGAGACGCGACTGCCGCTAAAGCCGGCGCCGTTACCTTTAGTCCTACCAGAACATCAACGAACCCTATCAAGACTCGGTTGGACCACTGTCACCTTTCCTGACCCTTCATCAGCACAAACATCTCCAGAAGTAGAGAATCATCATGCGCCAGCACCTAGACCTCATCCTCTTCAAACTGCGTACGAGCAGCTATTCGCAGCAAGTCAAGCTTTCTTCAACCAGCCCGATAGGGAAAAGCAGCAGTGGAAGCACAAACTCAGGTCTGAAGAAGGCTGGTCCAAGATCCCCGGAGAAAAGGAGTTCATCACGTTAAGGACTTTGGAGTATTGTCCAGAAGTCTTGAGAGAGCCCGCTAAGAGGTATTGGGACCTCATTGGACAGCACTGCTCAAACACGTTGGGTAGAATCTCGACATCCCTTGGACTACTGGACGGCGAAGATGAGGGACTGAGACAATATGTCGGACCTTGCGGTTCATTGCAGGATTCAGATAAGAAGAAAACAGCAACGATGTTGCGTTTGTTTCGATATGAAGGCTGGGAGGCAAAAGTCGTGGCTGAACCGCACGCTGATCTAGGACTGCTAAGTGTAGTAGTGGGTAACGTGCCTGGTCTGGAGGTTTGGGATGGGGCCAACTGGTTCGCGGTGGAGAAAGTAGTCGAGGATTCTGGGAGAAAAGGAGCTACTATGCTTGCTGGACGCCAACTCGAACGACTCTCCAATGGAAGATATCCTGCCGGCGGTCATCGCGTTGTAGCTTACGGGACACCAGAGCCATCTTTGAACCCTCCCGCCCCTATCTCACACCCTATCTCCACTACTTCCGCTTCCGCTCCTTCGGGCAGTGACAAGAGATACCGTTTCTCGATCGTCTTCGTTCTCCGCGCTCACGAACCTATCATCATCAAATCTGATTCCTTGGAAACTGAAATCACTGGAAAATGGCTGGAACCTATGAACGGCATTACCGCTGGTAAGTTTTACGAGAAGATTCGAGGTCAGCATTTCAATATCAACATTGATATGGATGAGAGGGAGAAGCAAAGAAACAAGCTGAACAACATCAAAGGGGGGAAGAAAGATGAGATGTGGAAGGACGTGAATAACAATGTGGTAAGCAGTGGTTAAAACAAGTTCATCGTAGCCTTGTACTTCGGCTGTGTTAAATTCTATTTAATCACTTCTTCCGAGCCTATGCTTGTTTCGCATGCCACTTGTTCTGTGCATCGCCCTGGCTGCCACTAGAGGTGCTTGCCGGATCTAGCTTAGTGTTTTCCATGGAACATTGAACCTTATCCTCCTTACTCGACATACGTACATTACTCATGCAATCACTGAGATATGCGTCATGAGAAATAACGCAGCTCATTTTGTTATATTTAAAAGCGCTGATATAAGCTGATACGCACGGCATGATGCATACCCAGGTAGGTTTAAGGCCAGCTGTACACTCACCCTCATCTTGTGGCGGGGTCGAAACTGAAAATCTCACATCCACACCCGTCAAGACCAATTTAAATCCTCAAAGACCGGCGGAAACCTCAAGTAATCAAACGAGGTTCATTCGGTACACGTTTCAGTCATGATATTTATCGACACCAAGACCCTGGCCCTGCACGTTCGGGATCATGCTGATCCATATCAATGGTATGCCATCTTATCGCACGTATGGGGTGATACCAAGGACGAGGTAACCTACGAAGAGATGCTTGTGCCGCCTCAAGACCGTCCAAAGTCCACGCTCGCAAAGCCAGGGTACCAAAAGATCGTCGAGACTTGCAGGATAGCTTCTTCACCTCGATACAAACTGCCGTATGCATGGTGCGATACTTGCTGCATCAACAAGTCTAGCAGTGCAGAACTGAGCGAAGCCATCAACTCCATGTTCAGATACTACAAAGAAGCTTCGGTGTGCTTCGCCTATCTCTTCGATGTCGCTGAGAGCGAATACTCGTTCAATTCATCAAAATGGTTTTCTCGCGGCTGGACACTGCAAGAACTCATTGCGCCGAGAAATCTTGTTTTCTATAGCGGAAAATGGGAGTTTCGAGGCACCAAAGCGAGCCTCGCCACCCAGATTACGGAAATAACGGGAATTCCGGACAAGATTCTCAATCACGAATTGGAGCTGAGCGAGGTACCTGTTGCCCAGCGCTTCTCATGGGCATCTGAGCGCAAGACTACCAGGGAAGAAGACGCAGCGTATAGCCTCCTTGGCATATTCGATATCAACATGGCAATGCTTTACGGAGAAGGACCAAAAGCGTTCATCCGCCTACAAGAACAAATACTCAGCGAATGCGCCGATGACTCAATCTTCCTTTGGAACGATTCCTTCTCGTACCAGAAGCTGACAGGTCTGCTTGCTCCTTCTCCGAAGTGTTTTCGACAAATGCGATCGATCACGCCTGAGCCAACAGTACGACCGCGGGATTTCTATCTCACAAACCGTGGCATCCGTCTCAAGCTTGGCCTTGCATGGGACAACGATACTGGACTCGCCATATTACCAGTGAAACACTCCCTGGGTACGGTTGGTAAGCCTGTTGGTGTATATCTCAGGAGAGTCGGGCCGGATTTATTTGTTCGCGCACTGCCTCAAGAGTGCCCTACGGTGAAGACAGAAGTGACGTACACCGAGTTCACTGCAGCCAAGTCTTTGACGGCTACCCAAGCCTCAACAATTATGGACAAGGTCATGCGAGTGATGAAGCCCGCGAGTGTCCGTGTAAGTCGAGTCGAACCCCGTGGACTATGGGACCCGTCCGCAAAATGGCTGCACGCAACACACACCGGCGCTCTCATCGGCTACATGGAGTTCCAAGCGGACTCATATCCTGTTTTCGCATTCGTGTTCTTCTTTAGAAACGGCCATTGGTCAGCCACAGTGGTTGTTGGTGATCGGTGGACCGCTAGACGCAAGGAGTTTCACAAGTATTACCGCGACAACCTCCACGAGCTCCGATATTTCGACACAATGGGTGATGCGAGGATGGAGAAGGTCGACAAGATCAAACCTGATTCCCATGTCTTGACACTGCATATGCGAGTTGCAAGGGGTACTGGGCGACCCCATCTGGAAATAAAGGAAGTACATAGGAAGTAGGGCACACATTGATATGCCGATATCTTCCTGACAGCAAAGCAACACATAGTTTTACGTACTGTCGTGATTCATTGAGACAATGCAAACAACATCGGAATATGACAAACACCTAAGCAGTCATGCGAGAGCCCAGATTTCTAACATTGTTCCAAGTTACAAGTATTTACAGGAATAAATAAAGAAGAATGATGCATGTGCCACGATCACTGGTACAGGTAATCGTACTCCTTCTTCAACCTTCCGAAACCAATCTTTGGCTGGTACTCCTCAACCTTGTCAGCACCAAAGTCGTAGACGGAGTAATATCTTTGTAGAAACGCAGAACCGACCAGCGCGAATCCGACTTGGTCGCTGTCGTCAAACGGCGGCATACACTGACTGCCCGGCTCGGTAAACTCGTCACCTCGAAGAGTGAACGACACATCATCTTCAGGAGCGCCCTCACCAAGAGTCAAAGTGACTGCCCACGAAGCGTTGAGGTGCTGGCACTCCATGCGCTCTTGGCCATTCATAAGCTTCGTGATGTTCCAGCCGAGGTTGAAGTACATGGCGCCGACGATCTCGGTCGGAACGGAAAGGCGTCCAGCTCCCGTGTCAAAAACCGCTCCAGCCTGGTACATTGGCCATGTTGTGTTGGCTTTTGGGAAGCCACCATCCGTGGTGGTAGTTGTGGGAAGACGGCCATTGTGGATCTCAACGGTAGCATTTGGTTCCGATGGGTTCTGCGCAACGAGTACGTTGACGCTCCTTAGTGGCGCACGCCAGAGTTGGTATTCCGCCTCTTTCCTCAAGGGCGTGTAGGCCATTTCGCCATCCACGTACTTGTCTTCATGGCTGCCGCCAATGGTCAGCACACCATCTTGTTCACCCTCATCCTTCAAATTCTTTCCGTAGAACAAACCGAAACGCGGCGCGTCCAGTTGACCGTTCCAAAGCAGTTGTTCAACCAAGGTCGTTGTGTTCCTCTCCGCGATGGTGGAGAAGCCTAGGCCGAGGAAACCATCGGCAGTGATGAAACGCCAGCTGCTCTGATTGGTAGAGAGGAAGGTCTGGTTCCACTCTACGCCACCCTCTGTAGTGCTGAAAACATCCTGAAAGGTACCGCCAGCAACGTTGCCGCCAAGGTATGGAATCGATGCAGGTATATCCAGGTCGACAGATGTTGATGAGGCAGACGCGTTATATTTCACTCGTTCGTAGTCCGAAATTTTGCCATCCGGGCAAGAGGTCTCTGTGCAGTTGGTGTTGAGGATGAAGATCGTGGATGAGCCAGTATCGAACAACAATCGGTGTTCCTTCGGAGGTGTTCCGATATCCAGTTTGACGCTGGAATAGGTGCCCCTGACGACGACAGGCAATTCGAGTACAGACGCCGAGACAGTCGTGGCGACGGCCAAGAGCCTTTTCATATGGGCCACCATGGTGAATGGCGGTCTGTCGAGAAGCTCGAATAAAAGCTAGCGAATGTCAATAGATGGAAAGCTCTTGATTTGGAGAAGGAAGTATCTGGCCGCACGATGGGCATATACTCGAGTTCACATGACTCAGTACCATGGCATAAGCATCGTATCTACCAAAGTATCCACCCAATGTTTCAACAATCCAGTCCATTAGAGATGAACGTCGTATTCTATTTTTAACAAGCTGGTTTTCTGGAAAGATTTCAAGCCAGATGAAGCCTGCGGGCCGATGTGAGCTGGCCGAATAGAAGCGTGCTAGAGTCATTCACGGCCTAGTCTCGATCGGTCGGCCCGGACATGCCCACATGTGGCGCCGCTTCGCACGGGTAGGGCTAGCTAGACATGTCCTTCCAGCCACCAGATGACGACATTAGAACTGAACGCACCCGCTGCTGCACAATGTGCGTGCGAGAACGCTACGTCGGAGCAAGAGCGATGCCCCATATAGCTCATTCCTAATGCAGAGGCGGATGTTCAGCTAGTGCGAAGGCATAGCTACGTAATAGGTAGCTCACAGGCCGAAGAACTTCCGTGAGCACAAATCTCCGGGTGATCCGCTTGTCTCATTTCTACACTACGTGGGACCGCGTTTTGCTTCTTAACTCGTGCGCCTAACCCGTGCATTGTAATCATCTTTCACATCTTCTGGTAGTTACTCTAGTAGAAAATTTAGTACTGTATGTAGGCAGTGACTTGATTCTGGCCCTCACAGTTGAGCATGGTGGCAAGCTCGGTCTAGTTCAAGATATGGATCCCCAGAACACGAAACCGTTTGATGGCCGTGGAATTAGGCGGCTGATACGAGTGCTTCGTTGGGACGATGCGCTTCGAGAAGCTGCTTAAGCATCGTGAGAGTAATTGGAGAGTGAAATGGCCATTGTTCAGCACAGGCAGGAGATGAAAAGGAGGCACGGATAGAAGTAGTTTTGAGGCACGCGAAAACCGGACGTATTGAAAACCCGTACACGGCACAGAGCGCTCCTGAGGAAGGTGCAAGAGGGCGTTTTGTCAATGAGTACGAAAAGTTCCCAGGGGCAGTGGAAGGGGAAGTGATGTAAGCCCTCAAGATAGCTGTGCGAGGCTGAAGATTGTGTAGTCTGGCCGAAGCCCTCTCCGTCCACCTGTATGCGGTAGATAATCATGTTTACGCATGCGGCGATCACACAGCAAGACCATAGGTCTAGAAGCACGACGGATTATCGGTTCGTGGCTTACGATGAGAGTTGTGTCTGCGAGCGCTCGATTCATAGACATCGTTCTGCTGACGTCCTAGAAGCTTTCACCAACGCCATCGGCGAGTCGCATTATTGATATTGCCTAACTCAGTCATTCTCTGAGCTCGTGCTCGCTTGCTCATTGTTTCAATTGACCCTTCAGGTGAGGAGATGCTAGATTCTGCTCGTCGGTCCAATATGCCTGCAAGCATGTACAAACAGCTCAGCGCTCAGTCTCCGGGTTGCTGACTGCGGCCAAGGGATGGCTCAGCCTGGTCGAATTGAAGAGCAAGCAGCACTTCAGCCTTTCCACGTTTATCCCTTTGTCACAATCTTCATGTTGAACCAGAAGTACAAGTGTAGGATGTTTTGATTCATCCTTTCCGCGTTTTCCAGCTACGTGCATACTACACATCTTCGTCCTCTCAAGGTTTCCAGCCACCATGTCCAGCGGAACCCCACTTTCCGCCTTCGAACACGAGCCACTTCAAGACTCCACCACGCATTTCCGCTTACTACACATCCTTCCGCGGCGACTTTGACCAGCATGTCGAAGGTGAGCTGTCTGTTTGGTCCATCGACGATGCACCCTCATACTATGCCATACCGTATACCTGAAGCAACCCCACTGATACGACCAGAATGACAGTCAACAGCAAATCGCTAGTTGTAAGACAAAACTGCGAATGTGTGCTGCAGCAAACTTTCGCAACTAAGGCTAGCCATTATTATTGGGTTGACGCAGTATGCATTACTCAGACGGGCATACATGAACGAAACCATCAAGTCGGTATCACGGACAAGATCTATCCAGGCGCGAAGCACGTTTTCGCTTGTGTTGGGACACACGCAGATGACAGCGAGTATTTGATGAAA
This sequence comes from Alternaria atra, assembly GCF_907166805.1. NCBI lineage: Eukaryota > Fungi > Ascomycota > Dothideomycetes > Pleosporales > Pleosporaceae > Alternaria > Alternaria atra. The sequence goes on from NW_025091331.1 coordinate 1,833,418, forward strand.
CTCAACAAAAAGAGGCGCTCGATCCTCGAGGCCATTCACAAATGGAGTCGGCCAGAAGCATCTTCTCGTTGGTCGACCACTTGCGGCCAGATCCCATATTATATGATATACAAACATACTTGGGTAAGATTTCGATGTTTCTTGACTATGTGTATCTCGGAACGATTGCGAGTATGCAAACATTTTGTCTCATTTGTGCGTAGGCCTTACTTTGCCCGTATGTGGGTCTTGCAAGAATTGTATCTTGCTACTGGAGTGTCATGCTGCTGTGGAAGTACTGTATGCACATGCGAAAACTTTCGGGCACTCCACGTACTTTTACTGTCCTGGATTGAGCGTGATATGGCACTTTCAACCGGAATAAGGGAAGAATCCAGGGTGTTGAATTCACGTGGTTCAATTCCAAGGACCACACCCCCAGAACAAATATAGAAACAGCTATACGAAGATGCGCTTAGTCTGCATTCACCAAGAATCTGTTTGCTACTTTCTTCGTCATTCCAAAAGCAATTATTGGGAGAAATATTAAAGACGATGAGCAGGTTCCAATGCGCCGAAGCTAGAGATTACTTATATGGCATTATGTCTCTCGTAGAGTGGCGAGGTAAATAGAATTCAAACCCAGATTGCAACAGAGACAGCTTTGAAGTAGCGACACATAGTCTAGACCTCATGACTGGTTATTTCGGCTCCTCAGAAGGTATCGTTGATGACGCTGCAGACTTATGCACACTCTCTGATGTTACGTCAAACGTGGCGTCTTTACGTGAGGCCATTGCAGTACGATCAAAAACAGTGCCTTGTGAGAATTTCTGGCTCTTCCATGACGATGCTCTTCGCGTTAGTAAAGCGGATGGCCCTTGGAAAGGTGTTCGCATGGCTACACCTCGACCTCAAACTTCATGGGCAGCCCAACGGAGACCAGGCGGAGTCTATGCTACGTGGAATAGGATCTTGATGATAGCTTTGTCTGTCTACTGGTCGTATCGAAACTCACTGTACTTGCAGCAAGAGGTACAAAAGCAGGCTACTGGTATCTCCATCCATCACCACATATTTCTGGAGATATACCGCAGGTTGGAGTGATACAGAGGGAAACAGGAGAAGACGGATAAGCTATGGTAGGATCGACGGTGCCAAAGCACATCGCGAATTCGGCAGGAAAGACCACACTAAAGGGTCGATATGATGTAGAGATAAAGGCTGGTGGCGTTTTTGAGTGCCAGTGCTAACATGCATCCGAAAGACTTGGCAGATGGAGATACATTGATTTAGACTAATAAGACATTCGTCTGCAGATGTCTAAGGTTCAAGACTGTCTGCAACGCAGCCTGTGCTGGCTGTCGCAGGCTACTAAAGTCAATAATGTTTGGCGGCGTTCCAAGTTTGGTGTTTCATCGCTTGCGGAGTAGTCGGAATACCCCCGTAGCTTCGTCGAATTGGAAACGACTACCTGGGCACTCGAACGCATGATGCCGTCAGTACAACCAAGGAGATCAAAGTCAAGTTGGGTTGCAGATTTGGTCATAAAACGGTCATCTAAAAGGACCGAGCCGCATCTCCTTTTCGTAGTGAAGCGGCCAGGAACAGGCTAGCGCGTGAGACGTTTCAGAACAAGGCAGGGGCATGCGTTCGGGGAAGGACGACCAAAGGACCCCAAAATCATTCACTCTCGTGGCCAGCGATACGACCTCACTACCCACGGCGTGCCCCTCACTGCCAGCGATATACCCGTCGACACCTTGCTTTTCCCTCGACTGTCTCGCGCTTTCGGCCGCGTCACTCGCATGCCCCCCAAACACTCGCGCCCGATTCCTGCACCACCACTGCAAGCGGCTCAGCCGCTCCGTCGCCGTAACACGCCCCAAGAACGCATGCGACAGCTGTAACGCTGCCTCCGGACCACGCACGCGATTCTCTGCTCTTTGTATTTCTTTCTATTTCCACGGCAACCCGAATCGCGCTACGGCGTCCCTGCGCCAGTCGACCCAGCCACCGATTGCGCCTCATCTCACCTAGCCATTCCTCCGAACGAAGATTCCCAAACGCTCCACGCGCGCAGAGGAATGAGCTAGGATGACGCGACCTCATATCATCAGAGCAGGTACGAAGACACGTAACGGATGAGCAATTGGAGGTGCGCAGGCTAATACAAGTGTGCAGACACCATCGACCTGCAGGACAAGACATCGCCGACCGCCAAGGACCACTCTCAGCAGCCTCAACACCCGGCGCCTCTTGGAATTGGCCCGGCAGCGCCTCATCAGCAGGCCGCTATACGGCAAGTCGAGCAAGAGCGCAACTCGGAGGAGGCGCGTCTACAAGATGCATGGAGCGACGCTGGCAACACGCTACGAGATGACCCCGGCTCCGATGACGAACGCACTGTCATGACCAACGCCAATGGACGAAAGGGCACGCAACAGGATGAACAAGCTGTCAGGTTGAACGGCGGTACATCCAGCGACAACGATGATGCCGACATGCAGGATGCCGACGTCGAGGAAGACATGGACGACGACATGGACAAGATTTCGAGTTCGCCCTCGATAGACGATGGTGGGTATTCTCTATCTTTTCACCCTGCGATCTGGCCGGCAAGACAAGAGTCTCTGACTCCCCAGTCTTCGCCGATGCTCTCGACGATCGCTTCTTCTTCCCCATTTACAAACACGCCCATTCATTTTCCTATTTCTGTCGCCAACGCTCGAAGACCGCTCAGCGTCCCAGCGTCCGACACATCTCCTACTTTGGGGGATCGACCTGCATCGATCCCCATTTCTTTGCGATTTCCCTTACACACAGAAACCAAGTCAGCGGAGCATCATCGTGGTGAGTATTCCTGGACAAGGGCCACCGCCGCACCGGACAAGGGCGACAACGTACACATAGGGGTGGGTATAAGTCCGAGGACGAGTCAACTGCGGGCAGTCGAACACCGTATCGAGATCAGACAAGACTCAGACGCATCACTAATGTCCGAATTGGACGAGGAGCAGGTCAAGCGCATGTTGGAACCGATTAATCGTACCCTCCTGGACACGTCGGACGACCCCTTCCTGGATCCCACTCCAAGTCCACCTCGAACGACCAACGGCACCCCTCCACCAAAGGCCAGACAACCCGAAGATGAAGAGGATTCCTGGACTACCGACAGTGACGCCGACTCCTGGGACCAAGATCCGGACCAAGACAACGATGATGCATCCAATGACGTCTCTTTCTCTGATGATTCCAGATTTATCGACTCAGGATGGGGAGGCGAATGCTTACGAGAAACAGAAGATATCGACTTCGAATTTGTCTACGCCCTGCACACATTTGTCGCGACTGTCGAGGGTCAAGCAAACGCAACGAAAGGTGACACGATGGTGTTACTTGACGACAGTAACAGCTACTGGTGGCTGGTACGAGTTGTCAAGGACAACAGCATCGGTAGGTAGTTGTCACCAAACTTTGGGCTATCTAACTCAATCTGCAGGTTACCTGCCCGCCGAACACATCGAGACTCCAACAGAACGCCTAGCACGCCTCAACAAGCATAGAAACATAGATCTCTCTGCAACAATGCTTGGAGACACCGCCGAAAAGTCCAAAAATCCACTCAAGAAGGCCATGCGACGAAGAAATGCCAAAACCGTACAATTCGCGCCACCTACCTATGTCGAAGCCTCGGACTATGACTACTCTTCTGATGAAGGTGAGGGCGAACTTTTCGGTGGCCCAGAACCGAAGCAAATACAGCAGCAGCAAGTAGCAGCAACACAGGATGGCGATTCTGCCCACGAAGAGAATCTCGAAGTACAACCACTGAAGGTAAATGGTGCAAAGAAGGACGGTCAAGCTGAAAGTGATGCACGAAGCTCAGGCGAGGAGCCTGCGAAACGAGCAGAAGATCGAGAAAGAGGAAGCGAGGAAGCGGTAGATCGACCTTTGGATCCCAAAGTTTCTCGCAATGGCACGCTGCGCAACACAGACTCGTTCTTCAAGGATGAAAACACGGAAACACGCAAGATCACACTTACTCCTAATCTGCTTCGCGATGACTCAAGTACGTCAACTACCGGCTCCCGTGAGCGTGGGCCTAGTCTCGAGAGTTTGGAGAAGAATGGTTTCGCGGACAAAGTCAAAGACGACAAGAAGAAGAAAGAGAAAAAGTCGGGCATGCTCAGTGGGCTCTTCAAGCGCAAGGACAGGAAGGGCAAAGGCGCACAAGACTCCATGGATAGCGACATTGAGAGGCCCGAAGAAGCGGACCGCAGCTCGCCACAATCGAAACCGTCCGACGAACTTGCAGAACGATCGTCAGCTGAACAGGTGACAGCTCCAGCGCCCGTGAGACAGTTGAGCAAGCCCAAGGTGCATAGAAGTCACCGAGACGATTCACCGCAAAAGACGAAGGGCATTTTGAAAACCGAAAGCCCGACTGAGTTGAGCGCTGAGCCGGATGTCCAACTGGACAGAGTGGACAATCAGCCGGCCGCACAACAATCTACCTCGACCATGCGTCTAGTACCGCCTGAACAAGACGAGGCAGGCAAGTCGTCGGTAGAAGAACAAACCAGGTCGCCAGACTCAACATCCAACACTACAAACTCAAGAAACCCATTCAGTGGTATGGTGAAGCCTCAACAAGAAGGAGACGTGAAGCGCGAGAAGGTCACCAAGGCGAAGCAGCGTGTGCAGTTGGATGATTTCGATTCGGACGAAAGCAGCGATCCTTTCGCGGACCCTGATGCTCAGGACAAGCAGGGAGAACCCGAGAATGTAGAGTCTACGGGGCGCCTTTCCGAGTCGCCAGTTCACGTCTCCGCAGCGGACGCACAACCCTTGCACAAAGGGGCCATTGCCGACAGGGAAAAAGAGTCGGAATCCCACCATGCTCCAGGCTTATCTACTGATAGCTCAAGCCAAGAAACCAGCTCGCCCATATCAACGCCTACGCCTGACGACAGCCCCATGAAGACCATTCCTGAGAACAACGCCCTTTCGACCTTCAGGTCTGACTACACTTCATCGCCTACGCATCATGCATCTGAACCTGCTGGACCTCCGCCTTCAAGACCGGCGCCTAACCCCACCAAGGATCGCGAACCCTCGCCCCCCGTGTCTTCTGAAAGCACAATGCTTCCTGCGTGGTCCGACGCCTCCCTTCGTGCCTACCTCGATGACGGTAGCGAGATTCGGGACATGCTCGTCGTTATCAACGATACTACTGGTGTTGTCCCAGTTAGCCGTGATCATCCCCTCATGAAGAACTATCTCGCCGAAGAGACGAAGACCATGCAAGGCCTGAGTGGCGAATTGGACCGTCTGTTGAACGGACTTATGGAGAAACGCATGAAGAGAGCGGGAAGTGGTGCTAGCACAGCACGCAGCACAAGCGCCAACGGGAGTTTGAGGGCGGGTTCTAGGTTCTAGATGCGCGTTTGCCGTAAGTTGTATCTTTTTTTTTTGCGCTTTTTTAGTATACCCTAGGGATTGTTTTTCCTTTACTGTGACTGGCGTTTTGGGGATTGTGGGATGCATTATGTGGAAATGAAATCTTGGGAGACCTCTTGGGGGTTGGCATGGGACTCACATTCTTGTTCTCTTCTTATACCTTTGTTTTGTCGCTTACTTCTCTTCTGGTTCTGGTCTGCATTATTCGCTCGCTGAGCGAAACGTGTGTTCTTTACAGAAAGCCCTGGTGGTGGCTGGTTATATCTTCGCAACTGTCTCTAATACCCGGTTGATCGCTCTGTCATAGCGCTCGCATTTTGTCGTTTCCTTGATAGTATATCGGAAGTAGCTTTGTTGCAGTCAGCCGCATAGATGTGCTTTTACTTTCTTCGGTAGTGGCGTTGTATTGCTAGCATTTGTATGCAAACATATACCTCCTGTGGGGGTTCGCCATACATTTCCTCCGTGCATTGCTGTTTCTGTGGCGTCAACGAGCTGCTGGGTGAGGTGCACCAGGAACGTATCGTCATGCGTGGTCTCGCTCTTCTTACTTGGTCCGCTCGAATAGCTGTTGTTTTACACAACATCGAAGAAGAGGACATGTCTCAATCAGGAATGAGTTTATCTACGAACCCCAAAGAGCGAGGGATGTATACAAGGTAGTTAATGTCCAGGACGATGTAAATGGCGCATCTTCAGAGCAACGACTATATGTAAAGAAAATTTATCGATACGTACAACGGCCATGGTGTATACGAAGTGGTTCGAAAACAATTCTGCACTGAGGTTATCACGAGTGGTTGGACAACGTTGTGCCGCCGTGCCTTACCATCAACACTCACTCCACGGCGACAGCCCATACAATCTATGCGATGCTCCGACATTCCCACAGGCACCCGCGTCCTCTTCGAGAAGCCGTTGCTCATGATACCCAACAACATGCCCGATGCAGAACTGGAGAAGCGACTCGCACGGGACTTGCAGGCACTGGATAAGGAGCAGCAACGACAATACCTCTCACTCCATAAAAACTATGGTAGCAAACGTATCTTCTGTGGAATCTTCAAGACCAATCCAATGTCAAGTGGCAGCGATTCGGCCGCCATTGCGATTTTCCCCACTATTAGCCCGATCAACCACAGCTGTCTTCCAAACAGCCATTACACCTGGAATGACCTCTTTGGAAATGGAAACCGTTCACGTCACTCGCACTATCAACGCTGGGAAGCAGATAACCATCTGCTGTACCGACCCTTGAAGCACTCGCGTTCGTCAAGCTTATCTCAAAGAACATTTTGGCTTCGACTGTTCGTGTGAAGTCTGCTCGCTCTCAGCCATCAATCAAATTGCCAGCGATGCGCGTTCATACTAATCTTTCCAAGGAGTTCAAATGCGCTGCTAAAGTCATAGACGCGGATACCCGCTGTTACGCGGTACAGCTCAACAACTGGCAATGCGATGAAGCACGAACGAGTGTGTTCGCTGAGAGTGCCTACGATGCTTTACTTATTTGTGTAAGCGAAGACAGTGAAGACGCCTACGAGATGAAGCGCATGATGGACGACACAGCCTCGCTCACAGATTTCGGCTTCATCTCGAACCAGTGGAAGTCTACCAAGGACATTTTCCCAACAGGTCTGAACAAGAAAGAATTCGAGAAGTGGTTTTGGAGACTTGAAGTAGAAGCGGTGAATGGCGAGCTTTCGAGAGGACAATGGTATCAACGGCCAACGAAATTGCCAGGAAGCAGATATCATTTACATGCAGATTCAGTTCATAGATGATGGATGACTGTTTTTCCGTTGTGCAATGTTTCCAGGTATATGGTGACTGAAAATGCTGCATAAACAGTGTCGTGGTAAGCGGTCGCAAGCGGTCGCAAGCTCAGTGACGGGTAGCGCACCCATTCGGGCCGATGCCGGCAGAGATCAGCGCTCGAGCTGCACTTGGCTGTGATGCTTCTGCATCCGCATCCCGCCCCCACCTCTGCCACACTAAAGACGCTTCATGCATGGAGCACCGAAGATCACGAGATGCTCTCTCATGCGATCGCTGCCGCGCGAAGAAATTAAAGTGTTCGAAAGATGCGCCCATCTGCACTTCCTGCGCCCATAGCGGTTCGCACTGCCATTACAGTGGCAAAGTCGCTAGATCGCCCTTAACAAGGGCATATCTGACGGGCGTAGAGAAGCGGCTGCACAGTTTGGAATCGCTGGTCGCGCAGTTGTTACCCGGTGTCGATGTCGAAGACTTGTTGTCGTCTTCCAACGTGGCTGGTACTGCACGATCAGTCATACAGTCCCAAACGCCTGAGGTAGCTCCAAGCCCACAAGGCAGTACTAACTCAAGTACACATGAGCCTGCACTTCCTGAGGCTGTACCAAACAATGTTGATGGCTTCAACTGGCAAGAAGAAGATGTCAACGTGGATGGTTTGACAGACGGCATGGCCGCCCTTTCGGTCGAGCCTACTGGCGTAGGTTATCTTGGTCAGTTGCTTCACTCGAATGTCGGCACCAGAAAACTAAAGGAATGTAGGCTCAACTTCTGGCGTGGTTTTTCTTCGATGCTTACTTGACTGGGCCGGCTTTCTGCATCAGTCTGTCGCTCGACCCCAGCAGAATCTGGCGACACCATCTGCTTCTTTCCGGAACGTGTTAGCGTCATCACATATCTCGCACGCAGCTCTCACGATGCAACTGTCATCAAGCTTGATTGATGCCTATTTTTCTAATTATCACGTCGTCTACCCCTTCGTTCACGAGGCAACGTTCCGTGCTCAATATCACGAGGTTGTTCCACGGCCTTCAAAGAAGTCGTGGAACATGCTCTCTCATGCAATTATAGCGCTCGGTGCGTGGACATTGAATAATGATCAAATTGGCCTGGAAGACTATCTGTACCGTCGAGCCTTGACATTGGGTCAGGAAGAATCGGTGTTTGAAGCCGCCAGCCTGACGTCTGTACAAGCACTCATACTGCTGAGCAACCTTAGTCAGAAACGGAATAGTCCAAACACGGGATGGAACTTACTAGGCCTTGCTGTGCGTACAGCGCTGAGTCTAGCACTCCATAGAGAACTTCCTCACTGGAACATTACTTTGATCGAGCGCGAGACGAGACGTAGAGTATGGTGGGGCCTATACATCTTCGACAGTGGAGCTTCGACAACTTTTGGTCGTGCCATCATGCTACCGGATCAAGAGACAATGGATGTTCATTCGGTACTAAATATCAGCGATGAGGTATGGGCACCCAGTACTGTTGACATGGATGTTGTGGAACTGATCAATGCTAGTCGCTTACGCCACAAACCATAACGCTCCCTACAGAGGTTGACGAGCCTACCATCTACTCTTCGTTAAGAGCGCAGAGTAGTTTTCACTTGCAGACAAATCACATCTCAAATAAACTACTAGCCGAGCCCGGGCTCTCCGCTGAGGCCGCACTCGCTTTGAACACCTCTATGGATGCGTGGACACACACAGTTCCTCCATACTTCCAGCTTTCACAGCCACCTAGCTCGCCAGCCCAATGGTATGTGTTCGCGCGGTCTCGGCTGTGGTGGAGATTTTGGAACCTCAAGATCATTATATTCCGACAAATTCTGCTGCGCCGAGCGATCTCCGAGCGAGGTCAGATACCAGATCAAGCCACGCAGTCCACCCAAGAAGACTGCAAGCGAATATGTCTTGAAGCTGCGCATTCAACAGTCGTCTCGATACATGAATATGCAATGCAGGAATTGAATAGACTTGAGGGCTGGTACGCGACGTGAGTACACTATCTTAATCATCTAGGTGAGTGTTCAAGCTGACGAGTATATAGGTATTTTCTCTTCCATGCGGCACTAGTAATAACCCTATGTATTATCAGCTTTCCACGCGCTGAGGAAACTGCATCCTGGCACGATGACGTTCGCTTGGCCAGAACCACTTTTCGCGAACGGCTTGTTGGAGATTCACTATCAGCCCGTTGCGTAGCTATTCTCGACCAAGTCGTGTCCGATGGCGATTTGAACTCAGGTACGCTGCAGGATCTGGAGTTGGACAAGGACGCTTTGAGCACGTTCCCATGGTCCATTGAGTCCAACGAGTTATTCAACTCTTTTGATTGGGATTTTACGACATCCGGATTTTGAAGTCGAGATATAAGAAAAAGGCAGGAGTTGCTCAATTCTCGATAACCACGTCCGGTTTGACCAGCAAGGACCGTATGAGTTCGCCGTTTGGAATGTCGTTCTCTTCCGCTCTTGCAACAGCAGCTGACATGGAAGTCTCTATACCAGCAGCAAGATGACGCTGCGCTAGACGGGTGCGGACAGTTTCTACAGGCGCATCGACAAACCATCTACAGAACGTTAGTGTGCGCTTATCGAGCAACGTTCACAAACATCACAAACCTTTCGTCACAGACTTCTGCAATCCTACTCCATGGATCTTGTTTCAGTAGCGTATAATTACCCTCGACAATTACGAGTCGCGTACGAGAGGATATCTTGATAGCCTCTTGCACGGGGTCTTTAGCAGCATGGTCAAAGCTGGGAGCAGTGATGCAGATGTCGACTTCGCCGTCTTTGGTAACAGGAGCATCTTTCAGTGCCTTGACAAGAGATACGCACGCTTTCGCATCGAACGTGAAAGGCGCCCCACGTCTTTTGAACGCTATTTCGGCATCCTTAAATGTTGACAAGATCTCCCGCGTGTAGTGGAAGCCGTCCTAGCGATCATTAGAAAGGCGATATTGTTGAAAGCGACCGGCTCCTACCATTGGTACAACAGCAACATCTGTGTTGCCTCGTGCAGCAAGCTCGGTGATGAGCGCATCAGATACCGTTGACTTTCCTGCGCCTGGCACGCCTGCAAGCGCAACAAGCATGCGACGACTGGGATTGGATGCTTGGCGAGACAGAAGGTTTTCCGTGCGCTTGGCTAAATCAAGTATGGCTATATGTAAGGCGTCCTTTCTAGATTCGACAGCCATTGTCGACTGCCTTGAGATAGATCGGATAGAAGTTTCGATAAACTGCGAAAATATACTGGCGAAGTTCGGAACGATGTGTTCATCAGAAGGCGAGAAGTTCTACGATGTTACGTGCGAGGCGCCATGATCTAAAGATCACGTTCGCATTGTGGAGTTCGGACCACAACCATCCGAGCATAAGTCATGCTGGAGCCCCAATTTCCATATCTGAATCAGGCAACTTTACCATGCGGGGAAACCTACATCGCACATACGGCTAATAGCGCAGACACATGGAGTATCGTGGGGTCGGACGACAGTGCTCCGAAGCTGTCCGATCCCAGTTATACTAATGAGATTTGGAGATGGACAGCAAAGGTATATAAGCGTGTGAGGTACTGCCACCGCTAAGCTATATGATTATATTGTATCCCAAGCCTCCAAGTCCGACGTTGACTTACTCGCAAAGAAGATTGCAGATATGTCTTCAGTTCACGATGTCACCGCCGCCGGGGCCACGCCGAAGATTGGTGTGTATAAGGAGCTGAGACAAAACCCATACCTCCTTGGACTATCCGCCGTAAGTTGGAATGGATCCTCGTTTGCTTGCGGTCTGAACTAACGTGTATAGTTTGCTTCCCTTGGTGGCTTCCTCTTCGGTTATGATCAGGGCGTCGTTTCTGGAGTACTGACTATGGAGTCTTTCGCCGCATCTTTTCCGAGAATTTACACAGACAGTTCTTTCAAGGGCTGGTTCGTCTCAACGTTGCTACTTGCCGCTTGGTTCGGGTCTCTCGTCAATGGACCAGTAGCCGATCGCTTCGGTCGCAAAGGATCTATCATCATTGCTGTTGTCATTTTCACTATCGGTTCTGCACTTCAAGCTGGCGCAGTGGACATTCCAATGGCTTTTGCGGGTACAAAACACCCCGAGAACGATGACTGTAGTCGTTGCTGACAATCATATTTAGGTCGCGCAATCGCGGGTTTCGCTGTTGGCATGTTGACGATGATCGTGCCAATGTACATGAGTGAGGTCTCGACTGCAGGCATCAGAGGTACTCTAGTCGTCCTTCAACAACTTTCCATTACGCTGGGTATTCTAGTCTCCTACTGGCTCGAATTCGGAACTCAATACATTGGAGGAGTACGTTGCGCGCCTGACATTCCCTATACTGGTGGCACCACGGCCGAGCCTACCTTCGACCCGCGAAACGACGTTGGCCCAAGTGGCTGCACCGGACAAAGCGACGCCGCGTGGCGCATTCCTTTCGCACTGCAGATCTTCCCTGGTCTCGTTCTCGGTATCGGCATGCTTTTCTTCCCCGAATCACCTCGATACTACTGCATGCGCGATAATGAGGAAGCTGGTATCCGAGCGCTTGCTCGAGTTCGTCGTACTGATTCCGATGATGAGACGTTACAAAAGGAGTATCTCTCTATTAAAGCAGAAGTCATGTTCGAAGAGCAATACAACCGCGAGAAGTTCCCTGGCAAGTCCGGAGTATCTCTGTACCTTGCCGGCTACTCAACCCTCTTCTCTACTTGGCCATCCTTTAAGCGTACAGCTATTGGTTGCTGTGTCATGTTCTTCCAACAGTTCATCGGGTGTAATGTATGTTCTCCATTGCACTCATCGCCTGACCTGGCTAGCAAGCTAACATATACATACCAGGCGATCATCTATTACGCACCAACAATCTTCTCGCAGTTGGGTCTTTCTGGAAAGACGACTGGATTGCTCGCAACAGGTGTTTACGGGATAGGTATGTGACCCTCTGATCTATGTTCAGATCTTTTGAGAATGTACCAAGACTTGATGGCTAACTCGATTTTCTAGTCAACACACTGTCCACGTTACCCGCGCTATTCCTCATTGACAAGATCGGTCGCCGTCCTCTCCTCCTCTGCGGTGCCGCAGGTACATGCATATCCCTCTTGATCGTCGGCGGTGTCATTGGTGGTTACGGCTCCACGCTGAAAGACCATCCCGCAGCTGGCTGGACCGGTATCGCATTTATCTACATCTACGACGTCAACTTCTCATACTCATGGGCGCCAATCGGTTGGGTCTTACCTTCGGAGATCTATAATATTGGTAACCGCTCAAAGGCCATGTCTCTTACCACATCGTCGACCTGGATGTGCAACTTCATCATTGGTCTTGTCACACCAGACATGCTCGAAACCATCGGATTCGGCACATACATCTTCTTCGCTGCTTTCGCCCTGATTGCGTTCGTGTTCACGTGGTTCTTAATTCCGGAGACGAGGGGCAAGAGTTTGGAAGAGATGGACGGTGTGTTTGGTGATAGCACTGCGCATGAAGAGAAGACGAGATTGTACAACATCGCGCAAAGCTTAGGACTTGAGGAGGCTGAGGCTGCAGCGTTTGACGAGAAGCCTATGAAGGCATTGCAGACTGAGGTAAGTAAAGTATAAGTATGGTGTACAGGGGGGTTGGCGAGACATTACAACCTATATCAGTTACTTCAAGGGTCGTGGACCACGTTGATTGATCATGGACATCTTAGTTTTAGGCATCGCTGGGAGCATGTGGTTTCCTCCTTCAATGACCTATCTTCAGATATGAATCTCCTCGTCCTTCCACTCTTTGAACTATGACCCATCGCCATCTAACAACGGATATCCTCTCCTCCACCTCCAGATAAGGAGGGACTTGCTCATTAAATAATTACACAAATTGGCCATTTCTGCTTCGTTTTCATTCATTATATCGGAGGAACAGAGAGAGTTGCATATAGTGGATACAAGATGTTTAGGTAATACACCTACATCGGGATTATAATACAATGTTACAAACAGCGTTGTGCCTGCATTTCAGCACCAGCACGTTCATCGAATCAATAAAAGTCGCGACATATGACAGATAGCTAATGTCCGTATAGATACTCATAGAGCAATCACGTTTCGTAGAGCGGCGAATTCTGTTGTTTCGCCTGGGGTGAAGGCGTGTGTTGAGTGGCACGTCTATTGAATTTGACTGAAGAATTGATGAGTATTAGCTGAACGGTAGAAAGTAGACGTCACTCACAACGACGTTGATCACGTTCGTAGGGCGCGACTGAGCAAGTGGAAGCAATGAGACCAAAAAGAGCAGGATATGTCGCAGGTGCGAAGCAGACTGTGCTGGTCGTATGTTAAGTTAGAGTGCTTGCAAGTGGGTCGATCCTTCGTAAACTGGGCGAGCCTGCTCTCATGCTGTGTCCTTGTGCGAATGGCAATCTGCACTGCCGTGTAACCTCGACTATGCAGTCTCAAATATTGGTTGCTATCCGAGGGCAACGCACATACGTGATAATGCAATGCGAATTCCTACACATGTAGCTAACTGGGTAGCGTTTAAGAGAAAAAGACAAGTCGCTGCGAGCCACTTCTGCAGGTTCCCGTTCGTGGCATCTTCTGTTGTAGGAACAGCCATGCAAGCTCACAATCGATATCACTACTAGCCTTGTTTAGGCATCAGCACGACTTTGAGATGCGAACTGTATAAGTGTATCATGCTTTGCATATGTTAACCACGAGAAAGTACGGTAGCATGACATCAGCGTTGGCGACCCCGCTGCACCTCCACCTCACACCACAACGAACTCACTTTCACGAAAACTTTGGTTGCCGAGACTGGGTTCAGGAACATTACCTGTACTTCTTATGTCGCGCTGCGTTTGCATAATTCCACTGTGAGCCCTAGGTTCAATTCGCACTTTGGGCACCAATCTGATAACAGATGACTTCTTAACATAACGACAAACGCAAATTCGCTGGATCTGTCATGAGTAGCAATACCCGTTAGTCACGTTGGTATTTCGCCACATGAGAAAAGCTTTTGGTTCGGCCGTCCATTCCAAAGGCTTAGTGTTTACATTATCACTTGGAAAGCGCGGTGGGCTTTTTGTCTTGAGCTTGGTCTCGTCAAAGAACCTCCGTTCTCACTCTTCCGGACTGAACCGCGAAACCCTTATTCCTAGCAATACCCATTATCCGAGCTTTTATACCCATTGGTCACGCCCTACCATTCTTGTTATAACAATCCCGTGCCCATCACCCCTGCCTTCGCCTCACCTCGACTCCTTCTTAGACTATCCCATCAACGTGAACTCAACCAGAAGAATATCACTATGTTTACCAAGACCATTCTCGTCGCTACAGCGCTCCTATTGTCGGCCACCCTTGCACTCGCTCAAGTGATGGCACCAGACTTTACGCCTGGCCGCTGTTCTTTTGACGCTGTCGTCTCTCGAGACTGCGACAACAATCAGATCACCACGTTCCTCGATGTATCGCCTTTCTATGACGGCGCTGGTAACCAGTTCATGGAGCAAACCGACTTCATTGATTTGACTGATGGACAGACGCTGACCAGCGTGGTTGTTGGAAAAGAGCTGAAGATTGGATTTGAGAGGGAGAGTATGTGCTGTGAGTTCTATCGTGCGTTCACTGAGATCTTTAACAGAACTGACGCGATATAGTCCTTTATGGCGACGCTCAATGGCCCAACTGGCATCACAAGGACGGTGAGTTCAGCTGCACTACCAAGCCATGGGAGGGCTCACCGCTGGACTGTAACAATAAGGATCGTGTCCATCGTGTTCGTATTTTCTGGTTCTTTCATACAATGCTCCTACTGATTACCACTAAAGTCCCAAGCTTTAAGCTGCAATTTCGATTGCGCGATGCCCGGCCCAAAGTTCACCATGAAGCGCGCACACTCCGGGCCGCCCCCGGATATCCTTGCTTCCCCATCGGAGGCTGTCGCCAGTGGCTTCACTTCTACCAATTACGCACCTGGCTTCTGCTCTTTCACACTCCAACTCTTCCAGCAGTGTCTCCATACGCCTTCTGAAGGCTGGCACAACCAGATGCTCGGCATGCTCTACAGCGTTGAAGACCAGAACCGCGCCACTGCCGTTAGGTATCCCGAGGGTACCGGCCGTATCGACAATCGCGCTGTCAGGCTCAAGGGCATGGGCGACTTGACAGTGGCGTACAGCTCGGAGGACAGGCAGACGTACTTTTCATTTGCTCCTAAGGGTGGCTACTGGAGCACATTGACTACGAGCACCCCGGACGCGAAGGGCATGTGCGATTGGAAGCCCTGGACGCGCGAAGAGACTGGTTGTAATGAGAGTCACCAGAATGATCACCCGAGGGTAAGATAGGTAGCAATCTTTTGGTGGTATGATACTGACGCTGTTGCAGCTTTCGGAGATGACATGCGGTTTCTTGTGTTAGGGGGTCTCAACGAATTTGCCATCTTTCTCCACGTTGAAGGATGCGAGATTGTCTTGCTAGTGTCAGCTAAGGTGGCGGCCTGGTGATAGTGTCGTTACTGAAGAGTGTTGAGGAATGCTCTAAATGTACCTTCCTCTCTTGCAGGACGATTGGATATCACGGGTTTGGGCGTTGCATATCTGCCATCATCTATACCCCTATCAATAGAGGCTTATGGGCATATCTCTTGCCTGCTACTTGCTTATGCAATCGCGCGCTAGACGAAGCTGTGACCAAACACCATTTTAATGAACACGCGATGTTTGTGACGTGTAAATAGCAATAACATATATCCTACGACCACAGATCGCATCATATCGCAACACAAAGAGATGGGGGCGTGTATGACGTTCGCGATGGCAGTGCACAGCGCATTGGCCGGAATAGTATTTGCTGTGCCACGCGCAAAGTGCACGAGCGGATCACATGCCGCGAGCAGCAGGTACAGCTGGGCATTCGGACGGGTCGTTCGCCCCTGACGTAAGCAACGGGCTACTCGGCTACCCGGACGCGTACCCCAGTGGTTTGTCAAGAGGTACTCGAGCACACTCACGACTGTTACGTGGTGTTTGGATCGAGGATTGGAGGAGCGGGTACGCCATTCCGCAATAGCTAAAGCCCCGCGCTCGTGACCCGCTCCCGAGCACTCGCACGCCTCAGTACCGTAAGCCAAAAGTCGACAATAACAAATAGCAGAATTACGCGCAGTCATACACGAACACCTTCCTGTAGGCGTTACCGTTGCGCAGAGAATCCGCACATTGCATGCAGGTACCGCGTCTTTGGAATTAAGGTGCCTCGGCGGTATTCCAGCCCTTATCAGAGCCAGAGTCCGCCAGCTCTCAGCCGTCGCAAGCCGACCGTAATCCACCACCACCATGTCGACTGCGGGCTCCAATGCTTCTCCACCGTCGCGGACACAGAATGCCCAGCACACGCGCACATACCAGGCCTGCATACCATGCAGGCGTCGTAAAGTGCGATGCGGTACGTCCGACGCTGTAATGAGCTTATCATGGCGCAATTGCTGATATGTATCACTTCTGCCTCTAGATCTTGGCCCGGTAGATAACCCACATGATCCGCCTTGCGTGCGATGTAGGAGGGAGAGTAAGGAATGCTTCTTCTCTGCGACGCGCAGGAAGCGAAAGGCCGACGGCGAGGATGACTATGATGAGGTGGACGACTACGAGGTGCGCAATGGCAGGAAACGCCAGCGCTCGGATGGCCTGCCAGAGCCTCTTACGATAACGACGGCGAACAGCGCGGCGTACATATCCCAGCCTCTGACTCCAGGTGGCTCCATCGGACGATACGAGCCGCTACGACGACCCAACACGTCAGGCGGCCACCAGCCCACGCCCAATGACGAAGAGGACCAGAAAGTGAACAACGAGACGGTCGCGACACTGCAGGCGGGCGAGGTCTACAGCGGACACGATGCGCTAAACTTGCTGTTCGAGGCTGCTGGCATGAACAACCACCAGCGGACAGGAAGTAGTTCCAGTCTCCAGCGACCGACTCTGGGCAGCACGCCAGGCTCACAAACCAACTTCGCAAGCCCTCGACCCAATACATCGCATGCGCGAGGCAATTCGCGAGCCACGGTCGAGCCCTCGGTAGATCCCGCTATACAGCAACCTATGCTACCCGACCCTCCGAACGAAGCTGCCTTCGCCGATGCTGTGAGAGCCTGGTCAAAGTTCCGCTTTGTTCGCGCAGGATGGCTCACAGCGAAGGAAGCCATCGCTTACATCGACTATTTTTACACCTTCTTATCGCCCCTTACACCAATCGTTGTACCAGACTATCGCGATCATGCCTTCCACGCAAAGCTGCTTAAGGAGGAGCCCATGCTGGTCATTACTCTCTTGACCATCTCAGCGAGGTATTCACAACCCAGCGGGTCGAGCGGTGTGGGCGCAACGTCTAGGTCATATCTGATCCACGAGAAGCTATGGAAGTACCTACAGGGTATGATAGATCGCATGATCTTCGGACAAGAGCAGTTCGGCGGCGGCTTCTGTGGCGCTGGCCAGCAGCCTGGGTCGGATGTAAACCCGCTATCGCGAAAGGGCCTACGCACCCTTGGCACAGTCGAGAGTCTGATGCTACTCACTGAGTGGCATCCTCGCGCACTACACTTCCCTCCTGGTGATGACGACGATGAGCTCGTTCTACCCGACGACCCGTACGAGGCAGGACCGAAAGCTGATATGTACAAAGGCGTGGGCGACAAGCGCATCGACAGTTGGTTAGAGCCGTGCTGGCGCAGTGATCGCATGTGTTGGATGTTGCTGGGTAACGCCATGACGCTCGCTTTCGAGATTGGTGTCTTCGACGACACGAATGAGACGGAGTTCGAAGAAGCCAATCAGCATCTCTCACATGCGACTGTGAAGGCCTACTATCGACGGAAGAACCATCTCCGCGACTTGCTCATCATCTACGTCACGCAGACTAGTGGCAGACTGGGTTTGACCTCTATGCTCCCCAAACTCGAGCGTGACGAGAACCTAATAGGCGGCCCCTCACCACTCGAGCTGTACAAGGAGCGTATCAGTCGCATCAAAGCACCTCCAGCACAGTTTGGTATGCGCTCAGATGGACAGCGCCTTCCGCTCGAGTCCATTGCTACCCAGGAGCGTCATGCTGTTCAAGATCTTGTGCTCGACTTTTGGGCTCGTATCGCCAAGATCATGGAGATGGGCAATCTGAAGCTGTTCTCTAATCGACGGAAAACAAGAGAGTTACTCAAGACGGGAGGTTATGAGGAGATGCTGAAGTTCTTCCAAGGTCCCTTGGTGGAGTGGAGGAAGTGCTTCGATCGAGCACCCCAGGGTAAGATATCACTGCGCTACTCCCACGTACTTTGCCTAACAACTTCTAGTTCCTGCGCAACTCCGTCACGTCCTTATCATAGAGTTCGAGTACACGCGTGTGTATCTCAACTCGCTCGCTCTCCAGGCAGTGGTAGAACGCTGCACACACAACACTCCGCTACAAACACATGCTCAACCTAATGGCCTGAACGGACGTGCTACTAACGGCAACGGTAACGGCAATCCAAACGGCAATGACGACGGTGGCGCTATCCCCTTCAGCACACTTGTAAAATGGTATGCCAACGATCGCCACTACATTAACGAAGTCATTGACGCGTCGCGCAATGTGCTCAAAGTGGTGGTCGAAGGCCTGCATCCTGGCGGCTATCTACGACATGCGCCAGTACGGACGTTCTTCCGTATTGTCAGTGTAGCCATCATTCTACTCAAGACCTTTGCGTTGGGTGCAACTGAGGAGGACGTAGCTGTCAGTCTCAGTTTGCTTAGCGACTCGGTCGATGCCCTACGAACGAGCATAGTCGACGATGTACACGTCGGCAACCGCTTCGCTGATCTCGTCGAAACCCTGACCCACCGGATCCGTTCGCGCTTCGTACGTCTTGCCGCCAACGGCTCGAGTGGCATCTCGCGCGCCGGTAGCAAGAGCCCTAATCAAGTACCACTGATGCCTCCGCCCGCTCCACTCAACAACACTAACCATCTCGCACCGCCATACATGGGATCTCAGCAAACAGGTTTTTCAGGCACTGGTACCAGCGTACCAGGTTCCCCTAGCATGGGCCTCAGTACAAGCGGTCGCGCAACACCTTTATGGGGCATTTCAGCCGAGCCTTACGACCCCAACAGCAACTCGATCAGCATTATGCCACCGCCTGGCAACTACCAAAACTTCCAGAATAACAACAATGGGAACAATTCGAATTCGAACGGCAACAACAACACCAACTGGAGTCAATGGGCAAACAGTGGAGCGAGTTGGGGCGCAGGGCAAGATCAAGATTGGCTTGCGCTGCCACTCGACCCTCTGCTTGATCAGTGGGGTGCAGAGATCAATCAAACTGCTATGGGACCGGATATCGGCGGTATGGACATGCTCGATATTTTGCTGAACATGGGAGGGCCACCTGGTAGTGCTTAGTCCATACATTTGGAGTTGGGATCGCGGAAGGTATGATGGACCCTGATACGTGGAAAAGTTTCAGGTTGTTTGTTGAGCAAGGTTCGGTAGATGGAGATGCTACGGTCACGACACAGAGGTTGAATGATCCTCCGATTCTCCAGCTGATCGATTACGAGAGGAAAAGTTGTACGCGCGATACCCAGGCTGTGGGCTGCGGCTAGAGTCCGCTTTCGTGCTAGTTTTATCAAGGTTTCCGTATTGATGAAGTATGTAGGGTTCAACAATAAGAAAAGCGCGGCGTTTGCTTTACTTGATACGTAAGGGTTCGCTCTTCCAAAAATGATTTGAGTGGACGTAGGGTACGGACTACATCACATCCTCAACAGTTTATTGGCCCATCTCTCCTTCAACGAAAATCCATCACATGGTGCCCGGCAAGTGTTTCTTCTTGTTGACAAAGGTCCAGTTGACTACATACCATGGAAGTTTTCAGGAGGCATCTGGACCGCCTTGACACCTCAGCAAATGAATTTGAAGAATATGAGGACGGCTGCAAGGAGGGCAAGAACATAGCAAATCGCAAGAGTGAGGTTGTTTTAGAGCCCAGATGTTCCGGGGGGCATGCAACAATGATTTGTGCATTTGGAAGAGGAGGAGACGATCTCCACGTCGCATCTTTTGGTCTTCTTTTTGGGAACGCAGAGCAGCAGCATGGAAAAATTCAAAAAGAATCCTTGGCGCTTCACTTCAAATCTGTATTTACAGAACCCTCATAATCAATCTCGAGCGTGAATTGTTTTCAAAGGAAGCAAGACAGTGTTTCCCACCTCCTATATTACACACCACCACTACCTCTTCAACGTCTTCTGCTTCTCCGCATCAACAACCACCTTCTCACCCGCAACTCTGAGTCCCTTCCTCCTCCTAACCTTATCGACATACCTCTTCGCGACATTCTCTCGATCCGCCAACTCACCCAAATCCTCAAGTTGATCTTCAGTGAACGGCACCCAGAAGGGATCCTCGTCTAGCATCTCAAAACCAGCGAACCTCAACTGCGGACTCGCAGATCCGGAACTGCGTTTCCGGATCTCGTCGCTGAAGCCGAATGACTCGGCGACGGGGAGAAGCGCGTTGATGGTGAAGGTCTGCGAGCCGGTGGTAGAAGCAGACGATGTTGAAGAGAGAGTTTCAGAGAGAATAGTTCCGCGACGGCGCGTCAAGACGGCGTAGACGCGACCGAGGACGTCGGTCGACGCTTGAATTTCACAGCTGTACATTGCGAGAAGCATGCGGGGTGACCAGTCCAGGAAGCCTTGGTGAATCGATGAGCGGACTGCTTTAATGACCTCACCGGTCAAGCGGCCGCGGTCTTGTGCGCTCTCATCATCAGGGATGTTGAGTATAACGTCTTCGAGAAACACTGCAATGCCTTGGACGGGCTCGGCACAGCAGGGACCTTGTGCGGTGGCGAGTTGGAAGGCGTATGCGATGGTAGAGGAGAAAGTGCGTGCGGATATGGTGCGGTCGGTGGAGTTGTCCGTGTCAGCATCTGGTGAAGACGATTCGCGGAGTCTGCGTAGGGTTAGCAATGAAGTCAAGATGCAGAGAGATGTACGCACGCTCTACCACATATCCCATCCTTGGTCGCGTCGACCAAGATGTTTGGTCCTATTCTCCGGGGACCAAAGGCTGTGATCTTCTCAATCACGTCGGTCCAGATCTCTTTCTGCCCCTTTGCCTCGGCAAACGCCTCCTTGAGCTGCTTCTTGAACTCTTCGAAGCTCAGACTCTGTCCGATTTCGCGTTGTTCAGCTTCTTGTATACCATCGTCCTCAGCACCGTGCACACGATGTGGGGCATGCTCTCCTTCGTCTTCGGCTCGTCGTTCGGAGTATAGCTTCTTAATCGCACCCGCATTCTTTCCTAGGAATTCAGTCACGCTAGATGGTAATGGACGGACTCGCAGGCGAACGGAAACGTGCTTGCTAGCAGTCTCACCAACAACGGTTCCTCGAGGTAGGTTGGGATCTTTAGGCGGATTCATCTCGGTCGCGGCCACTATCGACTCTCGGTAAGGTACAATAGCCTCACCGGCCTGAATCTCGCACTTGGCAAACCGCTCTTTGAGATCCTTTAAGCATCGCTCAAGATGCAGTTCGCCGGCTGTCAGGATAACATGCTCTCCACTTGGCAGCTGCTCGTACTCCGCACAAGGATCGCTTTGGACAAGAAGCTTCAAGCCTTTGATCATCTTGTCTAGATCGTATGGGTTCTCAGGTTCGAGCGCAACACGCACAATAGGTTCTGAACCCATCTGAACACCAGCAAGATTGGCAGATCCAGGAAGCTGAGAGCAGAGGGTGCCGGACTTTAGGATGTGGCCCTCAAGTCCACCAATGCCAAAGACGACACCAGCCGGCACTGAGGTCAATGGCTCCAAACCACGACCCATCATCAGATACAGGGCGGTGATTTTGACCTTCTGAGGCTCTGGAGCGGCATGCGGATTTGCTGGGGTGAATTTAGGGCCAAGAACGTAGACTTCGTCGCCAACGTTCAGGGTACCAGAGAAGATACGCGCGAATCCGATGAGATGCTCAGCTTCTACGTCTGGCTCTGGCGGCTCTTCGACAGGCGTCTCCGTTTCTCCAATAGCAGCAGAACTCAGGGCATCCGTGACCCCGCCGACGTCAGCATCCTCACCGTTTGCGATAGCCTGCTGCCGAGCAATCTCTGCCCTCTTCTTCCGTCCCATCTCCCTTGCCTCTTCAGCCGTGAGCGCACCACCTCTTCGCTTGTTCTGGGGCAATTCGCTAGACGGCACGGAGATCATCTTGCTGACATAGGCTACGACAGGATCGTCCTTGGAGGCTTTGAAGTTGGTCATGGCGTCGCGCACTTCTGGAGCAACGTAGTCGGCACCCGGCGAGCTATCGATGATGTCGGGCATGCGCTCAGATTGTGCTTTGGAAGGTGGAGGCAGGTATTCGGTGACTGAAACTAGTAAAGCAGTTGACAGTGGGAGCCAAGCTGCGAAGAGAGCCATTAGGAGTGCGCGAGGGTCGCGAGAGCGCATAATGTGTGCTGGAAGGTTAAGGTTGAGCGACTTGGTGATCTTCTCGACCAAAGCAGGATCTCTGTAATGAAAAGTATAAGTATATTGCTATGATACATGCGGATAAATCACATAAGGAAAGGAAATCCACGCACCCCTTCCCGTTGTTACCTCCTGTAGTGGCCTCGTATACGGCCCATATGTTGTCTAGGACAAGCTGGACGAACATGGGCTTTAGATGACGACCTTTGAGATGCTTGGAGCTGAGTACGCGCTTCGTCTTGGGGTCTAGGTAGAAATCGCCCCAAAGTACCTTTTCGAGAATGGAGCGCCTGATGCCTAGTTTTCGCTCATACAGGCTGGCGAACTGTCTTACCGTAAAGGCCCAGCCATCAATGGCACTGCCGAATATTACGTTGTTCTTCTCTGGGGCAAAGTAGATGTCCTCGTCGTCCTTCTCCTCGTACTCGGCGGGTGTGCTCGTGGTGTCAATGCTGTCGCCATTTTCTAGTATGGATGAGGATCGTGTTTCAGTATTCTCAGCTGCAGCATTTAGTCTCTCTTCCATCTTCTCGCGCCATCGGAGGTCATCCTCCATGCGCTCGCCTTGGTAGAAGCTGCCCATGACGGCGTTTACCTGTTCGAGCAGTTTGCTCAGATGTGTGTATGCCTCTCCAGGGCTCATCTTCAGTTCTGTAATTAGCCTGTCCATCTTATTGATGACGAGTAAAGGCTTCAGCTTCTCTATCCATGACTGTCGCAGCACTGTGACGGTCTGACTACACACACCTTCTACGGCGTCTACGAGCACGACAGCGCCATCGCAGAGACGCGATGCTGTAGAGACCTCGTAGCTGAAGTCTATGTGTCCGGGCGAGTCTATGAGGTTTATCAAGAATTCCTTCTGCTCTGGCTGTGCTTCGGGCGCGGACCGTCGCAGGAGGGAAAAGTATAGGGAGATGGCGGACGACTCCATGGTGATACCGCGCAACTGCTCGTCGGGTCTCGAATCGAGGTAGCGAATCTTGCCGGCAAGTTTGGGGGAGATGATCCCATTGGTGGCGATGAGGGCATCTGTAAGGGACGTCTTGCCATGGTCCTGCTGCATTCAGCACATGTCGCATCCACGCGCATAGTCAGCCAACATACCACGTGAGCTAAGATACAGATGTTCCTGATGCCATCAGCCGCCTGCTGCAGCGACACCAGCTTGTCGCTCGGAACGACAGGCATCCTGGGCGAGTGCGGTCGAGACTGGCCGCTACAAGGTCTGAGGCGGTTGTCGTGTTTCGCGTATCGAGGCAGGCCAGTAGAGGGCGGGGGAGGCCGTTTCACTGCAGATCAGAAGCGCGCAAGCCAAAATGGGCAAATTGGAGGAGGGGTCCAAAGTGCAGCAGGTGTTGAGGTTACAGATTTGTTGTGTGGTTTTGGACGATGGCGGCAGATATGGATGAAACAAAGGCGCTACCAAGGTCCCTGCCAAACCCATCGTCACTATGGCTCATTTTTTGGTGGCGGTCCAGCTGCACCAAGACGTCAGACCCTGCTGACATAGCCATATGCAACCCAACGGCCTCCCTGCCGAAGCGTCGCATGCATGCCCTCCCGCCTTGGATAGTGCTTGCTTCGTCGGCGGCCTCTCGTTTGACCTCACCACTTCGGCCTTCCTGCCTATGATGTCCTTATAGCCTGTGCGCCTGCTGTCGCTGGTGCGGGTTGCGCCCCATGCATTCCCCCTGTCCTTTCGCTCGCCTGCCGTCTGTCGATCTCCCATAACACTCGGGATATAACCAATGCGCTCGAGCATGCCAACGCCCCTATAGCCGACCTTCACTCATACCACCTAGCCTGCAGCCACTCATACCGCCCACCCCGCCTCCCGTGAATGTGACACCTACCGCCGACATGGCAGCGACACTGGACGGCCAGCACACGCCCACCAAACCCATTGCGATGCGCTCTGCTGGCATCAAGCTGGACCCGCCCAATGTACACAGCATCAAGACCGTCAGTGCCAGCATCGACATCATGTCGCCCGTCAACCAGAACGGCTGCTTCGAATTCGACCGCATCATCAAGGCCGGCACTGTCGTGAAGCGCACGAGGAAGACAAAGGCACGCACGCCGCCGACTAGTATGCCATGACGTCTACTAACACGTGCACAGCAATGGAAGCCCGTCTACATCGTCCTGCGCCCCAACTGCCTCTCAATTTACAAGGACAAGAACGAGACCAAGCTGCGACACCAGATCAACCTGTCCGAGATCACGGCAGTCGCGCGCCAGAGGGACTCGAAGAAGAAGATGGAGCACGTCTTTGGCATCTTCTCGCCCGCCCGCAACTACCACCTGGGCGCATCGACGGACAAGGAGGCTCAGGAATGGGTGCACCTTATACGCACCGAGGCACGCATCGGCGAACACGAGACTGAGATGACCATCATGAGCCCTACAGCCGGGAAGAAGACATTTGCAGGCTTTGGCCGGCCCAATAGAGAAAACATCGTTTCGAGCTCCTCCGAGACAGAGCCGAGGCCCACGAGTTCCGTCGCCCCAGAGAACATGCACAGCGCCCGACGTCCCTCACAAGCCCTCAACTACTCCGGCGGCGAGCGCGCCTCAATCTCCGACTTCGACTTCTCCGACACCAACCAAGCCTCCAACAACTCCCTGCCCCCTAGGACACCGCAACAGCAACGTAATGCGAGCCAGCAGAGCAGCATCGGCGCCACGCCCGACGATGAGCGCGTAGTATATCATGGCTGGCTATATGTCCTCAAGTCCAAAGGCGGTGTGCGCCAGTGGAAGAAGGTCTGGGTGGTCCTGCGGCCAAAGTGCCTTGCCTTCTACAAAAACGACGACGAATACTCGGCGACCCATATCATTCCCTTTACCAGTATCATCGATGCCGTCGACATAGATCCCGTCTCGCGAAGCAAGCAATACTGCATGCAGGTCATATGCGAGGAGAAGAATTACAAATTCTGCGCTTCAAACGAAGACTCGCTAGCCAAATGGCTAGGCGCGTTCAAGAGTTTGCTGGTCAAGAAGAAGGATGTGCCCCAGACACGCATACAGCAGGCAACTCCCAACACGATAAACATTCAACCCGCAACCCCGAGCCTCTTGCCTTCACCTATGTCACCGGCCCAGCAGCCTCTCGCCATTAGATGACCCCCGCTCGCCCTCCCAAAGCTCCTTCCAAACACCAATCGTACATACCCTGGCACCCGTATACTCTCCGACTAACCCACCCTCCACCGCCACCACTAATCGCGCCAACACTCCCTTGACACTATCTCCTTATGATACCATTACGATTTACGACTTCAGTTTTACCGCCGCCCATCGATGGGGCCCTTTGATACCAGTTGGATACTCTTGCTCGACGATATTGGATATTGCAGCATGTTCCCTCGCAGATTGTTTCCTTTGTCCACAGTTGCCAGATTTAGTGTGTAGTAGTAGGCCTTGTAATTGCCGGTCGCCCTTGATCTGGGCTTGAATTCAGATTTCTTAATTTTACTATTTGCACAATTTGTGACCGTTGCGAACTTACGATGGGACAATATTATCAAATATTCGAAGGATCGCGTGGCATGGCCTGGCGGCACGGCACGCGTGCTCCACTTGCAGCCAGTTTAAGATGGCTGGCCTGATCTGACGCTAGCGAGGAGCTGAGCTCGAAGCTCACTTGCAGAGCCTAGCGTCTGACCTCGCATCGCTTTAAACACATCATGTCTTCCTCCTTTTTGTTTCGTGACATTACAGTAGCTTTGTTCTGCATGCGCTTATTGTCGATGCATGGGGGGTCAGATGGAAGATACAGAAACCTCGCGGCGTCCCTCACGCCAGGATGAGGTTGTTTATCTGTGCGACCATCAGGGCTCTCGTTATGTTTTCCCATTCGATCGACTCCGGTCATATGAGGTACAACTTCCAAAACGAGCTTTTTCGTACTGACGAGAGACTTTCCAGTACTGACACGTTCTACAGGCTGCCAAACAGCTTTGGAAGGAGATATATCAGAATTCAAATCAAAGCCGCCGATCTAGGCAAGAAAAGATTGACAGCATCGAAGATGGAAGTTATAGGATACAGACTATCGACGGCGCGACCATCCTGCCCAGTGCTTGGGATGCTATCGTTAGACCGAATTCGACCATTCAAATTGAATTTACCGACAGTTCGCACATGAGTTCACCACCGCGGTCGCGGTCGCGGTCACGGTCACGACCAAGTTCGCGAAATGCACGTCGTGTAGAACGTGTTCGAGACAGTCCCGAGGATGTGCGTGCGGTTACCTTCGAGGTTCTGCATCCGATCTCGCCCACGCGAGGATCAGAAAGCGCCACCACTACAGAAGATGAGTCTACTGGAAGCTACGCCTTGGACAGCGATGAAGAATCACCTTTTGATGAGCACGATATCACTATTGACAGAATGCCGCCACCTCGTGATGTAGTGGCTCCAGTGGATAGTGAAGGCAACAAGCTCTCTTTCCAGGTGGAGACGAAGCGACTACACCTCGTGCCGCCCAAAGGACCGGGAAGCCAAGGAGAAGTTAAAGAAACGATAAGCGGGAACAAAGATGTGACCGAGAGCAATGTTGAAACAAGAAGAATGATCAAAGTATCGATGATGGAGTCTGAGGGTCGGAGTATGCTTCAAATCTGCACCCTACCAGGCCCGGAGAACACTCTGTTACAAGCGAGCGTCGCATTTACGTGGTACCACATCAGTGCTGCACAACTCGACTTTGATCGCTTCCGAAACCTTTGCTCTACCATCCCACATCTCTCAAGTCGCTTGCAAATCCTTACCGGCGAGATGTTGACAAAACTGCAAAGAGACAAAGTTAAGCCATTCCTAGGCGGTAAATTCATCGAGCCCGGTACCGTCCTTCGAGCAGATGAGTCTGATCAAACGGACCCTCATTCGGTCATATTCAGCTGCGTGCCCTATCTCGGCCTCGAGCAGGCGAAAACGAAGTCTCCTGGTTTAGACAATCCTCTGTTTCCGCCACGCACCTTGATGCAGTCGTTCTACCCATATGAGCCAGTTCGTGAGCGAGACGAGGAGCAATCCTACAGGAAATTCAACAACGATCACTCCCACAACATCATCCACGTTCCGAACCTTTGGATCATGAATATTGGATCAAGTGTCGTCGTAACATGCGGACATGAGCCTCTTCCTACGACTATGGGAAGGTCAATCAATATTGTTGAAGGAGATATCAAGCAGCTGGGCAAGAAAAGCACTGTGGAGAACGAGCTGACAACTGTTCGTATCACCAATCTCGACGGCCGTAAATTTGATTTTCCTATCAGCAGCTGCAGGTCCTATTTTCAGCTGGAAGCGAGAACTCTCGAGCTCAATTACACCCCTGGAGATCGCGTGCTTGACAGTTGGATCAAAATGGAACTTCAAACACGAGATAGCAGTATGATCGTTGGCCCTAGAGACTGGAAGAGGGTTGTTACCCGAGCAGCCGATCTTGTTGTGATCAATATCACGATTTCAAGCGACCAAGACGATCGTAGGCCAGGTGAAGATGCATCTAACTCCGGCCAAGCGGCAGTAGAATCCTCCACATCAGTCCCACCTTTTTTTAACTGGCCGCAGTCCAACAACAACGGTACATCGAGGAGTGACGGAAAGTTCACAGCCCCTAGTACATTGAACCCACACGGGCTCACCACTTGCTTGGATCAGGTGGAAAAGGCCATGACATCTAAAACCCTAGAACATCCTCGTGACTCTGTCGACTACGCTTTTGCATCGACTGATTATTACCAAGCCTTGCCTGAGGCGAAGTACAGTGATGTTTGCACGCATCAAGCCGAATTGAAAGACCGCGCCAAACGAGCAAGGCAACCAGTGTCAGGCATTACGTTCCATCAAAGAATCGTTAGGACTCAAATCTCTGACATTCTCGAGCGATCAGCGGAACTCTTCGACACTATCCAGGCAACTTTGAAACTCTTCGTCAATGACTTGGATTGTAGCGTCACACTGCGCAAAATTTCGGGCGCCTTGGAGAACATCAACAACTATGTGAGCTCCATAGAACAACGTGGATCATTTGAACCTGGCCACAAGCCCTACTCTGATCCTGAGTGGAAACATCCCGATTTGGTTGATCGTGCCTGGTACATTCGCACCTCTGCTCATTCCCATCCGGTGTCACTTCCGGATGCCAGTGACAGACTGAAGAAGTCAGTCTTACGTTGCAGGCGGTGTAGTAAAATGAGGTCGTTCGACAACCCACAGGTTGCATTACATCATGTTGAGCGACATGCAACAAAGTCTATGGATGCAACGGGAGTAAACACTGGCTCAAGGCCTGATAAGCCCTTGCAGATTACACCTTTGGATACAAATGTACACGACTGGGTGATCAATGACGCGCAATACAGGCTCGAATATACCAATGACGGTGCTTTAGCAATACTTACTCAAGCCGGCACAGCCGCGAAGGATATGTTTGTTCAAGCAAGGGATCTTGCTGAAGGAGTTCAGAATGAAGATGGGCAGATGTCCTCGCTATATAATAGGCCACAGGAATTTGTAGAAGCATTTCGCAGAATTATTGTCTTCTATCTAGCGATTGAGCGAGCGTTACACGAAACTAGAAAGGTCTACGAGCAGGATGATTTTCTCCGGGACACTTACAACCTGCCATATTCGGAGATGGGTCTTGGTGTACTAAGGGGCTTTGGCAAGGACGCACAACGATCGCTGCGTGTTACTCGGCTTGCATTGTGCAAAATGGCCAGACCGGAACCGCCACTTGATATATCCAAGCATCTCTCCCTGGGACCGGAATTCGTATGCGCATGGTTGATGAGGAGGCTGCTGGTGAAGCCTTTCGAAAAGTCCAAGACCGTAGGCGACATGTTCCGTGAATACGTGACCACGGTTGTAAGTGTACCTTCCTTCCATGCTAGATGATCCTAGCAGAGAGTTTAGCAACGTACCATGAGTAAACAACAGCACAAACACCACAAAAGGACTTCCTTAGTTCTAGCTAACTCTCTCTAGCAATTCGAAGTTAACGACCGACCAAGCAAGCGCCTCCTTCGGGCCATCAATCTCATCCAAGAAGAGTTGCAAGTCTTGATCTCAGTAAACACGTGGCAAACTAATCTTGTTCAAAACTACTTGAGCGTTCTTGAAGACTCGACGTACGAAGCAGACATGCCATCTCGTCGAGGCATGTTTCCATATGAGCGCACTCTGATCGATACTTGTCTAGACCATCTCTCCTTGGCTCGAGAAGACTATGTGGATCTTATTCGCCGTTGCGGCCCACTCTCTGATCGTACAAAGCAGATGCTTGAGATCAATGAAGAAGATCACGGCAAGGCCATTATGGTCTTCACAGTCGTTACGGTCATCTTCCTGCCGCTTTCATTTGTCACCAGCTACTTCGGCATGAATACAGCTGATATCAGAGACATGAACCAGAAGCAAAGTCTGTTTTGGAGTGTTGCTATACCACTGACAATTGTGACGGTGGGCTCCTGCTTACTCATCGGGTATAACGGCGATGACATACGCCATTCGATGGCATCAATCTACCACAAAGCTCTGGGACGCGATGAGAAGACCATCGAAGCTGGTGGTATAAGTGTACCACAGCGGAAACGTCCACTGAAGCTCAACAGCGGATCTAGCAGCACAACGGATTCCTTCAGCGGGGCCGGCGAAGCCGAATTCGCCAGTCCATTACCCGAGATACCTACCAGGGCATATCAATTTGAGACAGAAGATGCGTGGTACAATTCGCGCTACGAAACGACCCCCCAATGGCACGTATCACAGGAACGTATATACCGACCCGAAGTTCGAACACAGTCTTACGCCGAGCCCATCTCCATGGCACCACAACCACCACCGCCTCCTCCTCTGCCGGTGCCACGATACAGGTCTTCACGCCTAGATGACTACGATATGTACGACGAGTTCGTATCAGGGACACCCAGGAGAGAAAAACGTCGCTATGATGATATCTATGCAGACCCACGTGAGCGATCTCATTCCAACTACTACTACTCCAATCGAACAAGGCCATACCGTTCAGTTCGCCGAAGCAGTATCGAAAGCATCCTGCGCAGCGGCCCACCACCAATCTCAACACGATCAGATGTACGACGAGCGGGAATACATGGCGCTACAACTGCCTCACACCGAAGGGTATACGATGAGGATGAATGGTCGAGGGACCACGGAGATGAATATAAATGGGTCAAGAAGTCACGAACCCGAAATCAAAGGCATGACAGAGACGATAGACGCCATACAGTAAGACATGCGGTACCTGTTTCTGATGAGTATGGGGTTCCTGAGCGGCGGCAGCGATCTACGGGTATCGTTCGCGAGGACACATGGTAAAGCTGGATCAGGCCATTCAATGAAAAAAAGAGACACACTGTTTCTTCCTTTCACAGCTGTACTTCTACTATTGGATGAAAACTCACCGTTTGTAACATGCGATACCAACATGCTCCACATGCTTCGTGTTTGCGTGAAGAATAGCATCACATTCAAGTGAAGATGGAACGAAGTTTTCAAGCACCTATGCATTAACTATTACTACAGGAAGATGTCAGTAGCGACAAACTAGCAATTTTGTTCAACCAAAGCCCGTTAACAGGATAAGGTCAGCCCTTGCAGCTACTTCCTCATTACGGGCGCAATTATTCTCCTCCATGTTCCACCATACGTTGAAAACAAGAAAGAACAACCAAAAACGTGCCATTTTCTACTCATGTGCGCATGCGCCGTGGCGCAATCGTGGTATCATCCATGATCAAAAGGTAGGAAAGTCGTAATTATGACTTGCGGCCCCCAAGCATACCGGGTATCACTGGTCGACGAACAAGCATCTAAGCGCGGCCCTGGAAGACAGGGTTCTGGTCACCGAAGGTAGTGTTGTACTCTCCAGGGGCCGGAGCACCAGAGGGGTGAGTGGCAGAGCTGGTACCGGTAGCGGGGTTGTTAAGACCGGTAGATCCAAGGCCAGATGAACCAAGACCAGATGAGCCAACAGGGGCGCCGGTGCCAGTGGTGTTGAAGGCATCGTCGACCTGAGTGCCGAAACCGTGGCTGCCACCAGTGGTGGAAGGAATACCGCCAGCCAAACCAGAGGCAGGAGCGCCACTAGTCAGACCTTGACCACCAGTAAGGCCTTGACCGCCAGTAAGACCTTGACCGCCAGTAAGACCTTGACCACCCGTAAGGCCTTGGCCACCAGTGAGGCCGGAACCTCCAGTAAGACCCTGGCCACTAGTGAGGCCTTGACTAGCACCAAGACCACCAGCATTGCTGTACTGGCTATCGTACTGGTTTGCTGATGGGTTGAGGCCTTGCGAGGCACCAAGACCACGAGACTCGTCACCCGAGCTACCGTAACCGCCCGCACGGCCGTGAGGCTTGCGAGTGACCTTGCCAACCTGGGGCAGGCTGGAGGTCTCCTTGGCAGAGCCAATAGAGAAAATGGGGCTTTCCCACCTGTCACCCTTGGCAGCAAGTTCCTTGTACTCGGTAGCCTTGGAAGAGATACCTCCGGGCAAGGAGATGTTCTTGAAAATGGAGTCGTGCTGAGTGACAGCCATGTTGACTTGGGTGTCGCTGGCCTTCTCCTTGATCTGCTCCTTCTTCTGCTTGCCCTGCATGATGCGGTGCTGCACAGCAGAGGCGTAGCGCTGGTACATGTTCTGGATGTTCTGAGGGTCGGGGTTGCGCTTGGCCTCAGCCTCGGCACGGTCTGCCTCAGTCTTGATATCGAAGAGAATGCCGTCAATCTGGTTAGCGGAGTCCTTGATCTGCTTTTCCAAGACCTTCTGAATAACAGGACGCATGACCTTCAGGAGAAGAGGCTTGAACATGTTGAAGAGGAGCTTGTGGTTGCTCTTCTTCATCTTGATCTGAAGGTTCTTAATGTCAGACTCAACCTTGGTGACCTTGAAGAAGTGGGTCTGCGCGTTGTTCTCGCGGGCCTTGTCAGCAGTCTCCATCTCGACCTTGAAGCTGAAGCCGGAGCCTCCCATGAAGATGTCCATAACACCCTTGTCGGTGATGGAGGGGAAGCCCTGCTTGCGCTTGATGTAGTATGAGACATCCCTGAGGTCCATCTGTACACCCGAGACTGAGAGCATAACTTTGTTCTTGTTCTTGCTCGAGATGGACTTGCGTCCCCAGCGCCAGTAGTTGTCTGAACCAAACTCCAACGAGTTCGGGGCAAGGTTGTCACCCTCAATGACTAGGTTCTCAACGACGGCATCGACCATTGAGTCGCTGTATTCGATACGTGGGATGGGTACGTAGCGGACGTTCTCGAAGATGGAAGGTAGGATGACGTCGCTCAAGTCCTTAAGAAGGTGAGGCTTGAAGACGGTCTGGCCATTCTCATCCTGACCGAGGTCAAGGAAGAGCTTGTTGACGGACTGAGCGAACTGCTTGTTCTGAGGGTCAGCGTCGAACTGCTCGCCAATGAACTTGAACTCGTCAGCGATGCGGTCAGTGTGGCCACGGTAGCGGCCACGGAGGAGGCGGTGACCGTCATCGTAGATCTGGTTCCACTCCTCGTTGCTGCGGTCCTCAAGGATGAAACCTTGCTGCTGTAGGGTCTTGCGAATGAAGTGGTTAATGCGAGTGAACCAGTTCTTGAGCTCAGGGTCCTGGTCGGCGTCCTTGTAGACCTGGTTGATGGACTCGATGAGGTCGTCGAAAGAGGTGTTGTTAGCGAAACGCTCGAGCAGAGTCTTCATGTTGGTCAGCCATTTGTTTTCGGAAAGGAAGCCTAAATACGCACCTTGAGATTAGCTTCAGCATTAGTTAGAGCATCATTCTGATGCGCACCTTGAACGGAGCCCTTGCCCTGCTGACCTAGGTTCCTACCATGGCCAGAGTACTGCTCGGCGAGGCTGAGGAGAGTCTCGATGGCACGCTGGTAATCCTGGTGTCCCTGAATCTCGACGACCATCTTCTTAAGACGCCAGATTGTTTGCTCGCGACGCTCCTCAGGCATCTTGCCCTTGAGGTAGTTGTTCATCTGGTCACGACGGGCGCGAGCCATGTTCTTGTCCTCCTCAGAAGTGTTCGCGTCAACCTTCTGCTTGGCAGTCTCCAAAGCACCGCGAGCATCGATACCAGTGCTCTGACCAGACTGGCCCTCATGGGCGCCGAGCTGGGCGGTATGTTGAGGATCACGAGAACCGTCTGGGTTGGCAGCCTGGTTGATGTCCTTGGCATGCTCCTTCAACTCACTCTTGGTCTCGTCCCTGTTCTTGTTGCCAAAGGGCAGGCTGTTCTTAGCTTGGTTGCGGAGGTTCTCGCGGTTCAGGTCGGAGGTGTCGTGCCAGGTGTTGTCCTCAGCAGGCTCGTCTAGGCGGTTAAGACGGTCTTCTGAGGGCTTGACCTTGTTGGCGGTGTTTTGAGCGGCATCGCCAGCCATGTCACGAAGAAGGACGGTAGCATCTGAGAGGAGCTTCCTGAACTGGCCATTGCTGATGATGAGGGTGCCGAGAGTCCGTAGACCATTGAGCGCCTCGTTTCCATGTTGCTTTGCTGTGTCCTTATCAACAGGGGCATTAGGAAGGTTGGCGCTATTGCCTCCGAGGTGCTCTGCCTGCCAGATGAAGTCCTGGAGGAGGTTACCCTCGTTCTTGGTAAGAAGTAGGATCTTGGCCTGCTCGATGACACTCTTTAGGTCGGAGACCAGGTGTTGGCCTTCGCTTGACAGTTTCTTAGACGGTGAGTTGAGTGCCCTATGTGCGAGCGCCGAGTTGAGCGCAACATCGATCTGCTGGTTGGAGGGGACCTTTCCATTAGAGAAGGCTAGAGGTGGTTAGCTTCATTTATATTGCTGGTGCGACGCGTCAATTGCACGTGTTGACTTACCTTCGACGATGCCGTAAAGTTGTAGCTTGTTGTTAACGTCCTTCTCCTTCTGCTTCAAGTCCACTGGACCTGCTTGGTGTTAGTAATGTTTTGAGGGCAAAGCGGGGTAGGTATACATACGGTTTACGGAACTCATGGTGTAGGACTGCTTCTGTGGGTATCAAGGTGGGGTATCAAAATGCGGACGCAGAGCTGAAAAACAATGGGAGGTAGGGTGGATGGGTATTTCGAGGTAATGGGTATCAGTGTGGTTTGTGTGGGAGGGAAGGCGGGTGAGGGCAGAAGCAGCTTTGTATTTGCGCTGGCTGGGTAACACGCGCGATTGCAGCAACTACGTCACTCAGTCGTAGCTTCCCGCTTGTGAAGAGTCTGGGCTTGGAACAGCGACCGACCACGGCCAACTTGCTTGACCCCGCGACTACCGGCCATGATTTTCCCGCTGCCATCGATCGAGTGCCGTGGACGTGCAGAGAAAGCAGCGCGGCAGCCCAATTCCCTGATGATGTGTCGTCCAATGCCACAATGGTGCACGCTTTCTCTAGGGCACGAGGCCAACCACGCCCGAACGAGGTCGCCCTGGCCTGTATGACGAGCCTATGGATATGTTTGGGGGATCGATCGGCGCCAGGTTGCCCAAAAGATGCCAAAACATGTGTCCCGGTTGCGTCATGGGTAATTGAGCTGTGCGCCACAATCTCCATTCCGTCTTATGCGAAGTGTGGCGCCAACCCTCGTATGCAAATTCTTCCCTGCAACTACCCGGAAATCTTTTCGACCGTGCATTTCCTGACTTCCTTTGCTTGTAACACCCTCTCAGTCAAACCACAATATGACCGTCCACGGCCACCCCTTCCAGTTTGTGTTGTTTTATGCGCCACATGTGAAATACCAAGCTTTCCTTGGCGACACGCTAGACGGCTGGCCCACTACTAGCGCGAGTACCGCCGGCCACACCGCTCGCACGATGACGACGTCCATCTTCCAGTTCACGACATCCAATCTCGTGGGGCGCCAGCTCATTCGCCACCGATACACTTCAATGGGTCCTGCTGGCGCGTCGCTCTCATGTTCCCAAGGCCATGAGCGCCACACACGCATCAAACAGCTTCTACCCCAGCACGTGAAGTTCGGAAACTGGGAAATTTCAGACAAGGCCAATCCTGGAAGCGCTCTCCCTTCAGATCTGCCCGCCTTGAACGATCTTACACACAGACTTCTCGACGTGCCTGCGTGGTAAGGGCGAAGATCAGCCGATGCACTAAGCCTGTCAGCCGCTGTCTGTGCCCCAGCGTACATCACTACTTGTTTCCAAGTGTTAGAGATGCTCTTATGCTCCTGTCGCCAGTGCTTGGTACGTTCCGAGGCATAGATTCACTTTAACCAAACACACGAACCATTGGCGGATTAGTCTACGAACGACACATCTAAGCGCACCGCAACCACACCGGCCGCTTCTACCGGCTTGTCACTCCTAGTCCCGTGTGAACGCAGGAGAACATCTTCCCAGAGGCATTTGGCGTGCTTTGCCGCATTACTTCTACGCGTCGATAACCCACGGAGAACCGCAACGATGCCGTTTTTCTCGAGATGACAGAGTACGGCAAAGCGATCGAGCTGTGATTCGAGTATATCAAGAATATCGAGTAGACTAGTGACAACGGGAAAGAAATGGGCAAGGAGTACAATTGAGCGGACCGTTGAGTATTTGTTCATGACAGTCGGTAATTAGTTTCCATCTACATAATGTGGCGGTTCCTTGCGAGTTTGTGGGTTTGGCTGATGATTATCTAGCGACACAGCATTTACCCGTAGGTCAACTCGCTACACCCATCTTTTTGTCTTTTGTACAACTCCGCAGCCCACTCCTAAGGTGCTAGCTAGACATGGAAGAAGTTCTCGATGGCCGATCAACCTCGACAACAAGTACACCGATAATATTCTTCATGACTGTAACCGATTAGTGATTAAATTTGACGAAGATATGAAGATACGCGGGAGCGCTTGCTGCGATACCGTTGACGTTGTGACTTACAATGTACACATCGCTTGCCTCCGCCTTCGCGTTATACGAAGGCTACTTACTGGCGATAACAGAGACAATGCTCTCTGACAGGGCTGTTAGCTTTGAAGTAAGAATGAGTGGAACAGGTAGCAAGCGAAGGGTGCTGTATGACACAAACTTGATTCATTACCACGTTGTTTCGAGTCAATCGGTAGCATGGAACATGACTCGGAAAGATTCTACAGGAGAATATATATACTAGCGAGGAGCAAGATTTTCCTTTCCTCAGCGGTGCTAGGAGTACCAAGATTCTCGCGGAAAGGTTGTCGCAGCTCTAGGATGCCGTACTCGAGGGAGTAATCGGAGACGGATAAGTGAGAGGCCATGGTGGAAACTACTGTAGAACTGCAGGGAGTAAGCAATACAGTGTTGGGGAACCGGCGGAGTATTGTAGTAACCCGAATTGGGCGTTAGCAGACCGTAAGGGGAGTCAATATATTACATCGTGGATCGGTAATGGGAGTCGCGGGGTGGGGTTAGGAGTCGTTGCGGTCGAAAAGGTATCTACACATCCTCAAAGCTTTCCTTTTGTGCGAAAGCGAGCTAAATACCTGTGATAGAGTATATGCGACATTATACAATCCGTCTCGTTGTTTTAGCTCTTGCGACAAGATAGTCACTCCAATTCTTCCGGATCGCCGTCAACAACACTTCAAACTTGTCAACTTTATGAGCGAATGCTTTATCGGACCAGCAGCAATTGTAGTCATATGTGCAATCACAAACGTCGAGTCGCTTTCGGACGCCACCGTCACACGGCTGTTGCTCTTCCCCCAACTTCATAAGCGTGTCGATCAAGTAAACTGTGTGGATGAAATCTGGTATGTAAAATGGTCTAAAGAACTGCGTTTTGTCACCTACACTACCAAGTCGACGATATTAAACATCCCCTCTTTACTCACGACATTACTTCCGGCCATTTCCACGAAGCAAGTAGCCGCCATTCTCATCATCGTCACCAATCGGCAACATTTCAGCCTTCCTAACAGCCCTGAACAAAAACCCCGGGTGTAGGATCGCCATGGTGGCCACCACCCCAAACATCAGCGCCGCATCGAAGATATACAAGTACGCCTCTGTCTGATAAACCTTGCTCTCCGGCCCCTCCACGAACTCTGCCAGCCGGAATATGCTCCGCACAACGACTAGCATGCTAACGCTGTACAAAGCCCACATGTAACGCTGCCATTTTACATGGGTCCGGAGTGACGTGGATGTGGGTTCGTTATTGAGCCTCCGGTGGAAAACCACAGCCATCAAAATGAAGAAGGCAAAAGCGACCAACTGCGTACCCAGCCCGGCGATCACGATTGTGTTTCCTTGTTTAACTCCATCGGGATCCCCGGAAGTCTGCATCGCGGATCCCATAATCTGACAAACAAAAGAGCCGATGTCAATTACAACGTAGATTTTCGTGGTCCAGCGCGGGTTCAGCACAGCGTGGTGTGTAGCATCGAGAGCGCGAATGAGGCGGCCAAGAGTCATGTAGATGGTCGCTGCGAGAAGCGGCGCGGCCGCCAGGATGAGCATGAGTTGTATGAGGTAAGGACTACCGTTTCGGATATTGGATGAGGACCATGCGCGGCCATAGTAGCCTGCTGCTTCGCCTATGGGTTTGACAATTAGTGGTACTGCGTGGACGAATAGATGGGGTATGGTGACGCACCCACGCAACCCAGAACGAACGGAATAAAGAACCAACTTCGCAGTGGTATGAGCATGATAAGGTGAGTGAAGCCTCCGATCGCGAATAGTACTAGGAATGCGTAACCAGCGGGTCCAGAAGGCGTGTAAGGGTAGAGGTCGAAGTCTGCTTCACCTCTGGAAATGAGACCGTGAGACGCCATTTGTGATGGCGATAAATGCAGTTTGATAAGAAAATAAAAACACAAATGAATCGAGATAATGGAGGACAAGATAGGGGGTAGTGAAGCAGATGACAATGGCTTCAGTTGATCGTTACCGACGTTACTATATACTTTTTTCCTAACGTCCCTAGGTTCTCGCATTCATCTCTTACGCTCTCTTGTCTCTCTCAAGCATTACTTTAAGAGGCGCAGTGCCGCGCGGCATCTTCTCGGTTTGGTGTTCGGATGTTTCGTGTTAGTCTGCGGGTCTCGTTGCGGAAGAGAATACGTGGTAATACGAAATAATGCGCACCAGATTACGCGATTAAACGAGGCCGCTTACGGTTTCTCTTTTTGGCAAGTACAAAGTTGCTTCTCTTACTTAAAATTTCTTCTGTCCGCCTGAGAATCCAAAGGTAACCCATATGGTAATCTTACAAACTCTATCCATCCGATCTTCGCCGCAAGCAATTAGCTGCTTGAGAACTTCAATGCAAAGAAGGGGAAGCGGTCTAATCCATGGAATTCGATTGATCCTGCGCTTCAGTTGGTGTTACAATTTCTTTTGAGTAAGTCCAATCTAGCCTTCTTTCGCCACTTGCGCTTTGGCAATAAGGGAAAGCACGACGAATTTCCACCGGTGTGACCGGAATCCCCTACGTTACGAAAGGCCATCCCACGAGCGAAAAAGAGAAGGAGAAGAGCAAGTGGTTACAAAAGAGCTGGAAAATATGGCTTAGTGCCTGAAATGCGTATTTTGCGACTTTTCTAGTCAAGATCGCCGATGGCCAAACTCATGCTATGATGAGTGCATCATATCAATCTGTCGAGAAAAAGGGAGGATGCGTGTTTTATTCTGATGGATGAGGCGTAAAGGTCAAACACGAAGGACCAGAACCCGATATCATGTCAGTATGCACGTTTTGTGTTCTGTCTTGCGTTCTGACTCGTGCGTGAGACGGCTCATGCATACTTTATTAGAGATAAGGAGAATCATCCAGAAGAGTACTCCGAGCCTTTCTGGTCTTTGGAAAAGCACAACGGGAAAGGTGAACTCGGCTGCGCAATAGAGACGGCAGTTTTCCGCGATATTGTCGCGACACTTATTCAACAGGTCCACGGCGCCGAGATGCAACGTCAGTAGATTGTATCCGAGATGATTGACTCGAACATTGTTGTACAGGAAAGTTTCGTCATGGATCCCGTGAAGCCTACTTGGCCGAGGCAATTCCTGACCCGAAATTTCTGGAAGAAGCTAGCTGAAAGACCGTATGGCAAGCAAGTGACTTAGGATGAAATGGTTTCATTGTCAAGACTTAGCACGTACGTCTTGAGTTCGTGGTCGGCTGTCAATCTTGTGATATCGGGAAACAAAGTTAGAGATAATACCGCGGGGGGAGATGATATGGAGATACGAGAGGAAGGGTCGAAAGCTACTAACGTTACCGTGGTGGCCTCTACATTAGGTACATGTAGTGGCATCAGGAGGGGAAAGGGAGAATATACAGGAGAGCTTGAAGAGATTTTCAAACACGTAGAGGGTACCAAGTTTGAATCATTTGAAAAGAGGATTAAGTTGACTATAAAGATGAACCTAGCGGTAATACCTTCGTGCTGCGCCATTCGAACACGCAGGCTTCTTTAGCACTGACATCCGTTAACACATATAAGATGCATGGCTATAGTATAAAGAGTGATAGTAAAGAAGCATACCTAGAAGATAGCGATAGCTCCCGGTGGGCTCCCGATGCCGCCTCTGACATGCAGCGGCGCACTAGTCAAAAAGAAGGTATATCGGCCCATTTCTTTACACCTCTGACTAAGCTTCTCAAGATCCCACATTTCGCCGATAGCGGTACCCCAATGAACGAGGAGCCATTCGTGAAGGCACCACCCGTCTTCGAATTTAGGTGGCCAGGCCTCGAAAGCCACGGTGTCACCAACGAGCGCGGAGAAATGGCGGTCATAGAGCCAGCGAACAGTCTTCTCATTGGCTTGAAGACCGATGGCTACAGTGTTATCGCGCGTACCACTCTTGCGCTCCGCTTCGTTCGCGTTGCTAAAATCGTCAGTCATATCGGACGAGCTGTGCATCTAGTAGAGCAACGTACTTGTGCCATCTCACGTATCCGCTGCGTATCATCATAATGTCGCCCTGCTTTACCGTAGTCCCCTGCCACTTCAGAGTCTCTTCGATCTCATCAATTGGAATCTCATGCCTCGATACCGCACTTGGTGCCTTTCCGTTCTTCTCTTCATACCAACTAAGCCAGTCGCAAAGCACACCTCTTCCGACAATACCGCCCCTTTCACACCATTTATGCGTCCCGTTCGTAACGCTCTTAGCCGCTTCCTTATGAGAGAGACCGTTGTAGTACATGCCACTAGCCTGGTGTGCGAAATGCTTCAAACTATCCCACTGGGACCCAGCCTGCGTGTTGATGTGAAGTTCGTCATCATTAGCGCAGAATTCGGAGAAATTTGCAAAATCAATCTGCTTTTGCTCCAGTTCTTTGCGATTGAAACCCGGAAACTGGACGTTGTGGAGTTCCCAGTCAAGTTGGATGTGCTCGCCGGTGCTGATCTCCTTGGAAGCGGCTTTCACGACATCAGAGGTGAGAAGGTTGATAGCTGTCAGACAATTAGATGTGCAGGTGTTACTTCGTGTGGGAGCTACCTTACTTCCGACTTCATCCTTCTCCCCATCTTTGTCAAAGAAACCCCATATGCTGCCCTGCGGCATATCCTTCACCTTCGGCAGGTCATCGAACGCTGGAAATTTGTACTCTTGTCCAGCCATTGTCGAAATATCGATACTTCTTCTATTGCAAATTCAGGTGGTACACCATGAAAGACTCGTTTTAACGTTGCTTTATGCAAGGCGTCTTGAACGCCGAGGTCAATGCTAAGACCCCGCATCCGGTGCTATCCCGCATCATGCGGAGCTTTTCGTCGCCATAGCTTCAATGACGTCGCAAGCTATCGTTTAGTGCGTCTTGAAAGTGCTGGTCTGGAGCCGAAAGAAGTTGGTAGACGGGCCCGCTTCCGAAAGGTGGGGATATCGTGACTTAGCGCAAGCTTAGGTAATCCGTCAGTTCGGTCTTATGGAAACAAAATCCAGGCGCTATACATTGATACCTTCAACAGACTTCCAAAACTCCGTTTGATAACTGCTAAATCCGCACTTGTTGCACTTGTAGTCTGCCATGATATGATGCGACAGTTTCCTTTTCAAGCAGTTGACACACTTACTCGTGGTGCATGAATGCAGTTGGTGCCTCGGGCAGACTCAAAACACCGTCAGTAATACCAATAAGATACACGTCAATGAGGCCACGTCCAGTCTCTTGGACGCAGTAGCTGGTAAATTCGAAGAGAGTACTTTAATTGGGAAAGAAGGAGGCTCGTCAACGAGAGCTGCACAGACTCGTGTCGTACGATATCGCTCAACCATTTTGGGATACTGTTGCGAATTGCGGATTACTACTCCCCGAGTTTTGTTTCAAGGTGCATGTAGAAAGTAGCGGATGAGTATTGATTACGTTGTCATATACCTAATCTGGCTGTGACATGGGAAGGCATAGGTGTCCCTTGACATTGTTCCCACGTCCGATATTTGGCACCCCGTGAATACCTCTTCCGTAACTAATCAAACTCGACCAGGCCATCCTTTTGATGTGGAAACGGCACGATTCTCCACGATGCGTCTAGCTGTTTCTCACAGCCCAGCATATAGCTTGCCTTCTTGAAGCTTCTCCGCCGCGCGATCGGGGAAGGAACAATGAATATCCCACTTCATCTAATCGTACACCAACGACACCCTACATCACCTTCCTAAGAGCTAGCTCACCGCCTCTGTCCTTTTTAGCAGCCGGCAAATGACAGGCTGCACTTATCGCCGCACTGAAACTACCCACGAAATCCGTTCCGAAACCCTGAGGAATGAAGCCTACTCCATCGCCAACAATGAGCATGATGCTCGCGACTATGGTTACAATAATCAAGGCGGTGGGAGAGTAGCCGCATATACATTGTACATCTGAAGGTGTACTGCCTTTGAGATTGTAGAACCGGATACATAATCAGCTCCTACTTGATGTCCAAGACATGTTCATGTGCGCGACCTACCTCGATAGCTGCAAAGAAGATGCTCTGCGAGAGTATT
The DNA here is from genome assembly GCF_907166805.1 of Alternaria atra. Lineage (NCBI taxonomy): Eukaryota > Fungi > Ascomycota > Dothideomycetes > Pleosporales > Pleosporaceae > Alternaria > Alternaria atra. The sequence continues at coordinate 1,876,122 of NW_025091331.1, forward strand.
CAATACAGCAAGCCACTGATCGCCATGAGTGGTATAGTAAATTGATCCGGTAGCAACAGAAAATACGTCGACCTTTGCGATCCTCTTGCCTCGCTCGAAATTTTCAATCCCTTCCGAGCGTATGCATATGATGCCCACTCTTTTCACAAAAGCATGTATGTTAGTAAGCTATTGTACGAGAAGTATATACCCGGAAGCACGATCTGTGATATGTCCGCTATCAGAGTGTTATCTACGACAGAATCGACAATGTATCATGAATCATATCCAATGAGTGTTCGAGCGTCGATAGCACCAAAACGTAATGCAGCGAGATGCTCATTTACATAACAAGACTACTAACTCAACGGGTCATGCTTGTAGTATCTTTCTACCTATGTATCCGACCCATCCATCTTCTTGGCCCGACAATGAAACTATACCGTGCACTTTCAATGTTCTTAGATGAAGCGAGGCATAAGTTCAGAGTCGACAAGTTTGGCTGCTCCAAGAACGAGCCTACCGCGTCCCTCATTGTAATCAGTGGTTCTTTTCTAATACAGAGAGCTGTATATAAGAACAACACAGCCTTCATGAGATTTAGCGCTGCAACAAGCGACGCGATGGGAATGCTCGATAGAACTCGACTCTCGGAGACTCTCGTTTCGCGCAAATAGTACTGCAAAGGGTCCGTCGAGTGGTCGAACCCAAACATAGCCCCGTTACCAATCTTTGCTGATACAGTCCAGTTTTCTCTATGGATCTGATCTTTGTACCAGTGCGTGAGAGGTGGAGAGGACTACCAATGTCGGGCTGTGCCCGAGTGTTGACTCCAGCTCTTCCGCTAGCTAGACCCGATTGGGACATCTGGTCTTAAGAGTGGGTACGACTCACAACTGGTCGAAGGACCACTGGAATCATCGAATGTAGCATGTGCAACAAAGTTTTAGAAACCTTTGCATTGTCTGGAGAAGCAGTAGAGCACGTAATCATTCCATAGCCACACTTTCCGTGTTAGCCGGTTTTACGCCAGCCAAGCCCAGCAGTTGACCCCGCCAGCAGCTGAACCTGCCTGTGGCTGTACTCCTCACATCTTTACCTACGCGCCACAACGATAACCTACCATGGCCGAACTCATATCGGGCATTTCCAAACTCAATCCCTTTGCGAAAAAGGAGATCGACGATGAAGAAAAGGGAGATTTTGTTGATGCGGGGACTGTAGCGGGAGGCGGCCACGCATCGCGGCAGTCGCATATCACCAAAGACAAACTGCGCGTAAGCGAAGCACTCAAGAGCTTTCTCGTCAAAGAGGGCGTTTTGCAAGAGTCGGAAGCCGGCCTCAAACGTGAGGAGCCAACTACAGCGCTGCGAGAGCTGCTCGATAGAAGCCACATTAAGGTTCCGGCGGAGGTCATCAACAGGGATCATCCCCTTCCCGAGTACTTCATCAGCTCATCACACAATACCTATCTGATGGCGCATCAACTCTTTGGCGAATCGCATGCTTCTGCTTACGAGATCGCGTTGCACACTGGATCTCGTTGCGTTGAGATCGACGCCTGGGACAACGACGATAACAAAGAAGAGCCAAAAGTCACGCACGGCTATACGCTCGTCTCTAACATACCATTCCGCCAAGTATGTGAGACGATCCGCGATGTTGTTGACAAAGAAGCTGCCAATGAAAGGAACGCGGCACCTATCATGATCTCCCTAGAAAATCATTGCGGTGCGCATGGTCAGCTCCGCCTGGCACAGATCATGCAAGAAGTACTTGGCCCCCGACTTCTCAGCAAGGCCATTCGCGACAAGGGCACACGCGAACAAGATGATCCTAATAAGCATGAGCATGTTACTCTTGCTGAGCTTGGAAACAAGGTGGCTGTCATCGTGGAGTACCATCTACCCAATGAAGAGGAAAGCAGCAGCAGCGACTCGAGTTCTGACGAAGAAGAACAGAAGCAAGCTCGCCATGAGTATGCAGAGAAGAAGAAGGCTACTAATGCTGGTATCATTATCCCTGAACTGGCTGAACTAGGCGTGTATGCTCAGTCGGTCAAACCTGTCAATAACTCCTGGTTCGAAGCAGAGCTTGACAATGCGCCTCACCACCAGCTCATCAATGTCTCAGAGTCAGGACTTAGAGCCCACCTTCCTTCCAACAGCGCTAAGATCGCACGGCACAACGCGCACCACTTGATGAGAGTCTATCCCAAGGGAACTCGCATCTCCTCCAAAAACCTCGCACCAGTACCATTCTGGGGTATTGGCGCTCAGATATGCGCTCTCAACTGGCAAACTTTCGGCGCAAGCTCCCAGATCAATGAAGCACTCTTTGCTGGCTCTGGTGGCTATGTTCTGAAACCGGCGGCTCTTCGTGCCGGAGGCTCTGGCAACCTCAACACTGGACGTCGGAAGAAGCTTCGCCTGCACGTTGCCGGCGCAACAGACGTTCCTTTGCCAAATGACCGCGACCATGATGACATCAAGCCTTACCTAACATGTACCCTTGTGCATCCCAACGATATGAACAACATGCCACCCAAGCGCAAGACCGCCCCCTACAAGCCCCACAAATTGACCAGCTTCATGCACAAGGATAACTCGCCCGCCAACGATCCTATCTGGAAGGATGTCCTAGAATGGGAGTACGAGGATAACGAGCTGACCTTCCTGCGCCTGTTGATCAAGAGCGATGACAGCTTCTCGCGCAACCCAATTTTCGCTGTTGCAGCGGTAAGGCTGATGTATGTTACGCCCGGATGGAACTTCATTCGGATGCTGGACTTGGGCGGCCATGAGACTACATGTACGCTGCTCGTCAGATTTGAGCTTCTGGACATCTAGGAGTATTGTGCCGGCAGTGAGTACGAGAGTGATGAGCCGGCCTGTAACAAAGGGTGGTTGTGTAAGGTCGCAAAAGTGCACGAGAGGTTGTGTGGTGATGGAGGGAGTTGCTAAGCATCTTACATTACTACTAAGTTGCAGCTCTTTATTCAGACCTAGCAAACAACGTATTAGTATACGATTCCCAAACGACTTGAACCATGCTAGTTCTCCTCGGCGTCATTTTCCGAGCTTTTCTCCGAAACCTGCATATCTCCGCAGATCCTTGCTCTTCTGGTTCGACTCTAGAACACGTATTCCCGTCCACTAACACCCGTTGATCTCCACCTTTTGAAGCCTTCTCCAAACGCCCGAATACAAGCGCGAGCTTCTTGCTCCCGTGCCGAATTGAGACATGCTCCCGTGGCGCCTCAACGCTCCCGCGCATTTAGTCTTGTAGCTAGCCGGTGATGTCAACGCCCGCACCTTGATCCCAGTCAGCTCGCTCTTCGCCCCACCAACTAGGTATCGTACGTTCACGCTCGGTGAGTATGAACCGATCCTTCATCAAGCGACGCCCACGCCGCAAACACGCATGACGATAACGCAGTTTTACAGGGACGGCCCGTTGTTGACTACAGTGGGGGTAGTTGTATCGCTTACAGCCGTTGGTGCATCGTCATGCTTTCGGATGATTAGCATAATGGGAAGTGATCAACCGGAGTTGGAGCATGACATGAGCATACATAACCGAGGGTCTGCAAATAAGGGTGTTTGTATGGCTGTTGGGGTATAATATGTGGGCTAGGAGGGCAACTCGAGCGAAGGTCTGCTACTGGCGCATGCACGCTTATGAACAGGTTTACGTCTTCTCATGACCTGGTTGTGCATGGTGCTGTACCGCTGTCTATAGTGAGCCTATCATAATGCAGAGATGGGGCGATGGAGCGGTAAAGGTGAAAAAGCAAAAATGGAGGATGAAAGCATACCTCAACGGATTGGGCCCATGGAATGGTAGCTGTTGGCGTTATCGGCGATAGCTTTGGATGAAGATCAGAATGTGTGACACGATTTATTACAACTTGTACTGTAGAAGAGCCTGATAGAAGACACCGAGATTCGTGAATGCGTACGAGAATGACTCAGACCTTCTCCCCGCCACTCAACTCATCCTTTTCACTTTCTGCGACATGGCCCTCTTTTTCTTCCCGGTCTCTTGAACCTACTTCCCGCCCTGATGTCATTCCCTCCATCTCTAGAATGTGGTTCGGTATCACCACGCCCTCTTCGGTTCGATCGTAGTTTGTGTCTTGCATGTGATAGACCCCCAAGTAGTAAAAACTTGCGATTCCTATCACATAAAACAATAGAATACCACCTGCCTCGGCGATGAACGGTATCTTGATACTGTCCAGACCGAAGCAAATCGCTTCGCCCGCTCCGAGCACGCCACGAAAGACACCGACATAGTGCGTGAGTTTCTGGGGAGAGTTCGTAAGAGCGCCGATCCAGTAATAGACAATGTTATGCCACAGTTGTGAGAAGACCCAGTTGAGCATAAAAAGGAAGAATATCCATCCAAACTCTGGTTCATCCCAGTCTGTAGGGTTGGTAGGCGGATTGTTGCGGTCGTACTTTCGAGTCCGGATCTGGGTGACGTTAGCACGTAATGTTGAGCGGACAGTGTCTACGCATACCATCTCCCAAACCCACGCAATGACTAGAGGGATGCAAACACCTGTCAAGCCGATAAGTCCGCGCTTGCGGCGACCCCACCCTGGGTAGTCCAGAACGTATTGCAATGCCCACCCTGCTGGTATCTGCATGACAACAGCGATGAAGGAAAGTAGTGAGCGTGTACGGAGATTGTTATTGAAAGCTGCGACGGAGTAAGCTTTGGTTTGTGAACATCTCCTGAAGGCCTACCATTGACTGATCCGCTGTACACTAAGAACCCTTCAGCTGGTAAGAATGCCGGCAACATCATGAGGAGGACGGGATCTGTGAAAACTAGCAAATTTGTTCTGAGCTCCTCCCATACTCCTCTTGGACGATCAACGGCGACCACGGAGCCATCATCTCTCGTGAGCTTGTGTGGTCGAAGCAGAGCTAGGCATAGCAAACCACCAATGACCATGATGACGATGAAGGCAATGTACACTGATCTTGGAACGCCAGCAACGGTGTCCGAGTTCCTGTTTATGATAACCGGGATGATACCACTAATCACGGACCCAAGCGCTTGCATGTTCATCAGTATTGTCGCGTAGGACCCTTTCTCTCTTTCTTCGGGATATCCGGTTGCAACGTATCCGGCAGTGATGAAGACCATACCTGCACCAATGCCAATGATAGGGCCAGCTGCGTATGGATAGCCTTTCTTACCTGTCTCATCGTAATACCAGAGAGATCCCACGTACACAGCGTAAGTTTGAACGCCGATGCACATAGTGAGACCAGGTCCAAGCTTGTTTAAGATCGAACCACCGAAGGAAGATGAGAAGAACCATACTATAGGATAATCAGTATATGTCGCCTGTAAGCCACGTATATGATTGTGTACCTGCACACAGTGTCGCATTGACAACCTGGACTACCTGCGCTGAATCTGGCTTCCCACCACCAGCTCCTAGGAGGTTCAGCGCGACGTAAATACCAGCAGAGGAACCAACACCAAGGCCAGCAATTAGCATCTGAACCCAAGGTCCATGGTAGCGAAACTGAGGAAGGTTCAGGATCCCCATGACGTTTTACGGCCAACACTCTAAAAAGCAACGCGACACAAAGTTGAGCAAGAACAAAGGATAGCAACAATGATGAATGCGGAGGTGGACGTTACACTAACAAAGAGAAGGGCCGAGGCGTGGGAGCAAGATAAACTTTAAGCCATCTCGAGCTGCGCCTTCCCCAGGACCCTGAGAATCAAGAGTGGGTGCACAGCACTAAGCACAAGCATGAGCTCACACCCTCAACTCGAGGCAAGCAAGGGCAGGTCGCAGCCTCCACCGATAGATAGCAACATGTCAGAAGTTACTAGGGTCCTGGCGTATGGCGTTCAGGGCCCATAGGTCGGTCTCCTTCATTTGGCAGTAATCGTCGTTTGCATCCTAGTGGCTTCGAAGGCTAGTGCGCAGTGTGCTTACCGACGAACCAAAACTTCGTGATAGCGGCTGGTCAGATGCTAGTGTCAAGCTCCCGTAGGGGGCTAGCTGACTCGCTAGGGGCGGGTTATCAACCTGTAATGGAAAGCTGGTGGCCTGGGCCAAGGAAAAGGAAATTGGAGAACATTGGAGAACGCTTGTCCCGCGCTGGATGTTGCATCTTGAAGAAAACAGTGTTTGGAGTTGCTGCACTTATACAGTAATGAGACAAAGCACAGTTGCACTTAATCAAGGAGATCTGTGGAAACCTCGGTAACCTTTCAAAGAGGTGGGTTGGGTTGGGTTGGGTTTGACGTTGCACCTTGGTGCTGCAATTACGTCTACTAATACCCCGAGGACTGCTCCACCGTGGAGTACGCTACGCAGCCGCCGTCAGCAAAACCACGACACCGAGCGTACGGAGCCGATTATCATCAAGGAACTCGTGTCCACTGTGATGGAATTCCCCAGACGGGCCGTCCCTTTGGCTGCCGTTTTTTTTCTCTCTTTCAATCCCAGACCTGCCGACAGCTGACATTGATGCGCTTCGTACCCATATAGCCCTTCCATTTTCTATAGGCTTTCTCCTCAGCTGCTGTAGAGCCTGGTGTACCTGCCGGCCAATCTGCAAGGTAGGATGGGCATGTGCTAGGTATCGAACGCGCCATCGCGTGCCACGCCCAGCGAGCATCGCCGGTCAGATGCACAACATCGCCACTGTGGACTCGGATAGCGACACTTCTAGGCGCGTTCTCACCTTCGCCATCATCCTCGCCTCGCGCCATGATGAAGACGCCATCGCATCCGACACTGAAACTTGCAAGCGCTCGCTGACACTGCTCGCTGACGTCGCGATGCACAGGCATGAAGTCTTTGGCTGAGTACATCAAAACCACACCAGATTCGGGCCGAATATGAGGGAAGAGACCAGTCACAAGCATTGACAAATCCTCTGGGAATGGCGTTGCATGCTTTGCATAACTGCGAGTCGGCCAATCGTATTGTTCGCCGAGTGTTAGCCAACGAAGCTTGGTGTACAAGAACTGCTCGTTGTTGAGAGGTTTCAGTTTGTCCGAGAGCTTTGGCATTAGGCAGTCCTCTGGAGCTGCCCGCTGACGTAGAAAGAAACTACTGTCGAACCGCAGTCCGTCCGATGTGGGTTTTGGAGGGTATGGGATATCATAATCCGCCTGGAGGTTGATCTTATGGCCTGGATCTGCCAGATCTCTGTGCATAAGACACGACGTGAAGAGAACTTGCGTCTCAGGTGGGAGAAGTCCAGATATAACTTGGAGGCCAGGAAAGTCGCGATGTTCGAAGATTTGCGCATCTTTTGCAGGTACAGCGAGTGGTTTGCCCCTCGCATATGCCTGGCAAGCAGCTTCGATCTGAGCCGCGGGGATGATGCCTGCAGGGCGCCAGATATCTTTATGATCTTCGCTAAACTGGTCGCGTTTACTGAGATCAAACATGTCTTGGTCGGTATCTAGGTCAGCTTTACGCATGCTTTGGTATCGCCAATGTTCTTTCTGAATGAATTGTGGCGGCGTAGCATGCGTGTCATGATGCACCGAGCCCTTCTGCAATGGTCGTTAGCCAAACCCGTTCATTTTGAAGGGGCGACATACGAACGTGCTCGGTGGTATCCGTAGACAGGTCCATTGCCGCGGTAGGACGGTAGAGGGGTTGTCGAACGAGGGGGTGAATTGGCACCTGGATTAATGATTGCCTTCTCAGCGAGACATTTAGTTGCCCCAGAATTCGCATCAATTGTTATAGGAGCGTAGAGAGATCGTAAATGAGTTTTGCAGAATGCTTAACTGCATGACTGGTATCACGGAAGGCTAGCCCCACGAAAAGACTGAGCGAGAGGTGGTTCGTGCGTTAGCTTATCGATAAGCCAGCGGGCTGTTTGCGATTCAGGAGGCGCTACGTGTTGTGCGGTAAACATCGCTTTCGTTGTGGTCTGTATTACGGACAGTTCGTGTGAGGTCTGATTGCTATAGAGAATATGATACCTTCGATGTAAGAGACATCATCATTTGAGCAGCTGATGTGGCCGCAGTGCGATAGGTGTCGCATCGTCGCCCACCTGCAGTGTCGACATCGATCTTAATGATTTATAGCGATACGTATGATGGCGAAAACTAATTATGTGCTAAGATATCGAAATACCCTATCAGATAGTATACAACAAATGTGTCGGTGATTAGTAAAGAGAACAAGGTCGAAGCGCATAGCAAAGCGTTCCTGACGCAGCACAGCCTCGCATGGGGCCACAATGTCATCACATCCAGCAACACGGAAGCAACAGACCGCTTCGCGCGTGATACAAAAAGAATCTCTAGTATTTCTACCGTAGGATAATCGAAGTCGAATGCCAAGCCAGAACAAGACTTTTCCAGCAGGCACCTCAGTCTCATACTCCTTACTTAGGTACCTTGAGCTGAACACCGCCCACTTTACGTTCAATCGCCTTCTCTCCATTGAAAAGAATAACTGTCGTAAGAGCTTTGCACTAACGCGTCCCATTTGCCTGCTGTGCCTGCTGCGCATGCGCTACCACCCCGTTTGTCGTGGTTATCGCCGGGTTCGCTTCATCCTCGTCTACTTGCATCATTACAATGCAAGTGCAAGTCGCGGCTAACGATTCATCGGTCTCTCCCTCGAGGATATGATCAGCGCTATCGGTAACGTACGGCTTTCCGAGAAGTTCGACAACATGGAGGTGATTGGGGGTAACAAAACACGCTGTGTATATGTTGCGATGGCGTGCACAATCCTTTTGGGGTGCATGGGACTGGACTGTACGATGTCAGTACCCCCTAGTGAGCACTTTGGGAGGCCAGCGCTACCTGTGTCCATGGGTATGCCGGTACGCTGGCATTCTTCTTCGGTGGCCCACATCCCAACACAGTTAAGGTCACTGCGATGAGCCTGCATAGCAGTGCCAGTGCGTCCGTTACCATTTATCTCGGCAGAGGCACTGTGCTGAAAAGGTGACGATGAGGAATGTACTTGGCCATCAGGCCGGAAAGATGCATGAGTACCTGCTGATATAGTCACCGCCGTTGGGGCTGAGGGAGCCATTTTCTTTGATGGAGCTGCAAAAAGAAAAGAGGGAAACTATCACTGTATCTTAACAGCCGTGCGCTAGTCGTTACTTATACTTTGACTGCCGTGGCATTGACTGGGATACAATGAGCCATTCTTCCTATGCGTGAGACACATGCTCATTGCGCAGTTCTAGGAACTGAACTGCGCCTGGCAGCGCGGAGTCGGATAACTCGATCCATTATCTCCTTGTTCATAATTACACTAGCTGTATGTAGAAGGTTTTGATATTTAGCGTGATCTCGGGGATGGGGGTTAGATTCCGCTGCAAACTCTTGTACGTATGGGGCAAGAGTTGGAGGACGCCCTACACTGGTGTGGGATCGTGGCTGTGGATACGGAGCCCAAGCGAACTGCTCGGACCGGAAGATGCATGACCATGGCACTCATCGCAGCTTCCGCGGTCGAATCGGATAAGAGAACTATGAGGGTTACAACGGGTTCATGAACATGAGCGCTCGCCGGATGATATCATGCATCGGATGTAGCGTCGCTCAAGCGGTGAAACAGAGGTGCCTGTGGAACGAGTATAACCACACATGGACTGGGAATCAGCATTCCGAAGACTACCGGCATTTCGGGTGAATGATACCGCTTTTCGACGTACCACCCAAGGTACGAGCAATAAGACCCATCAGGTTCCAGCGTGAAGGCCAGAAAAAGAGTCGCCTCTCAATCTCTTGGATTATCGAAGATGGCTGCTAAGCACTCAGAGTACTAGGAACCACCAGATGGCTCCTGGGGGATCGGCTCAAAGCGTTCCTTTCCAAGGCTGAAGCTGCACTATTGTAGTTAGCGAGCTACTGCCTCAGGCATGTGTGCGTCTCAATCTGACCTTCATTGGTGTAGATAAGGGGCGAGGTGACAGGATGTTGAAAAAAGCTGCAAGGTGACGCCCGCTGTGCAAGGCATGAATCAATAATGTGGTAGACATCAAGCTATGTGTATGGGAAGGTTGCCGGCACGCAGGGGTGCAGGAGATCTTGCAAGGCCTAACCAGCCTTATCATTCCAAAGAGGAAGGAATGGGATGCTGGACCGCTTCCCCGTAGACTCTAAAATTGTGTGAGAATGTCGTATTACACACCCTCGTGGTGTTCCCTGATTGGATGTCACCGTACACTTGCACAGCCCTGCCCGCTACGTATGAGGCAGGACCGCACAGCCCGGTCCCCCGTCCGTACATCCACGCGGATAATCTTCTCTAATTATTCAGTAGGACGTAACACCAGGAAGCAGCAAAATTGTGGGAAGGTTCGATTTGGTGGGATCCATCTCGGCGCAATGGAGGACGAAGGAACGACTATGTCTTATGGCAGCAGAACACCTGCCGCCCAAGCTACTAAAGGCTTGGTTTTGCTCTGATGCTCTACAGTGTAGCTTAACAACGCAAAAGATAAGACGTGGAATAAGGGTGCGCGAACGAAGTTGCGCAGGAGCAATGGTAGAAAGGCGGCGGTACTGTGAATTATCTGTCCACACGAAGATGGATAAGTAAGGCGTCAAGTTTCTAAATACGTCGATATAAGATCTCGTTTGGTTTAAGTCTTCTTCTGATCGGCGATTGCAGACTTCTGGAAGCCTGTTGTTGATGGAAGGCACCGATTCCTCGGGTCCACGCAACGATAGAGCGCCCAGCGCTGAGGCCAAATGGATTGCCAGGTTACCGGGAAAACATGCATCTCCCTCTGCAGGCAAAGATCCGAGGGCTTTCATATTCAAAAAAAAAATCTGTTGCTGTCGCGAGGTGAGAGATCTCAGCGGATTCGTGGATGCAGACTTAAGCGCTTCCCCTGCGTCTACGTGCATTAGGGTGGGCAAGCAACTTATCTGGTTGGACACCTAGGTATGGAGACGCCATGAGCGCAAGATCAGGCTCTCATACACACCGCTATATTCCTCCCGCATGTTCCTCAAATTTCCTATGCCCCATAGCTTCGGTTCAGCACCCAGTGGCATTAGACCATCGCATTGTTACATATTCACAGCGTGAAAACTTGCCACCAAATGCGCACTGCAGCGCGTCATATGACTGACAAGGCCAGAACCACGGTTTATTGCGCATGCATCTTTCAGAGGTCTACGCCTCCGCATGCAGTCAGACCTTGCTAGTACATGGCCATGGCCGCAATCGCACTGCAGCGCAAATTGAGACTACGAGACTGTGATGTCTCAACTCGGATAGTGTGGCTCCACGGAGTGGTCTGTGAGGTACCATTACGAGCATGTACACATTTGGTAGCAATCAAAGAGTGATTGTCTTTGATGACGACGAGACCTAGTGTTTCACTTATGAAAACCCAGTGCTTGAACTCGCAGGCTGGGCTGCATCTGGTAGTGTCTAGTCTAGTGACAGAATGCATCGAGGAAGAGAATAATTCAGCTGGCGATCTTCCTTCCACATCGCTCCATAATGCCAAAGCTTACTGACATTCAGGTGTCATGGTGTGTTGGCCAGGTACGTGCCGTGAGTAATGACCCCAGCCCGACAACCACTGGAGGTTCTGGTAGAACACGTCTACTCGCGTGGTGTGGAGCCAAATTAGAAGATAGAACTGGGAAGAGGGATTTCAATGCTGAGATGCGAAGCCTTTCCGATTGACTTGCATCGCGCCGCCGTCGCGGTAGTCGCGATACCGCACCACGACATTGACATCAACCCAATATCAATCGGTTCCTCGTAGCCACGGCAAACAAGTTGACTCCGAAGTAGTGATATTGCATGTTGCAACCATATGTGACAATGTGGGGGTCATCTGCTCAAAGCTGTCAAAGTAGGAACCGCTAAATCTCACCATGCACCGATAAACGATCTAGGGAACGTTCGGTAGATGCCATGCCCCAAGGCGCCTGCCCTCAGGTTCGGGGTTTACTTCAGGACAGCCTGAGCAATCATTGCCATGCTGGTTCGGCGGCGTGGGACTATGCCTATTGTTCGACCGAGCTTAGGGGAATGAGGCAGGCTTGTAGGTCATAACGTCCGCCTTGGTCGTAACCGTGTTGGTGCTAGATGTCGTGGCGTTATTGTTTGATATACTGCTCGAAGCCATACAGTCGCTTAGCGTAGTCAAATTAACGACTAGTGGATATTTGTGACATAGGTAGGTGGCAAGTAAGCCGTAGCAACATATTATATAGTACAAAAGCAGCAACAGCAGTAATTGCGCAGAAGGAGAATACAAAAGGGTTTCGGGGAGAAAGTGATGCCACTTGAGTGACTTTGGCGCAGCAACAATCGTAAATGACCAGATTGCCATATAGAAGCTCGCCTTGGAGTCATCCATGCCGGAACGACGAGAGCGGTGGGACGAATGTTCTCTCTACCGCCGATACATCTGTTCCATTCAAGATTGCCCGGAGGGAGTGGCTGTGGCAGCAGCCTCAGAAGCTCGCATAATGGCTTCGATTTCGCGAGCCATTTTGTCGCATCCGGCCCCTCTAGCAGACGCACACGTGCATCCCATATTCACCGAAGAGCCGATACACCAGTCTTGTGTTAAGCCCGATGGCGGAACGTTTTGAAGCATCTGGCGACTGAATATCGTCGACTGAGAGCCAATCTGCTGAGGACGAGGTCCGAGCACAGCTGCATGATACGGGCATGAGGCGTTTGAAGGTATTCGTCGCGCTTCGGTCGTGGCCGGAGAGGATAGGCCCTGATTGTAAAACTTGAGCGAAAAGGCATCATGTCTCCCATGATTGTCCATGTTGGTAAAGTGAGCGTGTTATGATGAGCGGCTTGGGATATGATACTAGATCTGATCCTGTGAGGCAGCGTCTCTTACGGCGAAACTCGAGGGAAAGGTCTGATATTGAACGTACCACAGAACGCGACAGCCTATACCTTCAGCAGCGATCAGACGATGGCGAGTACGAATGAACTCACGATGTCGGTAGTGATGGTGATATTGGGTTGACATCGGCGCCTTTTATATTCCTATCGTGCTCATGTATGCCCAAGCCGAAGGCCGGTACACTTACTTCGAGACGTGTTGACCCCCAGTTGACCCCTCTGCTGACGCCTTGTCATGATCCATTGCGGCAACATGAAGCATGAAACTTCACTAGTTCTCACCGTTTTGGTAAGAACAGCAATGAACCAGGGCATGTTGCAAGGATGTAGTCTGCATCGTCGGCATATTTTTCAGCTTAAATTGTAATGCGATCTGGTGGCGTTCCTGCTTTTAATGGTGGTGAATGCGATGAAGCTCGTGTCTTTTGAATCTCGCCTTTCCTTGGGGAGACTTCCAAGTCTTGTATGCAGAAACGCTGGGTCGCGACCTCCATGATGGTAGAATAGCACGAGTGTCGTCTAAGTACGCGAAGATGTTAGGTTAAACATCCAACAAGTCCGAGCTTCTTCTTACCATGGACCATACACGAATTTCCGAGTTATCTGAGTATCCTGGTTTCATGATATGCATGTTCAGTCGATAAAGGGGAATATAGAGACCAGGGTGTGGCACATAGGGCTCACTGACCCTATGAGGAAAATCATCGGTTGATCCAGGCACGCATGCATACAGAAGCTGACGTGCATGTCGCGAATCTTGTGAACATCGAAACGCATGTTCCTAACCAGCTTTGTCTTGCAGGGGTTCGAGCATGGTGCGTGCCAGACAATAGCCATCTCGCTACCATGATTTGATGGTGTGAGGAAATGAGTGTCTTGTGTACAAAACACATTTGCGCTAGATATGCATGTAAGATTCTGAAAGGACGTAAAAGTCGGCGGAGTCAGATCGTACTTGCACATGCAATAATGTGCCTGAAGTCATGTTGAGACTGCGGCTAGGTCGCTGGCAAACTCACGACATTGTCTGGTCCAAGAAAAGCCTTCGCGTTAGAACGATCCTGCGGCTACCTCGATAATACCCTTGAAATACCGATCTTCCGATCCATTTGCGAGGCTGTGGGTAGCATAGCGGTTCTAGTTCAGCGATTACAGCAGGGTAGGGCGTTCACCTGCACGCGTCACACCCCATGCCCAGGGGTCAAGTGACAGGTGTAAGGAAAGGCAATGCAGGAACCAGCCTTCCCGAACCATACATTGTTGAGCTTGGAGCGAGCAGGGTAAGATTTTGGACCACCAAGGATCTAGGACGGAACTAGTAATCCTCACTCAGATTATTAGTTTAGGATGAGTCCTCAATTACAGCTGTAATCGGCATGGATGACGTGTAACAGCATCTTCTCATCCATAGGCCCATTCGGATCTAGGCAGGCCCCACTATGGAAATCCGAACGACCTCAGCGCAAGCGAAGTCCTCGAGTTTAAGGTTCATAGTTGACGCGCCATAGAGCAGGCTGAAGGTGCGGATGTTGTGAGATGCCGATAGACAGAAAGTAGGCAAACCTCCGTGCCACAGCGAGAAATCTCTGGGTGGTCGTCTGATCCTGATGCTCAGCCGCGGCAGGTATGAAATGGTTCCTGCATCCGATTCTTGCCATGTAGGTTGCAGTCAACGCCCTAATCTTGCTTAGGCGCCTGTGGTGTGCGTCGAATGCGCGTCGCAATTTCCTAGCAGGCTATCGGAGAACAGACACATAACAAGGGCAGGCGATGCCGTCGCAAATGCTCAATCCTGAGGTGTATGCAAAAACTATGCGCTATCCCCCTCGGGACTAAGCGGTGGATGCGCTGTCCTCGACACCATCGAATTACGATACAATTGCCCTGGACAACCGGTCAACTCACCACCAAGGCAGAGTGTCGATCGCGGTGTTGAAACATGAATTTTTAGTAATGATGGCGATACGGAAATGAAAGGCCTGGCTCCTACTTCATTTCCCGAACTCAGCGCTGCGTCCGCAACTTACGTCCTTACACCGCCAGGGTCGCTAGAAATCGTGGTATGATGAGAGTAAAACTGTTGAGCTCGGTGGCTGTGAGCCAGCTGTGAGGGTTGTGGCAAGTCGAAGCTGCATTCTTGACATACTGGGCGCGTGAGCGCGTCGCTGATGCCTTCGCCTACGCGCAGCGCAAGCTCCACAGCCTCGCTGGAATGACGTAATCAGTAAGCGTAAAGCTTGGCAGTTCGGTGGAAAGATGGAGCTCAAACCGGAGAATATCCGTAGTAGACGTGAGGAGAGTTTCACGGTGGATGGATGTGTTGCTATGTCCTGACGTGGGGAACCGCGATATTTTCGTGATGAGCTATCGGGATTTGCCGCTCCACGACATCGGGCGCGGGGGAACCGAGGCCCCTGTCAAGAATTGTAGGAAGCCTGCGATAACCGCAAACCTCAATTTTTTTTTCCTTTCGCCAATTCTGATGTTACGATCCTCAGAGAGATTCACCATACCAACTGCGACGCGATGAAAGACACGAAAGGCGCCAATGGCACTTCAGCCGGCCCCAAACTCTTATGGAAGCACTCCTCTCCCGAGACGACACCTATGTATCAGTTCCTTCAATCGGTGAACAAGACACACGACCTGCAACTTTCCAACTACTCGGATTTACACCAATGGAGTATCAACAATGTCAACAAATTCTGGCAAAAAGCCTGGGATTTCGTGGGTGTCAAGCATCAAGGAGTTCCAACATCAGTCAGTTGGCTTGGGTCCATACATGTTATTTATACTTACAATCGATAGGCTGTGGATGAAGACGCACCCATGTTTCCTCGTCCAGCTTTCTTCCAGGGAGCAACACTGAATTTCGCCGAGAATCTCCTTTTCCCCACTGCTGAAGTTGATCCCAACTCACCCGCCGTTATCGCCGCGACAGAGACTACAAGGGAGACTGTGACATGGCAGGAGCTTAGGGATAGGGTAAAGCAGTGTCAAGCCGGCATGATACATTTGGGTCTCAAAGAGGGCGATCGAGTGGCTGGCTATGTCGCGAACCATACAAGCGCGTTGGTGGCGATGCTGGCTGCGACGTCGCTGGGAGCAGTGTGGACAGCAGTCAGCCCAGACACCGGCGTTCATGCTGTGCTTGATAGGCTACGCCAGATCGAGCCGATCTTGCTCTTTGCAGACAATGCTGCCTTCTACAATGGCCGGAGCCATCCGGTACTGCCCAAGGTTGCCGACATTGCGAGAGACCTTCCATCTCTCCAAGCTGTTATCATATTTCCTACTGTAGCCTCAGTAGAGTTCGACGTAACCTCCATTCCTGTGCAATATGGCAAAACTTACGACTACGCAACATTCACAACACTGAAGTCAACGCCAGAGCTTATCTTCAAGCAATTGCCGCCAGACCATCCGGTGTATATCTTGTATTCGAGTGGTACAACAGGTGCACCCAAGTGTATTGTCCATGGAGCCATTGGTACGCTACTTCAACACAAAAAAGAGCACATCATTCACTGCTCGGTAATGCCCCGATCACGGCTCTTCTACTTTACAACGTGTACTTGGATGATGTGGCACTGGTTGGTCAGCGGACTGGCATCAGGAGCTACGTTAGTACTCTATGACGGTTCGCCATTCCGCTACGTAGATAAGTCCAACCCATCAACCTCCATTGCAGACGACCTAGCGATGCATCGCTTAATAAATGAGTTTGGCATCACTCACTTCGGCATATCCGCAAAGTACCTTTCCATCCTAGAGCAAAAGTCCATCGATCCATTTGCCGCTGGGCTTGCGATGGACAAACTGGAGGCAATCTACTCCACTGGGTCGCCGCTCGCCCCTTCAACGTTCTCTTACGTCTACTCCGCCTTCCCCCCGACTGTCAATCTAGGCAGCATTACCGGCGGTACAGACATCATCTCGTTGTTTGGCGCACCGAACCCACTTTTACCCGTTTACGAAGGCGAAATCCAAGGCGCTGGTCTAGGCATGGCAATCGCTGCGTACGACTACACAAGTGCCGACATCTCAGCTTCGGGCGAACCAGGCGATCTGGTCTGTACTAAACCCTTCATATGTCAACCAGTAGCATTCTGGGGCCCAGAAGGTGAGTCAAAGTACTGGAAGTCGTACTTTGACAAATTCACAAACGAAAAGAAGCAGCCTATCTGGCATCACGGCGACTTTGTGCGCTTCAACCCCGCGACTGGCGGACTGTGGATGCTCGGACGTAGTGACGGCATACTCAAACCTGCAGGCGTACGTTTTGGGTCAGCTGAGATCTACAATGTGGTTCTTCAACATTTCCCCGAAGACGTATCAGACGCACTTTGCATTGGGCGAAGGAGAGAGACCGACGCAGACGAAACAGTTGTGCTCTTTCTAAAGATGGCAGAGGGCCGCCAAATCTCCGACGATCTTGTTGGAAATATCAAGACAACGATCAAGCAAGCGCTTAGTGCGCGCCATGTTCCAGCTGTTGTGGACGAGTGTCCAGAAATACCCGTTACCACCAACGGCAAAAAGGTCGAGGGAGCTGTCAAGCAAATTCTTTGCGGGCTCAATGTTAAGACCAGCGCGAGCGTTGCCAACGCCGAATGTCTCGACTTTTACCGGAATTGGGCGAGGACGCATTGATTATCTAGTTTAAGTCCCTTTGCGCCACGTTGAACCCTGTGCCATGCTCCCGCCTCACCTGCCAACTTTTTGTTGAGCTAGTAAAGCAGCGTCCAGCCGCTTACAGTGATAACTCAGGTGTAATCCACGAGTCAGGTACCTAGTTTGAGCCATGTCTGGGAATCCCAGACTAGCAAGCCCCCACTTCAGCTGCAACCAGACCAGCCTGTCACACGTTAGAAGCTGGGGGCGTGAGCTTAATTCTACGACGTTGTTCAAGGTACAAGCAATATAATAGTGCTAGCGGATGCTTTCAGCCGCAATTGACATTCCGTATTATCCGAAGTACTCACCGTATAGACTAGAAGCTCCCCTTCATCACCACTAGTACGTGCTGCAGTGCGTCGAGATACTCCCAGCTCCAATTTTGCTGATAGATCTTCCTTCGTTATGCGCATGTCTGGAACTCTTCCCGTCGCCGTCTCCGCCTCCAAACCCTTCATCAATAGCACTGTGACTACCTCCGTGCTTACCTAGCCTGCTCACATTTCCCCCCTTTCACCTGGGGAAAGAACGTCGCCAATGCCTTATCACACTCTTCAATCAACACCTCGACCATACCTCTCTCGCCTTTCTTCTTCACACAACAGCGCATAATCGTGTGTGTATATCCTGTTCCGTTGACGAACACACCTAAGCCGGCTGGTCTCTCACCGTCTTTGATCATAAGAGACCAATTCCGAGATGCGATGGAGAGGTCTGATGTGACGATCATCTTACCGGAGGAGGACTGGGTGTGTCGGATGATGAAGGCTATGTTCTCTTTGCATGTAGGTCAGGTTATGGGTAGGGCTAAAATAGATGGTGTGGGTACATACCGCAGAGTATCAAGAGCGAGCGTTCTTCTTCTAATGATGATATGTTGTTGGGAGGATTCTTGTAGCACTCATCACGGTAGGGCTGCAGAAGGCCATATAATCGCTGTTCAAGAGGGTAGGCAGTCATACTGGTTTGATGGGAAGAACTGGACAGTGGAGATGATGTAAGTGTAAGTGCAATCTTTGAGCTTTCAAGGTGGGTGTACACGTGCATTTTCATCATGTTCTCTTGTTCCCCGAAACACTACTGCGTGAGGCAAGTTGTCCGTGCTGTAGTTCTAGACCGATGTTCACAGTCCATCGTATCTAACCTGACACCAAGTCACCGAGATGGAGATAGAAGTGAAGCTTCGTGTAGTCAGTTTCGAAAATTTCTCCAAGCACCTCCTGGTCGACATGAAACTATCAGCTGAATGCCTCTTAGACCTTGAAATCACCGTATCCATCGTTTCCTTCCTTCGCCAGGATATCTTTGATGGCCTTGTCCACTTTCTCTCCCAGTCCGATCACGACGTTTTGACCCCACTCTACCTGCTTCCACACCACGACTACAAACTTTCCCGGACCTTCGTGGATGCAGACTGTGGCCTTGTGGCCAACTTCACTATTATTGGGTCCGCGGACGTCGATGACAGTAATCGAGATTTGGGAAGCGCGGACATTGGGGCCGCCAGTATATTTGACCAGGAATGTGAGGTTTCCTTTGTGCAATTTGTCAGTTGCTTGGTATCGAAGGAAGAAAGATGAGTTACCCACCAGCAATGGTCTCGACGACGTGGGAGGGAAGAGCGTCGCGCCGGGGATTGAGGTAGGCGAACATGTGCTGCAGCAGTGGGTCGCGGGTTGGAATTGGAATCGCCATGCGTAGAGGGTATATGGCAGGAACGCTGAGTATGGGTGAGAGAAGTTAAGTTATGGCGTAGCTAAAGGCCGAATGAATCGTGTCAGTTTGTCAGATGAGCTGGCAGTGTTCCTAAACAAAAGCGGGGCCAGTGTCCACCTTCACCAATTAGACGCCAGGCAAGTCCTGGGTTAAGACAATGTTGGTATAAATTTCGTGTGGTGTCGTTATGATACCGATATGATGCGAGTGTCCCTGTCGCGAGCACCAACCCGACTCCTCGATGCTGTCCGCCCAGTCGTATACAGTTGGAAAAATACAATACCAGATACTTGTGTTAATAGACAATAGAGCCACCCTCATTACCCTCCAATAATACAGTAAGATATACATGCAATACCAAATGAACACCCTTCCAGTCCCACACGCCAGCGCCTAACCGCGACGCATTTTGACATCTACATTACTCTTCACCTGCCTTCTTTGATCTTCACGCAATCAGCAAACGCAGGAAAGTTGCCTCTGAAGCTTGGGCCCAGTGTCCAGTTGTTCAAGTCACGGAGGTGCGTTTCAAAAGCCGGGTTGATGAGCCACTGGTCGTCCTCCTTGGGTAGCGGCCCAATGGATGTGATGCCGGCGGATGTGTTGGCAGCAGGAGGCTGTGGGGTCGAAGGGTCTTGCGGCGAGCCTGCATTTACATGTGTGGAGAAAGGCGAGGAAATAGAGACGGACGAGGTCGTCGAGAGGGTGTGGGTGTGAACTTTTGAAGCAGGGAGGAGACAATCGCGAGGCTCATAGGGCCAGTTCAGCGAAATTGTAGTTGTGAACGGGATGAAGAAGTTCTCGAACGACACGGGCGGTTGGCTAGTGACGAGTCTATCGCGAAGGCGAGGCCTGCGGTAGGTTAGTCGTTTTCTCTGTCCAAACGGTCCGCAGAGTAGCATCTGGTACATACCATGGGAGATGATCAATCCATAATGCGTGAGCAGTGAACAATTGAGAAGGTCGTGGTGTAACCCAGTGCGGCAATCGATCGTAGTTGTCCTGCGTAGGTTCGATTTGCCATCGCATGACCAAGAACATGATGAAGACTATCGCAACCTGTTCTGGTCTACCACAGATATCCGGAAACGTGCGTAGAATGTCCGTAAAGAGCTTCGACAGCGGATGCGCATCTACTACGCGGTCCGGATACGCTAGTGACGTGAAGTTTGGATAGTGTGGGCCAACCAGGGTCTTTATGGGCACGCCTTCGGCAGCGCGATTCTGGCGGTCTTGTAGGAAGTCGAGCAATATGACGTCCAGAGGACACGTTGCCGGGAGGTTTCGAGGAAGCGTGAGGTGGGCGACCATGCTCGGCGCATACATGGCATGCTGGCTACTACTGACATTGCTGGGTCGCGGCTGCTGGGGTGGGGGAAGATTTGGATCGACCGCCCTCCTTTGTCCATTATCGAGTATGAAATCCACACCCAGTCGTTCGTCAAAGGGCATCTCCGTCTGTAGATGGGGCGTTCGCGACTGCTCGAAATGGGGGCCGGGGCTGCCATTGGAGTAGCGTCGCAAGTGACTATTAGGCGCATCGTTGGGATACAGCCAAGCTCTTCCTCCCTCAGTCACGCTTGGCGAATGCCTACCGTTCAGAGGTGAAGCCGTGGACAGCTCATGGGAGGCGATATGGAACTGTCGTGGTTCAGCGGGTTGCACAGGCGCGTCGCGCTGTTGGTGAGGATGGATTGGAAGGGGCGATCGTTCGGCAGCGGCTGCCAGTTCTGCGTATTGTCAGCATAGTGCCTTGGTGACGAGTTTGTCAACGTACCATTGAGACCGCCCGTCGCACGAACGATGGGCTGGATGATGCTCAGAACGCTCTCCAGCCTCTTCCTGATATCTGCGTTCTCCGCCTGAACCGCCTCCTTGTCTCGGAGTACGATTTGCAGGTCATGATAGGGCTGCTGACTCTCCAAGTCCCGGATCCGCTGATTGAGACGATCAATCTGGTTCTTCGTCCGCTCTCGGATGGCACGTTGAGCTTCGCGGTCGTTTGCGCGCTTGCGGGCAAGCTGTTCAGGCGTGAGATTGGCAACGCCACGCGAATTGGGGCCCGTCCTGCGCTTTTTGTTGGGCTGACCATCGCCCGAGCCATCGTCTCTAGAGGCCCCTTCGGGTGTATCTGCCTCCGCCGGCGACGCCATGCTGATCATGGATGGGTGTGGGTTGCGATTCAGGAGGAATCCAAACCCCCCCGAACAGATCCTGCCCCGAGTCATGAGCTGGACACTGCAGCAGCGATGAGTTTTGCCAGCACTGAGCTAGAGCTGATGAGGCATGGCGGGTGATAAGCGAGCTGGGCGATTGCGGGGATGATATGCGTGGGGGGGAACGCCAACCTCGGGATACTGCATGCCGTCGGATAATGCCCTCCGCACACCTGCACGATTAGTCTACATGCCCACCTGCGCTATGGGGTAGCTAGTTTGTTGTTGGTGATAGGGGCATCTTGCTTCCGTCGCATACATCACCACAACACCATGGCAGATCACAATGTAAGCAAGCTGGGCATCGCTTCGGCGACTCTCAAAACCAGTATGCTCTACGTCGCCATTCTCCACAACAGATACTAATCTGGCCAACAGTGGGCTCTGCCCTCCAACGCTCCATCACATCACCCTTCAAAGGCGAAAATGGCTCCAACACGTACTTTAAAGATGTCATGTTTGCCGCGTTCCGCACGAACCTGGGAAACCTCGACCTTGCACAAGACAGGTACATGAATGGCGGCTCATCGACGCCTACCTACATTCAGCATGCGAAGAAATACAAGTTCGTACCTGATAGCATCGAGCTACCTAGCGGAACACAGGCGCATTGGCTCGGTAGTAGGAGTGCGAAGAAGGTCTTCGTATACTTCAATGGTAGGCTGAAGCGCTACCATGTGAGCAGCATCTGATTGATTTGACCAGGTGGTGGCTATGTGATGCCTTGCACGGCCGGCCATATGCTATGGCTTGATGACTTCCAGGAGTCTCTCGGTCCCGACGTATCCGCACTCCTCCTCGCATACGACCTCGCACCCGAAGCCAGGTATCCCAGCCAGCTGAAGCAAGCAGTCGAGCTACTCAATCACCTCGTACACGTACAAGGTCGCAATCCCTCAGACCTCATCTTGGGCGGCGATTCGGCTGGCGGCAATCTCCTACTCGGTCTGCTCTCGCACCTCGCACACCCGCATCCCGAGATCGCGCCATTGTCCCTTCCATCCAAGATCCACGCAGTGCTGCTCATCTCACCGTGGTGCTCTTTGACACAGACCAATACGCCAGCCTTCGTCACAAACGCGCAACGCGACATGTTTGACGCGCGGGCGCTATCCCGCTGGGCGACAGCCTTCCTCGGCTCCGACTCTCCCTTCGCTGGTGATTTTTACAATGAACCTGTCCTCGCCGCTCCAGAGTGGTGGGAGCCTGTTGCTGATGTTGTGGAAGAAGTCCTGATATGGGCGGGCGATAATGAGGTGCTAAAGGATGGCATCACGGCCTTCGCGAAGAAGTTCACACAAGGTTTTGGAAGTAAAGGTGGACTGGTTACCACTGTTGTTACACCAAAAGCGTGTCACGAAGAGATGGTTGTGGAACGAATACTGGGATACAAGGGTGACTCGGGCACGGGAAGTCAAGAAGTAGTCGAAAGTTGGGTTAGGGCAAAGCTGTAATTAGGAAAAGCTGGAATATCGTATACTTGCGCTAATGATTGATCTGCCAAATCACTGGCCCTTACAACAACAGTGTCTCACCGCTGGCGTTATTGTTGAGTCTTGTATGCAGCAACTACAAGCAAAGAGTCAATCCATCCTCACCAAGCTGTTGTTTAACCAATTCATAAGGTCAAAGTGTTGATCTTTTGGTGAAGGTTAACAGCAGATGTGGGTGGGCGCTAAATAAATCCCTCGGAGTAGAAAACGGAGTCGAGAATCACCACTCCACCAACATAGGGACAGTTACTGTGACTTTTGTTCAAGTTTCTCAAAAGGAACATGAACCACGAGACATCAAATTCCATCACTACAAACTTACAAAGTCTCAATAGACGGATTCAGGGAAAGGAGACACGAAGAGATCATGTCGTAGTAAGGGACGTTTGGGAAGGAAAAGAGAAAAGACTAAAAGAAACTATGCCTGCTCACCCTGGAGATTTCCGCCTTGAAAGAATAGGAAATTTGATGAGGAAACAAAGAGGAGGAGAGTATGATGGGTTATACAACGTTGTGCCAGACGAAAAATGTATACCTATGCTCCGTTCATGGTACGTTCTGGCAGAGGACATGAGCAGTGCGTATTCGGATTCTGGGGTCTGAATGAGATACCCTAAGTGTTCCAAACTCCCGATGCATGATGATTATTTTGGAAGATAGCCACTGTTTTTTGTGAGTGAGCATCAAAGAGCTGGTCAAGGCGGGATCAATGACAAAGCTAGATCAGATGTGTAGAACGATCATTTGTTCGTTTCTCCAAGCAGAAAGAGCGCAATGTTCATTGTGTAATGAATATTCTCGATCTAGGCGTAACACAACCGCGAGTGTCATCATACACTACGTATGATATGTATCTAATGTAGAATAGTTTGTTGTGGCGTGTAGGGTATACGAGAATCCGAGGTGGAAGTTCGTAGACAGGGATTCAGGTAGCGCGATCGGGGCGTTCGGAGACCGACTGTGGACCAACATTACACGTACGACATCAACCCCTTCGTATAGCTCCTCGGATCCTAAAAGTCGGTACCTCGGGGGCAAATCGTTGTGTCAACGATTACGACGATCACGTTCCTGTATTACAATGTGGCTTCGTCCACCCGTGAGGCTCCCCGCGGACCTGTTCTTGGTATGGTCATGACCGCATGATTTCGCGTTGACCGCTCCGTACGCGATGCTTGGTCCACTATGTATGGCGTTTCCAGGCTGTCGCCACGAGTAATGACTAGCAATCGTGTAGAATCCCCACTAGTCATCGGACAAGAAGCAATATGGACTACACTGTTATGACGTGCTTGCTTGGAGTGCAGGTGAGACCCAGGCTTGGAGGCGTCACCACAAGCGTCACATCAGCATTGTCACGTACATAAACTGCTGTTCAGGCTCTACATCAGAATGATTCAAATACCATTCGAATTCCATCCCAAAAATGCCTTTCACTACTCAACTCCGCACCATCTCTCGACCTTTCATCCAACAATCACACCTCTTCAAACAAACTTCTATCAGAATGTCTTCCACCAACCAGCACGGACAGGGTGCCTCGCACGCCACTGGACAGAGCGCCGTCCCCAACAAGGTCCAGGAGGCCGCACCTAAGGGTCTTGAGGAGAGCCTCCCCGAGGGTGTAAGTCAACGCCTGTCAATCGCGCCTTGAAGCTTGCTAACCTTGCTATAGATCCACCCCACTGGCAGCAACCCAAACAGCCAGTCTACAAGCAAGACTCACGCTCTTAAGGATGGTGAGGACTCAATCGTCCCCAAGAAGGTCCAGGAGATCGTTCCCGAATCTGTCGAGCGAGGTCAGAGCTCTCTCCCTGCTTTACAATGACGCAAAGCTGACAACAAAAAAGCTCTTCCTAACTCCATCCACAACACCGGAGACCAGTAATCGCATCTCTCATCATGAAGGACGATAATTAGGCAATCCGCCACTGTAATATAATGATAAATCAACGTTAAACACAGTTGTTGAACACTCTTTGATCCTCGTGATGTCATGCATGAATCCTGGAAACCTTTATCTGCTTTGATTGACGGTGCAAGGCTACCAAAGATGGCTATATTGTGTACATGATCGTCTTTGGCAAGTGAAGCTACGCGCCGACTGGTGTGTACCTGACGCTAACGCTAAGCCGCGGTAAATATGACGTGAATAATGCCCCACCATCCCGCTGGATCTCTAGCCAGATCTTTTCCAGGTAGCCATCGCAACACCACGCCACTCCACTCCACTCACGTGTACGCAATTCATCATGTCTTCCGCAACAGCTGCCGATATTCAGGGACCATCCAATCCGAATCCAAAAGGCCTCAACACATCCGCCAGCACTCAATTCCCTCCCATCAACATCGGTACGCGCAACTCGGTACTCGCCCAGATTCAAGCCCGCGCAGTCGAGAGAAGTTTGAAGGATGCATATCCAGACCGAATTTTCAAAATCTGCCCTGTTGTAGTGCAGGGAGATAGGGACAAGATCACACCTCTGCAGCAACTGAGTCAAGGCGAGAACGCGAAGAGTCTATGGACAGGCGAACTGGAGAGCATGCTGGAGTCTGGTGATCTGGATATCATCGTGCACTGCTTGAAGGGTATATTAATGGTCCCCTGTACTAAGAGAGCGGGATGAGGCAGGCTAACAGTCAGTATAGACATGCCCACGCAGCTGCCGGATCACCTCGAGATGGGCGCCATCCTCGAGCGTGAAGATCCCCGCGACGCTCTCTTGATCTCTCCTCGTCTACCCAAGGAAACAACCCTAGCGACCCTCCCACAAGGTGCCACCATCGGCACGTCGTCTGTACGACGAGCCGCTACATTAAGAAAATTATACCCACATCTGAAGTTCGCCGACCTCAGAGGCAATGTCGGTACAAGGCTAGCAAAGCTAGATGCTGAAGACTCGCCATACTCGGCTATCATTCTCGCCGCTGCTGGCTTGAAGCGGATGGGGCTCGACAATAGGATCACACAATATCTGAGTAGTACGAGCGGAGGAATGTTGCATGCTGTTGGTCAAGGTGCACTGGGAATTGAGATCCGGAAGAATGATGACGCCATGAAGGAGGTTTTGAGCAGTATCCGATGCGAGCGGACAACAAGAGCATGCTCGGCCGAACGAGCGCTACTACGCACTTTAGAAGGAGGCTGCAGCGTGCCTATCGGCGTGGAGACATCATGGAGAGGTGGCAAGGGTCTCGCCATCGGTACGCAACCAGCAAAAGATTACGACAAGCATGGAAACGCGGTAGAAGAGGAAGAGCCAGACATTGACGACCAAGAACTGGTGCTGAGTGCTATGGTGGTCAGTGTAGATGGTAAAGAATTTGTTGAGTACCAGGCAGCACGAAAAGTTCGCACAGCAGAAGAGGCAGAAGAGATGGGACAAGAGGTTGCCAAGGTCTTGATTGAGAAGGGTGCGGACAAGATTTTGGAGAAGATCAACGTGGAGAAGCAGTGGGCAGCCAAGAAGCAACTGGAGGAGCTCAAGGCCAAGGCGGCCAGCTCATAGGTCAGCCATCACAACGAGGGATGGCTTACGAGTCGGTGAAGTGCATGGTTTCCAGGTTCGATAACAAGATGCTTTGCGCTGTCTTGCTTACTTCACCGATCAGTTCTTGTCACCTCTCGTTCATGTACATGTAATCGCCTTGCTGGTTTGAATAGAATCACAACCGATGGACTGCCCAGTGTCAACACTTCATGCAGTGTTGGAACAGGTCCTTGGCGATGCAGGGATTCATAAGAATTACAGTCACGTCAAGTCGTTTGATAAAATCGTGAATACAAATCACCCATCTATATAATAGATTTTGGAGAATCCAAGTATTTTCTTCTTCATACCACCCCCTCAGACCAATAAACAAATTTCTACAAGCACCACAAGGACGCGCCATCAGAATCATCAACAGACTCAGGAGCAGCACACACAAACCCGCACGCTCGAACCTCAAACTCCAGGATCCATATACTCACTCACCAAGTCCAACCCTACTACAAAGATGTGTGAAGAGGCCTGGACGCAGTACCGGGACTGCAACCACGAACATATTCCCATGAGACGAATCTCACGCTGTCACCGTGTTGACAACAATGTCCCCCATACACAGTGTCCGCGATACCGCATAGTGAGGAAGACGACCAAATATCCAGATATGTGCAACACCTGTAGGGACGAAGGCGTTGTGCCTGATGAAGGGTTCAAAGGGGGAAGGTGGGATAGGCGCTAGCTTGCAGGGAAAGAAAGAAAGATGAACCAGAGGATTTGAAGGATTATCTAATGAGATATGTACCCAACAATGAACATTATTGAGCAGAATGGAACCTTGGTGTCCCCTGCTACCATCATCTTCGTTGCGTGCAATGTGGTTGTGTAGATGTGGTTATACTGATGAGTAGGGATGTTACAAGCCATTCTCTGAAGCCAGACACAAAGTAAGTATCGTTAGCGATATATATATGTACAATACTGGACTTGAAGTTCAGAAAATTGTGTTGTGATATAAAATGCCCTTGAGCTTTTCCTATCTCTGCCAAGCCGCCAATCCACGTGATACCGCGTTTGGTCATCACCACCTGTTTGCAAACCTTCCAAGGCTAGTATCAATGCTACGCATACTCTTTCACATATAACCGACGGCAAAAGCCATGCAGAACTATCAAGGAGTACTGCAGTGCCTGTGTGGAACTTTCAAGAGTTGGATTGTATCGATCTGATGGAGGATTGAGTCCTACGTGTTCCTGTTCTTCGTATTTCATCTCCCAAAAGGCGTGGGCGTAATTGTGTAAATGTCCAGTAAAAGAAAACGGATTTAGGCACGAAATTGGAGTTATGAACACGCCCAGTCGGTAGGAAAGGATCCATTTCTAAAGCCGTTCGCTATGCTACTGGTGTGTCGACAAAAAGGATCGTGGGTATCATTGAATGAAAATAGCTACACATGCAAAACCTACATGCTCAACCTCTATTGTTGTGGTTTATACACCATCCCTCCAGTTCTTGTGTAAGCATCTGTACTCGCCGGACCGGCCCACCGTCTACTAACTTCCTCTCTGTGTTTTACCTCCCTCTCATTCTGCACAGTGACGCAGCAACAGCAGCAACATCCTTTAAGCAAATCACTTCCAAAGCTGCCGTCGAGCTTATACGCGCGTCGAATACGTGTCCGTTGTAGCATGGGGAACAACCACCATAGTCCGCATGATAATCCCATGACCATGCAGTGTCCATTTGTAGAGCTATGACCGAGCATATCTGTGGGGTCTTTCTTCGCGGATTTCTGGGACAGGCGGTACGACGTACGGCCGTAGAGGATGCAGGGGCAGAAGAGGCCCGTCAAGCAAGTCGAGGGGTCAGGACTGCATGCGCAGAGACTGTTCGACCATTCCTTCGATTTCTCGAGCTCCATGTTCGGGTGCGATATCTGGCCCGGCTGGTGTGCAGCAAAATCTAGGCCGTTTGGGCCATGTGCGGCATCTGGAGAGAAGACCGCATGGAAGTTATTGTTTTGACCTGATGTAAATCCGTGCGGTGAATAGGGCTCGTTCGGGTATGGAGATGTTCGGTTCGTGGGAGATGTTGGATCGACTCGTGGCTGATCTTTGTGCATTGAGTTGGCAGAAATGGGAGTCATCGGCGTCTTGTGCGGTAGGGGCGAGGTCTGCTGTGTGCCGGACGGTGGTGTAGGAGGAATGGGAGGCATGGCATACGTCCGGATGTTTGTATTGATAGGTGACAGGTTGCTCATCTGCCGCGCGTGCCTGCTCTGCTGTGTATCAACCTGCGGTATTTGCTGAGTAGGTTGTGGTTGTGGTATCGACGAAACGGGCGAGAAGTGTTGCACTTGTGAAGCATGCTGAGGTGAGACGGGGGAGACGGGGGAGACGGGGGAGACGGGAGGCTTAACATCCTGCGCGTAAGATGGTGGCATGTAAGCCGTTTGGGACTGGGGCGGAACGACCGGAAGC
The DNA here is from genome assembly GCF_907166805.1 of Alternaria atra. NCBI lineage: Eukaryota > Fungi > Ascomycota > Dothideomycetes > Pleosporales > Pleosporaceae > Alternaria > Alternaria atra. The sequence continues at coordinate 1,905,042 of NW_025091331.1, forward strand.
TGCGCATCGAGCACTGATTGGGGGCGCGGATCGATTGGCGTGTATCCCACTGGCGATGTCGGCAGTGATATTGGCATTGACTGTGGCATAGGAGGATCGTTCGGTGAAGATGTATATACGAAAGCACGCATCTCTGCAGGTGTCTGCGCATAGGAGAAGTGCCTTGACGCATCTGTGCTAACTTGAGGTTGTTGAGGTTGATGCTGTGGAGCTCGCTGTTGCGACTGTGGTGGGTAGGCTGGAGCATCTTCTTCCAGAGGTTGCTGCCATGAGAACCTGTTGTGCGGTTGGGAAGTCATTTGAGGCTGAAGTTGCTGGTTTCGTTGATGCTGTCGGGAGTCCATAGTGCGCGATTGTTCTCAAAGTCGGTCGGCTTCCAGCCAGACGCCTGAAGACGAGATATATGCTATGTTGTATGTGAAGCGGCTGTTGACTTTGAGTGCAGAGTCAGCGGGAAGATTCGGTGGCACAGTTGTTTATGAGCTGTTCGAAGGTAAGCTGGGATGTAGGAGGAGACCAAGCCGGGGGCAAGGAGGTCTGATATCAGGTCAAAGGCCTGCACGTCAAGTCAGTACATGCACAAGTACGAGGTCCAAAGAAAGCCAGCCCTGCATCAGAGCCGCCTTTCGCTCCGGTTGGCTCTTGGCCGTGCCTCATGTCGTAGGCGAGCAGCATAGTGAATTCAGATTCGTAGAGCTCCCGCCGTAAGATGGCTCTCTTTTTAGACGTGCAGTGAGGCGCGGACTTGGCCAATCGAGGCTGGAGTTGAGGTGTGACAGCGTTGCGGAGCGAGTTTGGTGGGCGCTTACAGGTGGCTCGGCCCACGTGCTCGGTCCAATCATGATGCCGCCTCCTGCACTACGCGTTTCCGTGACCGTTGTTGGGCCGCATTGACGGACACTTTCTTGCATCCAGACAAAGAAAGAGTGCTCATAACTGGAAAGCATACAGCTTGCACAGGAACAAGCACAGCCTCAGTGGCGCAGACATGGCGGGTCGAACCGTTTACTTGTTTCAAGCCAACCAGTCTTGCACTACAGTAACAGCATCATGGTAACCCGGTACATACTACTGGCGAATGCTGTGGCGGGGTTCCAAGCATTCCCAGCGCTACTAGTAGAAACACACAGTACGATCAGGTATGGAATGATTAACTGATCTGATTCGAGACTATACAAGGGTGACGGTGTGTGCGGTCGCCGTGGAGGTATTATGACAATCGAGGTGAATCGCGTCGACACGAGGGTATAATCTATGCGTCCTTGTCCTGTTGAGCCTTTCCACGCTCCTCTTTGTTCTCCGCACCAGGACGCTCAGTAGAGACGGTTCCTTGTAGCTTAGCGGTCTCAGCAACGCCCTCGCCCTTCTTGCTCTTCTCTGGTTGCTTGGAGATCTGCGAGGTATGTTCGGTGTTGTCGTTGGACAATCCCTTTTGCTTGCCAGACGTCTCATTCTGGCTCTTTGTCTCCTCCTTGCGGGGATCGGGCTGTAATAGTTAGCATGTCGTCTGCATTCAATTTGTAGTTACACTGACCTTGTCAGATACGTCAGGAGACTGGGTGTCCTTCTCCTCGCTGTTCTCCTTGGTAGGCTTGGATGGGTTCTGCTGGTCGCTCTTCGGCTCCTCCTTAGATTCGTCCTTGGACTCGTCCTTGGACTCTTCCTTGGACTCCTCCTTAGAGTCCTCCTCGGGTTCATCCTCCTTGTTCTCCTCGCCTACGGTGGAGTCGGTACCAGTTTTTTTAGCGGCGCCCTCGCCGTGTGGGTCACCGAGGGGGTGGTGTTCAGCGCCGTGGTCTGTATCTTGTGTTACAACAACGTAGAGACCAAGAGTGGTGCCAACTACAGCGGCGGCCATCCTGGAGGTTCAGTTAGTATAAAATATGTAATCCGGTATTGATACAATATGGAGACAATTTGGCTGCTTTACAAAAATGGAATAGTACTCCCACACATCCCATCCACAAGCTGTACACTATTCCAACCAAAATATATTCCGCTTGTCCACTCTCGCGCACGCTCTAATCAACGAAAAGTAATCTCACATACCATGGGACATCACTGCTCTTGGTCTCGCCCTCGGGACCGTGGCCGCTGGCGTATGTTCTGCGTTGGACCGCTCGTTGCCATGGCTGGAGCTCGGCAGTGCGGATATACCTCGCTGGGCGAGCAGCGCGAGCTAATGAGGAGGCGCGTAGTGCGGAAGACCTGATGAAAGACATGGTGAAGCTGTGGATGGGTCAATTGAAGCTCGTGACGGGCAATTGATGGCAGACTCGAAGTTGTGATGCGCGCAAGAGGAAGATCACGTCAGGCCAGAATTAATCGGTACGTCACAATGTGGCCCCTGCTCCCGAGGTCTAGCTCCGCGTTATTGCATCACGTGTGGCCCTCGACATGTTCCACCCGACACTTTCATGCGGTATAGACTGGATGCACGAAGTCTTTCTATGTGTACCTAGGTAGCAATAGTTGGGCTGGTTGTTTTGAGCGGCGTCTCTAGTCTGCTGGGAGGCAGCAATTGTCTGGGCTTGCTGTGTAAGGCACCTCGTAGCTGTCGAGGCATTCTATGCAGAGCACGCGTATACACGCTCTACTAAAAGCTGCGAGTGGCAAACACGAAAAGGGAAAACAGGACTATACTTTCATGGTGTTAGGAAGCTCAAGGTACCCTGTGAATGCGCAAAGGCCGTGCGCAGGGTTGGGAGCTCTGGAAAGCAACGCGTAGGCAACAATTGTCCAAAACCTTGCATCGCGCTCGTCCCCGTCCAACTCGGCCAGTGGTGCCTCCTCTCGTACAATAAAATCGAAGCTCTCTCACCAGCTTTTCTCCCTGCCTCTCCCTACCTCTACCGCTCCATCGCGACTTTGGAGCTGCACTACGACATCAACCCCGCCATAGTTGCCCCACCACACTGCGCGCGCCCCAGACTGCGGGCTCACGACTGTGATACCAGACCTGTGAAGTGCTGCAAGCCTTCTAAACACCAGCCATGGCGCCCTCCTCGGTCCCGCCCAACCCGACCGCCCATAACGTAGCCCAGCTGCTTCCCCGGTTCGCCGACGATGACCCCGATTTCCGCTTCATGGCCTTGAGCGACCTACACGACATCCTCCAAGTAGCTCACCCAGGCCTACTCCTCCACGACGATGTTGTTTCGGCAAAGACAGTGGAGGGACTGCTCACAACACTGGTTGACACCAATGGTGAGGTCCAGAACCAAGCCCTCAAGTGTCTGGGGTCCTTTGTCAACAAGATCAACGACAAGACGCTTCCTGTCATGATTGACAAGCTCTCAACTCTTCCCACAGGCAACACGGTCGACCAGTCCATACCCGCCATGGCCCTCCGAGAAGTCGTCATCTCCCTCCCCCGACCTACCACCGGTGCTGCGCGGAGCAAGTCGGTACTAGATGCATACAGCGCCATCAGCAGGGTCCTGATTCCGCGCCTCATCGGATACAATGTCATACCACCAGCCCAGCAGGGCTTGACTCAGCCGCCCAAGGGTATGCTGCAGGAGGATCTCGAAAAAGGTTCAGACAGCAACGCTCTCGATGTTCTCATTGAGGTCGGTCGGTGCTTTGGTTCTATGCTGCAGGAAGTGGAGATCCAAGCACTGCAGCAGATTACCTTCGCAATCCTCGAGAACGACCGGTCAAGTTCCATGATGAAGAAGAAGTCCGTCACAGCCATGTCTGTATTGGCTGGCTACTTCTCAGACCAGCTACTGAGCAGTTTCCTTTCAAAGGTCATCGAACTCCTACGCGATCCCCATCTTACTCGCAGCAAACGGAAGCTGTACATCACAATTCTAGGATCCATGGCCCGTTCTATCCCGCGCAAGTTCGGTCCCTATCTCAAGACACTGGCGCCTTTTGTTCTAAGCGCTTTGAGCACACAGGAGCAAGACGAAGAGATGGACGTCTCGGACGATGAAGGTGAACGCGACCCTGAAATCGACGAGGTGCTAGAAGCCGCCCTCATTGCTCTAGACGGCTTCCTTGCCTCTTGTTCGCAGGACATGCGCATGTACACCGACGAAGCCATCGAAGCCGCAACGCGCTACCTCAAGTACGATCCAAACCTCGCGCAAGACGACGATGAGGACGATGACGATATGCCGAGCGACGAAGAAGACGCTCTGGAGGGTGAGGACTTTGAAGAAGAGACGGGCTACGATGACGACGAGGACGCGAGCTGGAAGGTCCGTAGGTGTGCGGCCAAGGTGCTATACACTCTAATCTCTACGCGGAGCAATGGCGATCTCCTCGAAGATGGAACTCTTTACGACCGGGTTGCGCCAGCGCTCATAACACGTTTCAAGGAGCGGGAGGATAACGTCCGCCTGGAGGTCCTGGCCACGCTGTCCAACCTGATCAAGAAGTCTGGTGACGGCCCCTCACCTGTCAAGTTCGCCGATGAGATTCCTCAGAGCGGGATGATGCCACCACCGCCAAGCAAGAAGCGTCGTCGTGGCGGTAGCGATGCGAGCATGTTTGATCTACAGGCTAGTTCATCTTTGTCAATGGGCTATGCTTCACCAGTACCAGCTGGCACGCCTCCAGTGGGTCCCCGGGCCAGCCTAGCTAAACTCAGCCCGGATATTGTCAAAGGCATTGCGCTGCTTCTGAAGCAGTCATCCTGCCCGCCTACTACCAAGCAGGCATGCATCTCTCTAATCAAGGACATCGTTATCACCCAGCGCGGTGGTCTGGATGGTTACCTGAATCAACTCATCAATCCTGTAGTAGAAGCTGCCAAGGTTGCTGGTGGCACGACAAGCAGTGCTTCCGCCACTGCCAACAGCTTGCGCACTCAAGCATTGCAGCTGATAGGAGCCATCGCCGACACTCACCCTTCCAAGTCCATCCAGCCGTATGTGGCGTCTATCATCGACGCGCTTCTTCGTGGGGTCAAGGACAAGTACAGCAAGTTGTCTATCGAAGCTCTCGCAGCAACAGAACAGGTCATTAAAGCGCTTACACCTCCCCGAGCAGCTGCTTCAGGATCGGAGAATCAGCAGCATCTGGAGCAACTATTCGATGCGCTATTCAATCGGATATCAGCAAACGATGCCGACGTAGAAGTCCGACGGAGTGCAATCCACGTTCTTGGATTGTTGCTTGGTAGGAGCTCTGGCGAACAAGGCCTCCTTTCATCGCAAAAGCGAACGTCTGGACTTGAACTTCTGGCCGATCGTCTAAAGAATGAACTGACACGGCTCGCTTCCGTACGTGCTGTTGATTCGGTTGCCGCCCATACCAAGGCGCAGAACGAGTTGTCAGCCAAGTGGGTACAAAACGTCGCACTAGAACTTGCCGCGCAATTGCGGAAGGCCAGTCGTGCATTGCGCGGTGCTAGCCTGAGCGCCCTTCGTACTCTTGCACTGAACTCGCTTTCGCGGAGCCAGCTTGATAACCAGACTAAAGCACAGGTTGTGGAGATGCTGCTACCGCTACTAAACGCCAGCGACCTGCACCTCCTAGGTCCAGCTCTCATAATTCTCGCTACATTTGTCAAGGATGATGCCAAAGCTATCATGACACCCAACCTCAATGGTGCTCTTTGCCAAGTTGCTCAAGGCTCAATAAGCGGTACACCGTTAGACGCACTACTCAAGTTAGTGCGCACTATTGGCGAGCAACGCGCTGGACAAGCCTTGATGCAAGCATTGCTGCAACAAGTCGGTGTATCTGGGCATCCAGAGGTTGTGGGTAAGGTCATCGGTAACCTACTTGTATATGGTGGCGATAGTGTTGGCGTGAAGCTTGAGCAGTTCGTCACCGAGCTTGAGACTGCCCAGGACGACAAGCGCAAGTGTCTTGCCCTTGTTGTGCTTGGAGAGTCTGCATTGCGCCTAGGTTCGCAATCTACTGTTGATCCGAAGTTGTTCATCAAGTATTTCTCTGCTAAGTCTGAGAACGTGCCACTCGCGGCCGCTGTCGCGCTTGGCCGAGCAGGTGCTGGAAGCGTTAGCAAGTATCTTCCCGTCATTCTGTCGACTATGGGACAGCCCTCTTCACCGCAGTATCTCTTCCTACACTCTATCAAGGAAATTCTCCAGCACGATGATACAGAGTCGGAGATCATCCCGTACGCGTCAACACTTTGGGAGAATCTCGTCGTCGCCTCTCAACTCGAGGACAACAAGGCAATCGGCGCAGAGTGTATCGGCAGACTTACCATCATCGATCCCAAGACATATCTTCCTCAACTTCAGGTAAGGATCCCTCTCTATCTGCATCTTCAACAGCTAACCAGTAACTTAGGCGTTCTTGAACGACCGCAAGGGAAGCTTACGCGCTATGGTCATCTCTGCTCTACGGTACACGTTCACCGACACCGACGAAGCCTACGACGAGTATCTCAAACCCATCGTCGTACCTATGCTGGTACAAATGCTTAACGAGCCGGATCTTGAGAACCGTCGCCTAGCTCTCATGACGTTCAACTCTGCCATGCACAACAAGCCCGACATCATCTTACCCGCGCTGGACCAGCTACTTCCACTGGCTATGAAGGAGACCGTCATCAAGCCCGAGCTTATCCGCGAGGTGCAAATGGGTCCGTTCAAGCTCAAGGTCGACGACGGCCTAGAGATCCGCAAGAGCGCATACGAGACCCTCTACGCTCTTCTCGAGAAGGCCTTTGCGCGACTATCGCCCATCGAGGTCTCAGACTTCTTCGACCGCATTGTCGCTGGTATCACTGACGAGCACGACATCCGAATCCTATGCAACCTTATGCTCACAAAGCTCATGGTCATTGCACCAGACCAGGTACGCTCGCGCCTGGATTCGCTTGCTGAGAACTTCCGCATAGTACTTGCTGTCAAGCCTAAGGAAAATGCCGTCAAACAGGAGATCGAGAAGATCCATGAAGGCGCCAAGGGTGTGCTCAAAGTGTCCATTCAGCTTAATAAGCAACTGGGCACCGAGACTGGTGTAGGCCAGGACGACTCACAGTTACGCGTCTGGGCACAGTACTGGGATCAGATCCAGAAAGAACACGAGAAGGGTCTCAAGGCCGTTGCAGAGGAGCTCAAGGAGCGTGATCGCTAATGGCGAACGCCCCAAACGACAAGTGTACCTTGACCAACACCCAAGTGATCCTTCCCACCCTTAAAATTACCTGTATCAGGATAAAGTACCGAGAAAGAGACATGGATTTTCCGTTAACGAATTTGCGTCTGGAATGGCAGTGTATGCTCCTATCTACGAGTTTGCGCCAGTAAAGAGACACCATGAACCCAATAAGACATGAAGGATGTTTGGATGCATGGGTTGAGAAGAGGAAAAAAGTGGGGGGTAGTAGAGGTATCTCGTAAGTGTATCGAGGTAATGAATTCAAAAACATGATGCCATCGTAGTGATTCCGAGTAAGCTCCGTTGAGCGCAGTGATGTCGCCATACATCGACTAATCAGCCACCAGGGGTGGCAAGAATTCATATCGCATTTGGCTTAGAGTAAAACCTACCCTAAAGGTATGACCGTATCTTCTTCTAGTAAGCTAAAAAGACAGAAGACTATATATGTAGTTTTCTCTACATGAAGTATATTGTATAACTTGTTAAGAAGAGGCCTTTTTGTAGGTATTAGGCGACACGGATTCTCTCCCCCTAGTGTAGCTTGCTGGAACGACTATACCCGACTATCTTCCGACTCTCGTTCCCCACATCACCCCGCTCAAACAGCTCTCAACACTCCAGCATCCCACTCACAACATCACTTCCCACTCTTAGTCATGCCGTTCAAATACGTCAAATGCAAACAGAGAAAGATGTCCCCCAACAAACAGGTAGTCTGTATACCCCCATCCCCCATGAATATAAGAGCGGCGTCATATCAAAGCTACATGCCTCAAAGCCTGGCCTCTTTCGCCATAGTTGAGTAGTCTTGGTAATGCTTGCGGAGCGTGTTGCTGATAGCAAAATAATAATTTTTCACTGGCTACCATGGCTGGAGCTCAATATCCCAGCTGGTAGCTGCAACATCTCGCCCTTATCTACTAGCACTACCACATCTACTCTTTCGCTAGCTTGCCCGCTTTGTGCATAACAATCAGACTCGTACTACTTCTGGAACAACATGTATTGGTATGTTTAGCTTAGCAATCAGGATTTGGCCAAATTCGAATACACCCATTCCTCAAATCCAGCCAGCAGCTCGACAGCCTTGTCATCCCCGGTTGGTACAAGCTGAGAGAGATACACACCAGCGACGCCGTTGTTGAAGTCGATCCACTATAGTTCGATGGTAAGCCAGGGTTTCATTTTCATAGTATGAAATACCTACCCAATAGCAATTTGGTAGACCCGACCAAGTGATTGAGTTCACTCCGCGTCGTTTCGGTACTGCAGCAGTGTTTATCAGACCTCCAATCCCAAAGCTAACAGGAATGTCGTCTGGGATAGTATTCCAGATAGCATTGCGGGACGACAACGAGTACTCTTCTGGGTTGTCAAGGCCTTTAGAAGTCTCAAGATGGGACTGGAACATCTCCTTGGCAGTCTCGGGCTGAAGCAACTGCCCGGACAATATGCCCTGGTAGATCTTGAGCAAGTCGTCCACAGTTGCGAACAGACCGCCCCCACCGAAGTCCGCCTCAACTCTTTCTGGCCAGTAGGGATGCTCCTGCTCCTGTATACTCTCACCCACTCGTTCCCAGTCTTTAGCCTTTCGAGCTCGCAGTTCTTCTCGCTGTTCGGGGTGGAAGGTAGCGTCCTTGGCAGCTACAACGTCAAAAATATGCCGTTGCATGTACTCGCCAAGCTTCATCGAAGTGATTCGCTCTACCTATATTGGTTCACGATACAAATTAGTTGAGTTTCACGCCATGCGACACAATCTTTCTAAACTTACCATAACTCCAGCCCAGTCGATTCCAGGCGAGTACAACCATCGTTCACCGGGTTCCGACACGAGAAATTGTTGAGGGAACTTTTCAGGCTTTAACAATCAGTGGTGAATCAAATGTGTTGGCGGCTGGAACAAGGCAACTCACAACAGATCTGGGAGGGTTAGGGGGTTGTTTCCCCTGCAGCTCTTGGTAGCGGCTCAGGAGCGGATCCATGAATACATACCCCATGCCGCTGGAGTGTGTCAACAGATGCCTAATTACCACCATTGCATGTCAGTGAAATATCCTTAGCCATTGGAAGCAAATATAGACAATGACTTGCCGAAGGGTGATAGTCTTCGTTGCGGGCCTGAATATGGCTTCGCTCTGTTCATCAAAACCTGCCAGGATCTTCGGATCCTTCCATTCTGGGAGCACTTCGGCGATGTCGCCGTTCAGGTCTAGTTGTCGCCTCTCGACACACTGCATTACAGCAATTGTAGTCACTAGCTTGGTACTAGATGCGAGCCAATAAAGACCATCGGACTTCGTGTAGTCGCTGGATTCCTTTCCGAAACTCTTCACATACCGGAAAGAGCCTGTTCATTATGCTGAATCAGTAAAGGAAAGGAAGAATGGGGGTTTCGTAAGTTCCTTACCATCCTTACTGATAGCGCCTAGTGTAAGCGGAGAGATAGGCTGCTTGTCTCTCTCAAATTGTTGACGAAGAGAATCGAAGTTGTCGTCGAAAGAGTTCATTGTAGCAGGATAATTCTGGTGGTAAGAGAAGAGGTTAAACGGTCCATTGTCCTTATAAATGATCTTGGGTTGCCATCCCTTGTCATAATGTCTGAGAACCTTGGATGGGCCAGGTTTCCTGCACACCGCATTGCGTAAGAGGCTGCTCGCTCGCATATCCTACCGAGACTTGAAACAGCAATATCGGACCGATTCTTAGTCTGAAATGGATTAATCGACCCGAAGACTATATAAACTTTGGAGTTCAATAAGATGAATTCTCAACACTGACACGCGCACCGTGAATCTAAAGAAGAACGTATAACCTCAAGTCTCTCTTAGGTGATTACACTTGGTCCTCGTCCCCAAGAGAGTATTGAACAGTGAATGTTATAAAGTAAGGTAGTAGGATCTGTTCTGATCGTTGATTATGGCATTCTGGTGAATGACTCATACAGCTGTGTAGATCTGTTCAACTCAAGCCCTATGGAAGCCAATCATAAGACTTCTCGGTACAGAAATGATAATGGGTGCAGGAACGAGGAAAGGCCTCTGAATCATACCTGCCTTAGTATGGTGGGAAATAGTAAGCTTCTCCACCACTAAGCTGCCAGCCACATCACCACTCTCTGTGATGACATTTATTCCATTTCGAGCTTAGTAAAATTTCGCGCGAGAGGCCGGGATATTTATAGATTTGCCGGTCCGGAAGGTACCGTTTCAACTGTTAAGCGTACTGTCGCCAAAAGTCGTGCTCCAAGTGCTGGTGTATGTTGGTTTGCACATCCAAGAGTGTACGACGAACGAACTGCAAGAGGAGTCGAAGGTGGGCGTAGAGGCGAGTAGATTGGGATTTATTGAGTAAGCAATATTCAGTGGGAAGTGATGATACTACAAACCCGCTATTTTTTTCTGGCTGTTGAGCGATTGCATCGTTTACACTAAGCAGCAAGAGGATGAAAGCGAACATGATCCTGCAACTTGCTTAACGAAAAGTCATGCCACTACGGCCAAACAGTCGAAACATTACCTTAACGTGGCTTCTTGCAGCAATACGTGTTTCAATCCACAATTGCTGGGAACTGTGACAGTCTGAAAGCCTACCTAAGCAGTTATGTGAATACATCTGGTCATTTCCGATATGCTTGCGCTCGCAATGAGCCTGGCATCTCTTTGTCACTCAGGCGTGTGACTGCACTAAGGTCACAATTGATCTGCATTACCTTGGACGTGTGAAGAATCAGTATGCGTCCCCTTCAGATCGGTTGTACGTGATAACCAACGCGAGCTTTGCGTATCGCTATCGCATCAACCAGATAGCAATTGGGAAGTATTCACGTCATCGTCTCCAAAGCGCGTCGTGTAGCCCGTATCACACATCACGTTTCTCGACATAGCTCCTACCAACGCGCACATGGGGTGCATTGATGTTGCTAGCGTGACCTCTGATCGTTGGGCAGGCAGACGTTCACGTTCGCGTGGGTCATCGCCTGGTGAGCGGAGAAGTATCGATTGAAAACGACCCACGAAGCTTATATGGAAAGCAGGCATTGATACGACGCGTCGATTGCCGTAATCGGTCGCCGGAAGAGCGCGAGGCATACGCTCGAAAGCTGTATTGTTGGGGAGAGGACGGGATGTGGACGGCGGACACTAATGCGAGAGATTCGGAGCCGAACCTTGGAATGCGTCATCCGCATCAGCCTCCTCCGAGCTCCGCTACCACCAGTTCTGGAGATGTCCATCACTACATCCCGTCTACTCCAAAACAGTGTGATTCTCATTGCAGCACGAAGGCCTCTAGTTCCGTTCAGGTAGTGCATTATGCATCCGCCGAAGTAAGCACTACGTGTGGCAGCCTACAATGCCACCAATTAAGCTGGCATGACCATACAGAAGTGTAAGACAAGAAGATGACTAAGTTCGCCCCGTCAGCTCGACAGTCGTGCGAATCGATCTGTGTAGCATAAATACCACGTAGCAATAGTGTGACAGACATGAGTACTTAAGATACGGATATCGGCCGTTCTGCTGTCTACTCAGCATATCGAACCCCACCCAAGCATATACATCCACTGGACTTTAAAGCTGTCAACATGGCTGCTAACATCCAACATCAGCCAAAGCAAGTCGCTGCCTTACTTGAAGGCCAAAACAAAGTCTACGTGTACGAAGCTACTGGCGGCGCCGTTACTGCTCAGTTCGCAGCACATAACATCTCTCTCCTCCCACCCATACCTCCAAAGTCCGTCCTCCTTGACAACGCATGTGGCGCCGGAACAGTCTCCCGTACAATTCTTTCCTCAGATGTACCCTCTGATCTCAAGATATACGCCACAGACATCGACCAAGTCTTCCTCGATGCGCTTCAATCAGATGTAGAAAAGAATTCCTGGCCAATCGAAGTCTCAAATCAGAAGTCTGAAAACCTATCATTTCCCGACGATTACTTCACGCACTCTATTACCAACATTGGCATCTTCTTCACTACCTCAACCGGTCTCGATGGTGCTAAAGAAATCTATCGGACACTTCAACCCGGCGGCATCGCGGTGGTGAATTGCTGGGAAGACGTCACTTGGCTCCCACCCTTCGCGCTTGTACATCAAGCCCTTCGTCCAGGGAAACCCTACCCAGCTTCGCCCATACCCTGGAAGGACGGAAAGCAGATCCAGAAAGTCATGTTGGAAGCAGGTTTCTTAAGGGAGAACATGAGAGTAGAGAGGAGCGAGGCGTGGGCAAAGACTACCGATATAAGGGATTGGGCAGAGAAGTCTTGGGCATATTTGGGTAACATAGGTGGTTGGACGGAGACGGATAGTGAGAGATGGGATGAAGCTGTCGATTTACTGATGAAGCATATTCTGGAGCAGGAGGGCACGAAGAGAGTTGGGGAGGAAGTGTGGATGAGGGCTAGTCAGTGGCTGGTCATTGCTAAGAAATGAGTTTTGCCTGGATACGAGTATCGTATGTTGTTCTACATCGCAATATCACGGCAAAGCATACGGTCTTTTCAGTGATATGAATTAAGGCTGGAAACTACGAAGTCAAAGGCTGTGATACATAGCTGCCAACCCTAATCAAAACCAATTTGTGGTCTTGCCCAACTTGATCACCATCATCAAACGCTACTCTCTTAGCCATTAATTCCTACACGTGGCTTCTAAGCGCAAGTAACAACATCACTCCTATCGCAGAGAACCAAGCTGAAGTCGTGACGTCGATTACTGGGCGAGTTAGGTGGATTAAAATGCGGTGGTGACGGTGTAGTAGGATCGGGTTTCTTGCATGGAGATTAGCTCATGTGTAATATGCACGTTCATACCCTGAGAACTTACGGGACCGCTGACTGCTGACTGCTCTCCGCCAGGTGAGTTGGCTGGGTGAAGATCGGGATTCCTGAATGAGCTCGGGAGAGACTGGTTAATGAGACGCATGTTGTGTTCGTAGTTGCTGGTTGTTGCTTTAGACGCGTAGGGATAGCTGTTGCTTATGCTGTAATAGATGTTGTAGCTGGGTTGTAGTAGAAAAGGCTATGGTTGTTGTGCAAGAAGTATTGGAGCGCATCGAGACACAGTACATATACTTCTCTTGCTAATTGAATGCCTTGCATTCGTGTACTCTTGAAGTATAACAGCGTTTATTATATCTAAGATGGCATACGAGCGGTTGACTAAATAGTGGACTCTTGGTCTGATGTGTGAGTCTGGGTACCAGAATAGCGATGACTCATGTTAATCGTCAATGAGAGTGCCCTCTTCCAAGACCGATCATGTTTGTAGGATTGTCCCACTGTTCAGTTTGAACATTTCCATGAAGCCACAACCTAAGCAATGCGTTAATGACATTAAAACACATAATAGGGCAACGCAATATAGTTTCTTGCTGATGCTGATAAGCCCACCACGATGAGCAGTAAACATTAAGTGTATTATATAGATATGTACACGTGCAGTCGGACCTCGTTATGAACAAAGTAAGATCAGTCTTCCAGAGACTAAAGCCTGTCTAACGAAAAGTGGTATATCGAGCACCTTCCAAAGCAACCACGAAAACCGGTGCTTATCTATCATCCAACATCGGTACAAAAGATAATTATAAGGTGTAGCGAATGTATAGAGTAAGGGGTATAACGCAGAATATATGGTGAAGTAACAGCGGACTGGCCGGGTATCAGAAAGAATGAAGAGGGTGAATATTCATGCAAAAGACCAAAGAGCCAGATCGCTAAAGGACATGAGAAACGAAAAACGAAATATAAGCAAAAGAAGAAGCAACAACAGCAACGCGAGAAGTGAGCAATTCACGCCATCATCATGAGTCTTGTACCACGCTTTTGGAGATTTCGCGGTCTGTAATTGCCCGGGCCTAGGTTACTCCTCGGGGGAGCTGCGGCACTTTGCGCATGTCGATCACAGTATCGCCGGCCAGCGACCTCGAAGTAACCATCGCGGAGGACGATGCGGCAGGTCGTGCACGTGAAACATCGTGGGTGAAACTTTTGGCGCAAGTCCGTTTCGAGGTATTGGCCTTCGATGCCGCGGTTGCAGGCGTTGCACAATGATCCGTTGAGCTTGTGATAGTGCTGTTCGCAATATGGCGAGTTCTCGAAGACGTAAAACTCCGCTGTCGGAAACGGATCGGCGCACGTTCTACAGACAAAACAGTGCTTATGGTAGCGTCCAGTGAGGCGACCAGAAGAGTCTTTCACGGACTTTCCAATGATCGGTTCAGAGCACCCGCGACAGTTGCCTTTGCTAGCAGCTTTGGGCCGGCGCACTTCTTGCTGCTGAGGTTCGGGATCAGCCATATGTCTTGGTGGGCTTACATTGACTTGCGCTGGGTCCTGCGGAGATATCGGCTCTCTTTCGAACATGTCGCGTGGCATCGGGGCGCCCATCTGTATGGCGGGATCCATTGGCGACTCTGGATACCTTGCATATCCTCCGGGCGGAAATGTGTCCTGGCGATATCCCGGTGAGAGTGCACGTGGGTATGGCTCCGCACCATCGGGCCTCATGTAGCTCCTAGGTGCTCGAACAGGCCGTGCTTCAGCATAGGACTCTGGACTTGCGCTTCTTTCAACACTTTCCTCAACAATGTTGCTAGGACGGCTAATCTTGGAGGCTTGGCGTGAGTGCGCAGCTTCCGATTCAGGTGGGCTTGACCTTGAGCTTGCTATGCTTCGGTAGCCAGAGCTAGCATATGAATCATCCGAGAAGCCAGAGTCCGAAGGCGTGTGAAGCGCATTCAAGGACGCATCACCGAGCCCAGAAGATGCTAGTGGCGGCGGACGTAAAGCGTGAGACGGCGCGAGGCCTCTTGGCATATCGCTCTCTGAACCACTTCGGCTTGAACCTCGAGAAGAGAACATGTTGTTCGAAGGAGGCATGAACTCCGGAGGTTCCAGATCGGTCATATCAGATGGTGGAAGATCTTTCTCTGACGGTCTCCTAGGCCTTGGTGGGGGTGTTCTCCTTTCCCTACTATTCTGTCGTGACGGATTCGCTCTTGCCACGTTCTCCTGAGGTGCCTGGGAAGGCTTCGTAGATTCCTTCTGCAATCGGTCCAGGAAAGCATCAATACCTTCGGCCTGCTCGGATGTGGCTGGTAGCGGTGGCAGAGCATTAGTACCGCCCATGCCCGGCTTTGGGCGTGCGGGAAGGCCTATGCTGCGGTTGGAGTATGCCGAACTTCGTGACGCGTTCGATGCTACAGATCCACGCTGTTTTGGCACGCTCTTATTGCTCCCCATACTGTCGTCTGTGCCTGTCCTCCTATGGCCAAGTGCTTGTCCCTCTTCCGCAAATGGTCTTGTTGCGCTCGCCGTGCTTGGCCTGCGATCTGCCGTTCCGTCAAATGGTCCTGGCGCAATGCTATTCATGCGCTTGGTGACGTTTTCACCACCATCGAACCGTGGGCTTAGCGGCGCAAACAGGGGGCTCGGTTGAGCATAGTCTTGTTGATAGGGCTCTAAGCGTTCTCGCGGTCCAGGTTTGGCACTTTTGGGGGTACTGTTCTTGGAGGGAAATCGTGGGAAGGCACTATCCAAGTTCGAGCTGTAATCGGGCGATGGAGGCGCCATCGATCGTGGGACAGGGCTTGTCACACTGCGATTCATCTTAAACGGAGACCTAGGCGGTGCCAGACCTGGAGGGCGGCTTCTGGGGTCTCTTTGGTTAGTCATTGGTGATGGTTCCAACGGTCGAAATGGCTTGTCTAGACGAATGAGCACGGAATCTATCAGTGAAGCTGGTTTTCTGCTCGGCTTGCTTACTTGCTGCATTTGAATCGATTCGTGGAGGGGGAGGCATGCGACCCGATTGTGTTGGCTGGTCCGATCTGTTGCTAAAAGTTGGTCCACCAAAAGTTGCTGCACGACTGAGCTTCGGCGAGACTAAAGAGGGTGGGGATTCTGGAGAGACAGTTGAGGTGGGGGACATAGGCTCGGGAACCGTCGTTGCTAAATTGATAAGCCTGTGTATATAGTAGTGTTCCGTATTGTACTCACCCGATGGGGGTGCCGCAGCGCAAACATGATCGGCTAAATGAAGGATATCTATGTCCACCGCGCAAGATGAACACTTGATAGTCGGAAGAGTGCTCATTCGTTCCATCTTGTGCGTGTATCCAGAGCTGGTTCAAGGAAGAAGTCCAAGGCCGTTCGTGCCTGGACATGCAATGGTAAGGCCGTTCACGTCCAGCGGTATTAGTTCGTAAGGCGGTATCGAAGTTGGTGACATGAAGTGGGAGCAAGTCATGCGGCAGTCTTCGAGGACGGATGATAGATGGGCGCGCCGAGAAACAAAGCTGAACAGGGTTGTTCGATCCTCAGAAACAGTGTGGGTGGGCCTTGCTGAATCAGGGGAAGCATGCGGGCATGGCCCCGAATTGGCTAGGATTCAGGGACGGCAGCGGGATAAAAGCTAGCGTCTTTGTGTCCTGCAGTTTAAGAGGCTGTTTTGCCCCACAATCGACACGCGCAATGTTGGGTATTTGATGCTAATGAATTATGATCATGAGAGCGGTTATGACCGTGTCTGAGCGCTGGCCACACACATCTTGCATCGCACAACAAGGCTGATCGGCAATTAGAGGCAAAGGCCCAATGGCGAGGGACAAATCGCACAAATCGCTTTCTTTGTGCATATCCTACACGTAACTCGCGCGTCCCTGAGATGTGGCGCGAGAGATCGAGCGAGTCGGTTCCCATGATTCGACAGGCGTGCGCACGGAGCGACGGCTTGTACCTGGGCAAATCGTGTGGTTCCCTTTGTTCCAGTGGCGGCGACTTGCTGTGAAACCATGGTCAGCGACGGAGAGTCTCGGACGCAACACCATCGTCGATACACGATTTCATGTCTGCGGACTGAAGTCAACAGAGTTCGCAAGCTCAAGGAGGTCGCAAATCGCGGCAGCAACGCTGCCAGAACTGTAAAGCCAAGTCCTGCAACCACGAGCAGGTGGCTTGAGGGCTCCGGTCGCCTGCTGTCCATGCGCTATCAAGCCACCAGGGCCGGACATTACTCTTCGGCGTGATTGGCCATATGCGGCGTCGTTCTCGTTGGTCGATCTACGTTGCATGTAGCAATTATCCATGGCTTAAGCGCCCCTTTCGCTACGTCAACAGTTTCTCGTCCACAATCTTTTCAAGCCGGTGTGGACCACGAGACAGAGTGCTTGATCTGTCGCAGGAGCTAGAGGTTTCAAACAGTAGGAGGCATATCGTTGCGCCAACTTTTGCCCCTAGAAGATACCTCTCTCCCTGCCCGCTCTGCATGTGCTAACATGGTTCCCATGGCGAACTGCGAGGCTGATTGGCGATCAGCAAACTGCATATGCAGGTTGCCGCATTCGTCGTTCCTGCAAGCGACCCCAGGGTCTGATTTTCAATGTCTGCGATTACGGCTAATAGTGTCGACATGTTGTTGGTTTCGTGTAGATATTTCGCCAGCAAGCAGCATCTGTCATCTGTCAAGAGTGGCTGTCTTGCATCGCGGCTACTCCACAAAAACGTGTTGCTGACAGTGTCGCGTGCCTTTCCTTCGTTCTGTAAACATTTCTGACGCAGAACACGTGTCGAGTGCTGCCGACGCGCTTGACTGACGACACCACTGTGCCTTGAAACAATTCGTGGCTCAAAAGCCCTTCAACTGCTATGCTTGCCATTTCGAAGAGAAACGTATTTTCCATCTGCGTGAAAAGTCCTCAGAGGTCCACTCCAGCTCCGGAGGTTGCCGGGATTTTCTCTACAGAGGTACGGAGCACGTGATGGCGGGGCACGTATCTCATAGTACCTGCCTGGACGGGTGCCTCATAGGAGGAAATAACAAAATCCCACAGCGGTACACTCGAGGATGCAATGACAGCTGTCCATGCAATGGACCTTCGCTTGAGGCTCATAGAGCGCTCTCGTCCGTGTCGCTTACACCGTCACCATACCTACTGCGGTTGTTGTGGCTGCATGTTGAGATAGTGAGAGAAACAGTGGGGCATGGCGAACATCGCGAACGCAGCTGCTGTGCGCCCATTGGTGTTGCACATCCCGAAGAAGGTTACGGCGAGGTACATTAGTACGAAAAGTGGGGAGTATGGAAGGTAAAGGCAAAGAAGCGGTGGGTGAACACGCTGTCCGGCAGCAAGCGGGAGAGATTGCGTACGATTATTGCTAAGTCAGCCGGGACGCGGGAGGCATTTATATCGCGACTGCTCTCCATCTTTCCTCACCCCACCACAACACACCACCGATTGTAAACAACAGACAGCTGTCAAGCTTACAATCTCTCTCCCTTCTATCAACCACACCCAGATTTCCCCGGGCCATTGCCCAGCTGTCAAGACGTTTTCCAATCTCCTCAGCTCGTATGTGCCCCGCTATAACCCCATGGGGACGGTTTATACTGACATTTGACAGGATCCACAACCCATTCGCCGGCCGACGCACTTCTCCCTCTGGGGCAGCGTCGGATTTAGACTTCCGCAACTAAGTTCATCAATTCAAAAAGAACTTAAATTACAACTATGGCACCACACGCAGAAGACGGCGTCGGTCACGCGAATGGGTTCGATGTGAAGGCGGCTCCCAAGGATCTCTTTGTTGTCAGCTCTCCTAACGTAGAGTATACCGAGGATACCATCAAGTCAAAGTACACTTACCGTACCACCGACGTTACTAAGAACGCCGACGGCAAGTATGTTGCTGTTCCCAAGGAGACTCTCTACGACTTCAAGGTCGACCGCAAGATCCCCAAGACCGGTGTTATGCTGGTTGGCTGGGGCGGCAACAACGGCACTACGGTCACCGCCGGTATCATCGCGAACAAGCGAAACCTCGTTTGGGAGACCAAGGAGGGTAAGCGAGGCGCTAACTACTATGGTTCGGTCATCATGGGATCTACCACCAAGCTCGGCGTCGACAGCAAGACCGGTCAGGAGATCCACATTCCATTCCATGACCTCCTGCCTATGGTCCACCCCAACGACCTTGTCGTTGGTGGATGGGACATTAGCGGGATGAACCTTGCTGAAGCGATGGACCGCGCTAAGGTCCTGTCGCCGTCTCTGAAGTCTCTTGTACGTAAGGAGATGGGCGCAATGAAGCCTCTGCCTAGCATCTACTACCCAGACTTCATTGCTGCCAATCAGGAGGAGCGTGCCGACAATGTCCTTGAGGGTACCAAGGCTTCCATGGCCCATGTTGAGCAGATCCGCAAGGACATTCGGTAAGTCGGAAGTTCACGCATTGCCATGGTCACCTGTACTGATGATGATATAGTGACTTCAAGACTGCCAACAATCTCGACAAGGTCATTGTGCAATGGACTGCTAACACTGAGCGCTACGCCGACATCATTGAGGGCGTCAACGACACGGCGGACAACCTGCTAAAAGCCATTGAATCTGGCCACGAGGAGGTTTCTCCATCCACTGTCTTTGCCGTTGCCTCGATTCTTGAGGGCGTCCCCTTCATCAACGGCTCTCCCCAGAATACGTTCGTTCCTGGCGCTATCCAGCTCGCTGAGAAGCACAATGCCTTCATTGGTGGCGACGACTTCAAGTCTGGTCAGACCAAGATGAAGTCTGCTCTAGTCGACTTCATGATCAGCGCCGGTATCAAGCTCACCTCCATTGCTTCATACAACCACCTAGGCAACAATGACGGCATGAACCTCAGCTCTCAGAAGCAATTCCGTTCCAAGGAGATTTCCAAGTCCAACGTCGTCGACGATATGGTCGCTGCGAACAACGTCTTGTACAAGGACGGTGAGCACCCTGACCATTGCGTGGTCATCAAGTACATGCCCGCTGTTGGAGACGACAAGCGTGCTCTTGACGAGTACTACGCCGAGATCTTCCTTGACGGCCACCAAACCATCAGCTTGTTCAACGTCTGCGAGGACTCTCTCCTAGCTTCGCCTCTGATCATCGATCTGGTTCTCGTCGCTGAGATGATGACTCGTGTCCAGTGGAAGGCTCACAGCGCAGAAGGCAGTGATGCGAAGTTCAATAACTTTCACAGCGTCCTCAGTGTCCTCAGTTACATGCTCAAAGCTCCTCTCACCCCTCCTGGCACACCTGTTGTCAACGCTCTTGCTAAGCAGCGCGCGGCTCTCACCAACATCTTCCGCGCCTGCGTCGGTCTCGAGCCGGAGAACGACATGACCTTGGAGCACAAGCTCTTCTAGATCGGCCGACTGTTGGCGATCCTTCAGCGTGTTCATTGGAACTGGATGGCACATATCGCATGATGCTCCATAGGCACATGTGGCTCACAGCGTGATTTGACCAACTCACTACTTTCTCTAAAGCAATAGAAAATCTGTTTACTACGATGTTGTCTGATCTTTCGTGACCTGGTAGTGCTAATTAGGCTGTGTTATCCGGTGCTTGCATTCTAGCGCCACTATTCCAATTATTAACACAACGAAGCATACTAACGTTTGTGTATGCGCGCATAAGCAAATGCCTGATATTCAGAGTCGCGCGACTTCTTTATCGGGATGCAGACGAACATCGCACCGCATGAAAGTGGGAGGAACGTTCCTAACTTGAACCTCATCTCACCTCACCTCAACATCAGTACCCAACACTGCAGATGCCACCAGCTCATCGAAACGAACCTGCATGAGAGAAAATGCCTGCTTCGTCATCAATTCAGTATCACTTCTCATCATCACCGACAAAGAACAGCGATGGCTTCACCACCGAGGAGGTGCAGTGCGCTCTTACCTCATCAGGAGCGACTGCTGCAAGTGCATGGGCTGTGTGGCACCTCACTTTCGTACTGATCCAACCGCTAACGCATCAGGAAGCCCGCTTTCGACTACGAAGAAGCGGACCTAGGCACGCTCGAACCCGGTCCCTGCAACTTCGCCCTCATGGGCCGCATCGTCTACTTCAACGACCAGGCCAAACCCAGCAAATCACACAAAGCAGCTCAAGGATGCATCAAGATCCTGCTAGCAGATGATACTGGGGTGCTCACCGTGCGCCTTTGGTATAACAACACGCAGTATAGGCTCAAACTAGGCCAGCTTCTCAGTGTGTGGACGGTGCACATTTCGAATTCTTCAGAGTTTAATTTGCTTGCCCCAAATACTGCGCCGCTGTTTACTACCATCTTTCCTGAGGGCGAGAGGAATTGCCATGTTATGGTGCATGAGAACAGCGATGACGGTACGAGGTTCAAGAGGCCATATGGTATAAGAGAAAATGGGATGTTGACTGGGTTGATGACGCTAAAGAGCTTTGCTGATGGTGGGTATGATGTTGAAGAGCCGAAGTTGCTGGTATGCGTCAAAAGTATTGGAGCGCGGAAGAAGTGTGCGTGGTTTCTCTATCCTATGCTCCCTACTTATCTCTTTACCTATGACTAACTTCACAAGTAGACATGAACCGCAACGGCACAACCTCCGAACTCATCGCCCTCGGCATCTTCGACGACACATCCGATGGCCTACTTACTTTGTACTCGTCCATGTGCGACTCTGCCTCTCTCTTCGTTCCTTCGAAAACAGTCCTGCTCATCTCAAATCCAGGATGGCGTATCGAGAAGATGGCTAAGCTGACAGTCAGCGGCAATTCACGCATCGACGTCGACCCAGATATGGGTGACGCACGGCGATTGAGGGCGTTAGCACAAAGACTGACAAAAAAGGAACATGTCAACCCGCAATTTCCCATCGCTGTCGATGTAATTGAGGGATTCGAGACTGCAGCCGTAAGAGCACTGTATACACTTGCGGATGTGGACGATGTCGCTCGTTCGCTCACGAACAAAGGATCCAAGGAAACTATTGCTGGATACCTCAGTGTTATCATCACGGAGCTCAACATCGTCACGCCGTTCAAACGCAATATGCTCATGAGCAATGAATGCTGCAGGATCCCCATCTTCGCCAACAGTGTAGAGGTCCAATGTAAGCAGTGTGGGAAGATGGTAGAACTGAGGATCAATCCCAGGATAGTAAGTTATCTCCACTTGTTCTCACATCATTCCAGCAGTTGTACCTTCCACTATGTCATTTCTTCTTGCATGCATCCCGCAACTAACGCGATTCATTTCTAGCTCGGTCCCCTCCTTGACGAAACCGGTCAAGCCAGCTCTGGGAAACTCATCCTCTCGGATGTCGCATGGTCTCAACTCCTCGGTCGTACACCAGAACAACTCGTAGATACCCGTCTTGACGTCCTCCACTATCTAGAACAGCGCCTGCTTTTCCTGCGCATCACAATGGGGTTTGCGTTGAATCTGGAAGACGAAATTGGGCGATTGGCTATATGGTGTGTGAAGATTTGAGCGAAACATGGGGGGAGAGAATATTTGTATCTGTGAGCTAGCTAGCTAATGTAAGGATTTGAAGACAATGAGCATCTATCTACGATGGTTCAAGGGCAACGTTAAAAGTCAAAAATATTTGACACGTGTAAAGCGTAATGTAAATGATTCTTCATTTACTTTCGCGTTCATCAGCATCCCCTGAAGCAGATTTGTGCACTTTGCTTGAAGTATGTGAATAACTTGCCTCAGTGGCCCAGCGAGATAGTGCAATAGTATTCTTGTCCACAAAAAGAAACATTTACATAAGAAACCAAGAAACAGAAGGGTATATCGTTCTCTCCTAATTCATTCCCATGCACACTGAAAACCATACGAAAATGCGTGAATAGTACGTCTCCTGGACGAGGCAAAAAGGCCGAAGAAAGCGCCACATAGATCATATTCATAAGACGGTTCTGTCTGTCTGGATGCCAGTCTTTGTCCATTCCTGCTGGCAATTCTTGTATTTCGTTGCAGCGAACGTATGCATATCTATTGCTCCCCAAGTACACCTGCAAGGCCTCTAAGTATGTCACCTACACCGATGCCTTCTGTGCCGACTCTTTCCTTTGCTTCCCGATCTCGCTCTTCTAATCTCTTTGCCGCCGTTCCCAGCACACGATCCGCTACTCGTTCTGCTGTAGCACGGTACTGCTCGACCTTATGAACACCATCTGCGAAGAGGTCGATGTGCGGTTCTAGCGAGTTGGCGAGTGATGTCAAATGTGATTGTAGTGCCGTGGGCGATGTGAAAGTGAATGCTGATGATGGCGGTTGTGGTGAAGTCTGTGGTTGTGCTAATTGGAGAGAAGAAAGTATGGCAGCTTGATCGGGATCGAGGAGGGATGTATCAATGTCCGATAGTGTAGGTGCCGAAGTGGGTATTGAAGGTGCGGGTGGTGGAGGGTTGGCTTTCGATGCCGATGCGATGGCTTCCCAAGCGGCTTTCTCTTCCTCGAGGCTACATCGCTATCAGTATGGTGTTAATGTAGTGAGCAGACTTCAAGACATACCGTCTGACTTCCTCTTCCAGCTCCTCCAGTTTGGCTTTGTTCATCTCGTTCTGGGGATTCGGCTTCTTTACCACAGGTGGTGGCGCTGTTTCTTCCTGCACAACAGTTAGCCCAGATCCTTATTTTACTGAAGTCAATTCACGTACCCTGCTGAACCAGTCCGAAAGCTCAGGTTTGCTTGCAAAGTCGTCTATAAGCTCTTGCTGAATCGCTCGCGCAGCCATGATCGCATTCGCGTTCTTGACATCGCCCGATGGCTTCGCTGGCAGTGCTCGCGATCCACACCATGTCAAAAGCTGCTTCATCCGTCGCGGTTCGGGTAGACTTTGCTCGATGTATTTGTAGAAATCTCGAACTTCGACCTCGGAGTGTGGTAACGCTGCGACATTGTTAGTATCCACTCCTTCTCGGAGGCGCTTTTCCATGCCGTTTAGGTTCTCTGCCCAGTTCTTCTGTGCATCGTGTTCAGACTCACCATTCGACTGGCCGCTATCAATCAGCGAACTTGCTCTCCTCCCTCGCAAGCCTGTGCTACTCCTTCTTGACCCGTCCTTGTTACCTCCCTTGCGCATCTCCTTGTTCCTCGTTATAACTGGTGTGTCGGCAAAAGGCAGCATAATCTTTTGGGCGTTGGGATCGCGCCTCTTCGCAACCTGTATCTCATTATGTCTCGGTGTTTGTACGCCTGCATACGCGCTCTTCGGTTCGGGCTGTGCTTCTAGCGGGGGTGTGACCTGTTTCCTCCTTTCCTTCTCTGTAGGCGCGGCTTTCTTCGTGCGTGTTTTTGTTGGAGGAGGTTCTGTGGACTTCGGTCGCACCTCTAGCTGTCTACTGTCGGCAGATATGCGCGCTGATCGCCGTCGCTTTCCCGAGTCTGAAGATTCTGGATCGGCTGCCGCAATTGACAGTTTCTTCTTTCGCGCAGCTGGTTTGACGGATTGCGCTTCGACAGGTCGCGCAGGCTTCGTTGGTCTTTCCTCGGGTATTGGTTCTGGTGCTGGTGCCGGCGCAGCCTGCACCTTTGTAGTCCTTCGCGACGACGTGCGACGCGAGAATTGGAAGCCATCATCATCCTCGTCGTATGCAGCTGCCTTTGCTGTCTTCTTTGGCGCAGCAGTGGCCTTTGCTCGTTTTGGCGCCGGCGCATCGTCGTCATCGAAGGCTTGTTTTGCGCTCCTTCGTCGCGTCGTCGGTCGGTTTGTGGCCATAGGAAGCGATTGGAGCGGTGGGCGTGCGAAGATAGTAGTCATGAGTCCAGTTGCTGCGTCACGGGAGTTTCGGAGAGTTGATGTTCGGTCAAAGCGCGTGCATTGGCGCGACAAACGGGCGAGCGTAGAAGGGGCGAGCTACGCAGGTTGTACGATCGTCGTTTGCGTGCGATTAGGTATATGCTTGCGTTATCCGTACGCGGGCTCGTAATGATTTGGCGGTAATGCGAATATCCTTAGGCGACTGGCGTGGAGGGGAACGGTTGTCACACGGGAGCAAGGAAGCTGGTGTGTGCACCTGCCGCCAGCATCATCAAAACAATGGTTTCGGGACTAGCGTGTTCACGTGAGGCATTAGTGCACCCCACATCAACGAGCGTCTATCACTTGAGCTTGAGCTTGAGCACAGTATTCCAAAACTTGCGGGAGGTGAAGGTGGTGCTGTAGGATGCGAGCCAGCTGCTCTGCACATATATAAATGATACATCCTCGTAGACAGCCAAAGCAAAGCCGCTCAAAAACGCCAGAGAACAAGCGACTATCCATGCCGCTAATCCGTATGCTCACATACCATCATAACCTCGTTACTCCAGTTAGACACGCCAGAACAATGTTGAATATCCAAGCCTGCCCATGTCCTTTTATGTATTCCTTTTCCTATGCACTGCAATGGACTTTATTCTACATCCCTGCTCCAGGCATGGGTCCTTTCACGCCTGCAGGTGCAAAGCTGCCCTCAATGCGGCGTTTCGCGTCCTGCTTCTCTTCGTTGGTTGGGTTGACTTTGCGCATGTCGGGGACATGAGCTGGCCTATTGGGGCTATGACCGATAGACATGCCGACACGAACCTATCAAAATTAGTAATGCGGAATGATTGTAGGGATGACGGGGACTTACGAGAGTCTCAAGGGCAGAGTTTGAGTTGTCTACAAGGTCCTCATCGTATCTCATCTGACCAGGCTCAAAGAGAAGCAGCAACGTGCTTCCGCCGAACTTGAAGTAGCCCAGCTCCTCGGCACGCTTGACATGGTCGCCCTTCTTACGCGTGATGACAGTGCTGCCGACCATCATGGCGCCAATGCAGATGACCATAACGCGGCCATGTGCGACAGAGTCAATGGGTACTACGACACGCACGTTCTCGCCGTATACGTCCAGAGCTGAGCGGATGGCCATTGGGTTGACTGTGTAGTATTCTCCCTCAATCGTCTTTGGCTCATCCATGACACCATCGACGGGAATGTGGAATCGATGATAGTCTTGCGGTGCAAGTCGGAAGATACCAAGAGAACCTCCGTGGTAGCGCTTCGCATCTTCGGGGTATGCATCACCAAGCAGACGCTCGACGGTAAAGTCACGACCCTTAACCCAAATAGCCTGTGCTGAGTCGATCGTATTGAAGACCACTGTTCGGCAGTCTGACGGAGAGACTATGACTCTGGGATCGTCTGGCGCAGAGCACGGACGCGCACCGGGCTTCAATGCTCGGTAAAAGAACTCATTGAAGTTCTTGAACTGGTCTGTTGGCAATAACACCTCGGACATGTCGAGCTGGTGGAAGTTGATGAAGGGTAAGATCTCTGAGGCTGAGGCAGGGTCATCGTATTTCCTGCCCTGCTTGAAACTGAGAGACTTGAGCAATTTGCGGACTGCGACAAATTAGTATGACGATTTCAGGACAACAGCATTTAGCCACTTACTTCGCTTCTTCTCCATATTGTTCGATTTAAGACCCTTGTAAAGCAGGCGAATACCCAGACGAACGTAAACGCTCATGCGCTCTTCATTGATCTGACCTGTAAGTCGATCTTGAACAAGGATGTTTGCCGAATTTGCGCCTAGTTTGTAGCCGCCGTACGAGATCTTAGTGATGACCTTGGAATACCATTTTCGCTGTGCTTGACTTGAAGTAACGAAACCAGCCATGACAATGTTGTTGACTTGTCTCCAATCTTGACTTGCGCAGGTAGCAATGTGTGTAATGATATTAGCATCGGACCTCTTATTCAACTTCGGCTGGTGGCAGATAGGACATTCTCGGATCTCGATAACATGTTCTTCTCCCTTCTCGTCCGCAAGATCGTCAATCTGAAGGTTGTCGCCTTCTTCGCCCTCTCTGCCCAAAACGTTTGTCTCAAGCACGGGGATGGACGTTGTCGAGTTGTTTTGGTTGATGGGTGTAAGCATTCCAGATGCTAATGAGGGAGTCTGCGTGCCTGACGCAACCCCGGACTTCTGGGCATCTCTTGCCTCTGTGGCCTGGAGCTGATCCTCAAGGCAGATGACGGCTTCATCAAATGTAAGCAGAAGGTCCCCATTATGTGCATCCGCGAAACGATCGAAAAAGCTGTCGATAGTCGATTCGTGTAGGGTAGATCCGAGGGTATCGAGCATGGTGGTGAGTTCTACTTTGTCGAGAAGACCGCTTTCATCGGCATCATACTGCTTGAGCATAGCTCTCCAAAATTGTTGTCGAAGAGCCTTGTACGGGAGATACTTTGCGCGAATGTAGAGGGTTGGGTTGTGTTTGTTGCTCCAGCGCTCTTTGTCTTTCAACTCCAACGGAAGAGTATACATTTTCAGATCCTCGTCATCAGCAGCGGACGGGTTGATATTGACATCGCCGGCTACAGCGAGATTACCGTTGGAGTCGGCTGCGGCATTGTTCTGGGCGGCAAGAGATCCGCTGGACTCTTGGACAGAGAGCGAACCCGTCGAGCTTTCCTTCTTCAAAGACGGCCTACCTAGGCGAGATAGACTATGGGTAGAAGCAGAGCGAGACATTGGGAGGCGGAAGCGGGATTTCTTAGAACTGCCAGACTCAGAGGGAGAGAGACCAGGAGAGTCTGATGGCTCAGGTAGCCTGTATAGTCCTGTCTCTGGATCTTCCTGGGGGGCTGTCGAAACAGCCTTTTCGAGGGGAAAGTTGACGGTGCCAACATAGTCATTGCCCGAGAACTTGTCCTTGTCGATGACGGTGAAGTTGACAGAATAATTGGTTTCGTGTCGTAGAACCTGGAAGACAAGCTTCTCGTCGAAGACGGGGTTTAGATTATGACTGATGGTCTTGGTACGATACGTCTTCTTTCCGAGTGAAGTTACGACGAAAGGATCCATGTCGAAGGTAGTTCTGGTCACTGAAGATGCATTAGCTTGCGTAGGGGCACGTTGCCTGGGGGAGCTTACCGTTGCGTTCTGGTGGCAGATCGGTACACTTCTGGATTTCGAGGAAGAGAACACCGGCTATGTCGCCGGTGCTGGAGTATTCGTAACCGGTCTTTCCCTTGACCTTTCTCTTGAGTCTGGCCAACTTGAGCTTCTTCCGCCGCTTCTCCCTCTTCTCGGCCTTCTTTGATTCATCCTGCGCCTCGTCCGAACTCGATTCATCGTCTTCGGCGTCGGTAAGGTTGCTGTCGCCGCGCATGAGAAGGTCCCCATCGTCTTCGTCGGGGCTTGGTGTTTGTCCTGCAATAGCAAAGAACTTCTGTAGGATCTGCTCAGGTGTGGCGGCGAGGTTGACGGGGTCGATGAGGGAGAATTGGATTTGGATCTCGCCGGAGACGACAGACTTCTTCTTTCCCGATCGCCGCGACCGCAGAGGAAACCATTGTGGCTCTTGCTGTGTGAGTCCGTTCTGGAATTGCTCCTCGAGTATGACGTCAAACTCGCCCATGTAATCCTTCCCAAAGCGGTCCTTGTCCCAGCAGACGACTTCGAGCAGGAGGCTCTGCTCGCCGAGGATGGGCAGTTCGAGTGTCTCGTTCCATTCTGGGTTCAGTTGCTTGTTTATGGTGGGAGTGGTGAATTTCTCATCGCCGAGCGAGAGGACCAGGTACTGTGGACATGGTGGTTAGAGGGGCAATCGTGGTAGGAGCATAACCGGGAAGGAACTCACGGGGTCAGAAGTGCCGCTCCGGTCCTTTGCAGCGAGGTCTCTGCCCTGCATTCATGTCAGCTGTGGCTCCTCGGTGGGGAGACAATGGTCGGGCGCACTTTAATGACATTCGCCCTCAAGACCAGGCCGGGTACTGGCTGCTCTGGCATGGCGCGTAGTTTGGGGCTTCCAGTGCGACTGGCGGGGACAGAGGTTGGGGTGGAATTGGGATTGCTAGTGTAGCTGGTTTGCTGCTTGAGGCGGTGCGGAAGCGAGAGCTTGCTGGTAAATGTAGGTCGCGGCATGATGGCAGGCTACGCGTTCAATCGGAACCTGCTGGCCGGACCGCGGTAGCCAAGTAGCTAGGGGATTGCTTGACGTCGCGCCGTCGGTTGGCAGAACGTGGCTCAATGCATTCAATACCACGTCTGGTGGGTTTCTGTGGAGAGGCTTCAGGAGAGACGAAGATGCAATGCGACGCGAGCGCTGATGGCGGCCAGATGAAGGGTGAATTAAGCTTGGGGGCCGCATAGCATACCTTAGCCCCAGTACTTGGGCACGCGCAGACAGCTGAACGAGGGCAGGCCCGCAATGTGTCTCTTGCGGCGTAGATAGGAGCAGCGCCTGCCGGGAACGCGGCTGGGCCCTGTGCCTGTCTTCTACCATGCGTGATCGACGGCTATGCTTGACCTCTATGCACAGCTCCAAGACATGTACAAAAGCAAATACCGCCTTCTGCCAATTGCTGCATCAGTTCGCGACTCAGGCGCCTATAGTCAAAGCCGAGAACTGCGGCGACCGGTATCCAGACCCCACTCGAAACCCACTCGAAGCCTTCAGAGCAGCCGCAACCCAACAAAAGCGACATAAGCAGCCCTAATCAGCCCTGCGTCTATAGCGATGCCGTCGAGCCTGTCACAAATCCCGCAAATGCTATGCCGTCCTGTCTGTCTCGCCAACGCCTCGCGCTGACAGGTTCCGAGCCAACAACACGTCGTATGTATCGCGGATACCTGTCTCGATTGAGATGCTCCGGAACTATGCTGGGCTACTATACTGGAGCTACTACTGGTAGCCTGCAGCTCTACGCGACCCGTCTTGTTACAAGAACCTCTAACTACATCAACACTACCTTACTGTACTCCAAAGGCCACCTTCCACCTTTAGCGGGGTACATATGAACGTGTGGGATCTTGCACAGCCCTCTCATCGTATCTTCCGCCTCTCTCGGAAGAACTTAGAGCACGAGCTCCCGCCTGACGACATAGCCAGTACAATTATGTGGTGCGCCCTGTGGTACATTGAAGATGAAATGCTAAACCTGTAACTTGTGCAACACCCATCGCTTTTCCCGATTCGCCAAGTTCCTGCCTGCTCTCACTTTGACTGCGGGCCTTAAGGGCTTTGCATGCCGTCAGACGCGCAGTACCAAACTGCGACACAACGACTAAGGGCAATCCCACCACGTTGGTGGGGCCTTTTTTAGGTACAATACCGGCAATCGCGATCCGCCAGCGCTGATGCTAGCGACGTCATACTGCGCTCTCCGCATGGCTGGTCCGCCCATCTGTTTCGTTGGCCGTGGCTGATGACGTGGCTGATGCTGTGGCTGACGTACTAGTAGTAATGTTGACTAATTGCATCTCCTGATCAATACCCACGACACTACTGCTGCAGATTGTCGAGAGTGAGAGCGCGGAAAGTACACGGAGCTACAAACACGAAATCATGAATGATACTCCACTCAACCCGCAAAGCTATTGGTCGAACTGCGATCCTGCCCAAGTACAACTCCATCCTCTCACCAACATCTCCGATGCCGCAGGCTATACTAATCACCAGACCCTTTTGGCACCCTCCATACACAAAGCCCTCCTAGCCTAGTCTCAACCTGTTTCATTCTCTCTCGCATGTTTCCTTCTCCTTCAAGCGTGAATATAGTAACCTTTTGGCGCTACAAAACTACGATATGTCATTTCAGCCCGTAGTATCTTCTAGTTGTATTTCAAAGTTCCAGTGCTGGAGGAGGAGACGTCAATGTCAGCCATCTGTTGATTGACATAGTCCTCGTCGAAAGATCCGCGACGGAAGAGTGCAGGAATGCTGCCCCCATAATCTTTGTCGTTGTTGATAGAGTCTTGTGGGAAGAGTCTCAAGAAAACGCCCTGAGAGCCTAAAGTTGAGACAGTGCTAAGGCTTATTGAGTGCAACCACAGCGCGATGTTCTGAAGACGACGGTGTGCACAAGGAGCTTCTGATCTCGGCTTCCATAGCGGGCGATATGGGAACAGTCTCGTACATTGGCTGAAGCAGCGCTTTTTGCAGCAATACCAGGTGCAATCACAAACTTCGCCTTGCTCACTCATTGACACGTTGCTATTTGGTATGACATAAGGTCCTTCAACCTATATATAAGGGGTGTATTTCGCCTTAAAGGGTCTTGATCTTTTCTGATATGGGAAGTAGTGCAATGCGAAGTCAATGAAGCGGTCTTCGAAGAAACTGCAAACATTGTCTTCATGATCATTTGGTATTGGACTTGTTTCGATCTTTGTTGAACAGGATTGGAGACTTCTCGGACTTCGAATGCCCAAACGCGCATAGGATGCGGCGGAGTTTATGTGGCTACTCTTGTTCTCGTGCCATGGAGGAAGAGTTCGGTACTGTCGGCGACGCAAATCTCTCAGTCAAACTCATCCATGGCGTTGACGATGTCTTAGTTCAGCTTTGCGTTACGGTTAGTAAAGCTACTCTGAGCAGGACTCGAGAGCTGGCAGTGCAAGACGGACAGTCGAGCGCTTCTCGTTCAAGGGATTGATAGTCAGGGTCTTTGTTGTGTATATCGTGTAGCATGCTTTCGAAGTCCACGTCCAATGATAGTTGAATAATTAACCAGGCTTTCGGTTCATCGTATAGGAGCAAACTAACTGAGGAAGACTTGGTATCGTCGCAAAGGTGAATATAGACTGCTGCAATGACGGTGGACGTGGCTTGAGTCCGGTATCTACCTGCGAGTGAGTGAGACTTCCACGCTTGAGATAGACTCTTCGTCACCAGATTCCGTGTAATCTTGTCAGTGCCATTTCCACTAGTGTAGGTTCAGACATTGTGATATGCCAGTCTTTACACGCGTCCGTTTTTCATGAAAACCGCCCAGAGAATGGAAATGACGGTGGGCTCTATCAAGATATGGAGTATGAGACCAAATTCCATGAGCGACCACAGGATGTGGCTGATATTAGTAAACCATGAAAATCGTCCGCCCCTGGCCTCGGCTTGCGTAGTCTTTGACTTCAAGGCATGCTTGAAGCTTTTCATAGAAGGCATGATAATGACGCAGTCGAGAGCAGCGGTACAACGCTGAGCTGTTACTTGCTATGTTCCTGTGGGACTCCTGCATCGCGATCTCGCTGCTTAACATCGTAATCAACTCGTTGCTCCACTGAAGCCGCACGCATGATTCCTATAATCCAACTCTTCAAAGACTTAATGCCACTTGTCCAGTAAATTGATGGTGTATGTACATACAGAAAGAAGGTATTATACATAGCTGCAACATGACTTGGAACCCCGTTGGGACGTATGAGGCGTCCCAGCGTTTTGACTAAGCCGCTCTGAAGGCCCGGAGAAACAACGGGTGATCTTCTGCAAACGTAGAGGCGTGATGTGAAACCGTGTCTTGATCTCGACATAGTAAGAAAGTTAATTTTGTATCGTTACAGTGTCGGCATGATGTGACGTGAACACAGTTGAATCGACTTTTGATGATAATCTGCAGTGATACACCCGTGGGTGAGAAGGTTACAAAAGATGGAAGGTTCGTGAGCAGATCCGATGCAAAAATACAGTGCGTCAGCCATCGTGAAGCGGCGGCACGATGAGCCCAGTAGCAATGTGGAATGGGATTGCAAAGAGGCTCATAACCAATGGCTTCATTGATGTATTCACTTGCATCATGGATTGAAACCACGAGGAGTACACAGGATGATGGTTGCAGATGCTAGAGACGGTGGCGACCGAAAGTCATGATGACCTCCTCGTCGCTTTTGAAGTAGAAGGCGACGACGACCTGTATATGATATTAGACACATAGCATAGGGGGAAAGAAGCACACAGTCAACACTAGGTGAGACTGAGCATTAGATGAGATCGAACATCGAGATGGGAGGAGGCATGGGGTATGTGGGTTGGAAGATGCACTTACACACTCTTCCTCACATTGATAGCCTCTCCAAGTTTGCGCAAACCATGACAGCAGCCTTAATAGAAAGAGTAATCTAGAAGGCGATCTGACATATAGTTCAGCGTCGTAGTGGTCGCGAAGAGTGAGTAAGTACCGTTGACGTTTCCGACATAAGAGGTGCTCTCTGCAGGCACAGCTGTAGCCGTGTAGAGTTGGGGAGCCGAAGACCATACGCTTGGTAGCTATCAAGTATGCTAGGCAGTTGCGCTATATGAAAAAAATTATGAAGACAACAAGATAATTCGGGTGCTCATATTTATATTCCGCGCCAGTGTTACATGAAGGACTAATGTGAGCTAGTAATGTAGAACACAAAGAGGGTACATGAGCCCAATGCTCAGCAGACGAGGGAAGAGAGACATGGGAACGATAGTAAAGTGAGCCAGAACAGGGATCGTATATATTCACATCAAACATGTCTATCTTGAGCAGAGATGGATATATTCTAGGAAGGGAAAGGGTACATACAAATCGAAGTGCAGAATGTAGGGAAACAGGCGAGACGAAGAGGTTGGGCTCAGAGAGACGGAATGCACATATGCCTCGATAAGTTCGCCATCCTGGCCTCGTAAAGATCCGGAGACTGACCGGATTTCTAGTAGCAAACCGCGCAAATGCAACCACCGTCTCCAGGTCACCACTGTACCTAAGTAGTTGTCCAACGGAACCTCATCCGCCACGGGTATGCAAAGAAGACGTCCGATCTCGAATCAAAGTGACAAAGGAAATGCCAGCTCAGACGCGTTTACCCGAAGAAGCCGAATTCGAGCGCTGTGACAAACACTATGAACGCATGCGCGCCTGTAGGGACTAAGTTATGTTGACGATCACGACCACACCTACTCACCACTCTGCTCCATTTTGACTAGGTAACGCACGAAGAAACATATTCCACAGGCAGAAGCAGCTTTCTATATACATCAATACGTATGCGACATTGTCTCAAACATTCTCAGCCCCGTCCTCGACCCATCGGCGCGGTGCTGGAAGCTGGCTGCCGATCCGACGTCACCGTGCAGGAAGCAAGGAAGAAGCAACGTAAACTTTCGGGAATTGAGTTTA
The DNA here is from genome assembly GCF_907166805.1 of Alternaria atra. Classification (NCBI taxonomy): domain Eukaryota; kingdom Fungi; phylum Ascomycota; class Dothideomycetes; order Pleosporales; family Pleosporaceae; genus Alternaria; species Alternaria atra. The sequence goes on from NW_025091331.1 coordinate 1,938,844, forward strand.
CACCGATATAGACGCAAACGCGTATCGCCGGTGTCCACTGATGGCAATGTTGGACGAACGAGAAAGGACCACGGACGGGACCTGCGTACTTGGATCATTCGGCATCCGAGCTTGCATTACACTAACCGCATCCAGTCAACCACTTTCACCTTGTTAATCAACACGCGCAAACATGTCGACACCAACCTCGTACGTTATCCTGCTTTGAAAGGTGGGTACGTAAAGTAACACATGTACGTACTCAATCTAGATATCAGTCTGGTGTCGTATGTTATACCCACTTATCAACCACGTACTGCAGAGGTCTGTGACCTGAGTGAGACCGACCGGCGGGAATATCATAGCCTACTATCGTGATAATAGCCGTAGCGACGGTATCGCATCGCAGCGGGGAACGATCTGTGCCGCAATGCAAGGTAACAGCAGCCGAACCAACCCGTATTGGCGGGCCGAATAGTATGGAGAAGGGATACCAAATTGTTCGACTTCCCCACACTTTGGGCTGGAATAGACACAGCAGACCAAAGTGTCGGGTTAGCAAAAGTTGCTCATGTTTGTGGGTGTGCAGGATATTGGCTCCCTTGCTTTGCCCGTAAACGTTCCGTGAAATTTGCCCTTGTTTCTTCCGGAGGCAAGGTTGCTCCCGCATTCTGGGGCGATCATGGCATCGCAAGGCATGTGAGCACTGACGGTTGAGATGGGATGGGACCGATGCTGACAATTCGCTGACATTTCACCTGCAGTCGCCGTAATCAGGAAGCGATGATCAGTAAAGGTCACGAATCATGAAGATGGACGATTGAGTTTTAAAAAGAATTCATCATTTCACTACGTATCTCACACATGCTGTATACATACTAAAGCAATCTGCCACACCAGAAGGGAAGAAGTGCGTGCAGTGGTAATAGATAGACTCGAAAGAACAGGTAGTATTAGGAAAAAAAACTTCTTTTGGGAGCCGCTGTAAAGATACGCTTCGCTCGCCTGTTGGAAGAATCTTTGTAGCAAGGGACATGTTTCGATACCCAATCCCTCTTTGGGCCCAAGAAAACGTTAAAGAAATAAGAGGATGAAAAGTCGCTTCGCTGGTAGTGTTCCATGGCCTCCTCAGCCCGCCCGCAGGGTATCAAAGAGAGAGCGACCCGGGCTTAGAGCGAAGCCATTTCTCGACGAAAGAAGCGCAAGCATGCAAAACAATGTCCACAAACGCCTGTGTAGGACATGAGGCATGCAACCCGTGGTCAAGATCAGTTGGAAGATGTTCGTTTACTCCACCACCATTGCACTTATATCAAACCGCACAACCGAAGGTTCTCCTGGATAATAATGTCTACAAAATGTCAGCAAGGTTCATGGGTATGATTGTCGCGTAAACGTACCGTTTACTGCAGCCATGACGAATCGAATTTGCATGGTATCTGTGGCGCAGGTGAAATGGGTGTAGATTTGCTTGGTCTCGTGTTGGTTGAGCGAGACGAATCGGTTCAGGATGTAGTCGCATGCGGCGGCGTAGTCTGGGCCGCCTTCGTAATCGGGGAAGTAGTTCTTCATTGGGCTGACGGGGAGCTTCTCCTTGAAGCGATCGATCTTGTTGAGGAACAGGATGATAGATGTCTTGACGAACCACCGCGAGTTGCAGATGGAGTCGAACAATGTGAGGGCTTCTTGCATACGGTTGACGGTTTCGTCTTCGAACAGCAGTTGGTCGTACTCGGAGATGGCGACCAGGAACAGGATGGTGGTAACGTTCTCGAAACAATGTATCCACTTCTTACGTTCTGATCGTTGACCACCAACGTCGAACATGCGGTAGGTAAGATCGCCGATGATGAATGTCGTTTCGGTGATACCAGTGGTCTTGACACGCGATCGGAGCACGTCTTGGTCGTTGGGAATGTAGTCGGGCGCAGCGATGCGGTCGATGGAGTCGAAGTAGCTATGGCTGTCAGTAATGTTGCGCGCACAGGGCCAGGAGGATGCTCACTATTTAGCAGAGTCGTTGAGCTGGTACTCGCGCGAGCGCTGGAAACACTGTTGGACACCGGCATCCTTCCACAGGACTGAGATGGCGTTTCCAACCTCCGGGGGCAGGCTGTCGCCCTCAATCTGTGCCGGCTGCATGAAGATGGTCTGGACGTGGTATTCGGCACGCTGGTCGTCGAGCGGCAGCTCGAGCGACTCCATGGCCTCAAGGATGACGCGCATCGACTGCACCGTGTTGCTGAAGATGATCTCCTTGAACGACTCGCGCTCGTCGCGCGAGTATCCACCCTCGTGGATGAGCTTCATCTGCTTGAGAATGGTCGACTTTCCGGATTCACCGGCTCCTGCGCGCTGTTAGAGGCTGCTGGCATGACGAGGGCCGCGATACTGACCAAGGAGCAGCATCTTGATCTCATTGCGCTGCATCATCTTGTCGCGCTTGAGCTGGTTCTCAATCTCCTCGTTCCTCTGCTTGCCCTCCTTCTCCTCTGTGCTCATTCCGCAACCCATGATGGCGGTAGGGGACGGTGTCTGGGGGGGTTATTAGGGTAAAGGTATGTAGTGATGTTCCGTCGAGGCCGGCCAATGCGGAAATCTGGTGGACGGTGTCAATAGGAGCTCAATGGCAGACAGGCGTCGTGCGAGTGCAAAAAGGCTGGCGACTTTAGCCGTGGGTGAGACGACTGGAAGCGATGCGGCGGTTTGCTTGCAGTGGCGCGTGGGTCCCCGAGCAGGCGAGACAGGCGCGACGGGGCCCTGAGGAGGGAAAGGCTCACCTGTTATTACAAAGACTACCTCAATGGCAGGAGTGAATGTACAGCGGTCGGATGCGGAAGGGATGGAGGTGAAGGACGAGAGTGAAGGGATGGCTGGCGTATGGAAGACGACGAGGCTCGCTTCGCTCCGAGGCTCAGGGTTGCTGCAAGGTCGGCTCGGGGGTGGATCGGCTGGGGGAAGGGACTTTGCCTGCTCGCTCGCCGACGATGTGTCGCAGCAAGAAACAAGAGGCGGTGCAAAAAGGGCCGGAGTTGCACTGCAGCGAATGGATTGATGTTATGCCGGCAGGAGCGTCGATTGACGTTTGGGAGAAGCAAAGAACGAGAGGCAAGTAAGAAGGCTTGATGAAGGCCGCGAAAGGAGAGCGCTTGCCCTAATCGTGCGGTACCATCCATGAAAGGAAGCAACGCCAGCTCTACTGCTAGTGCTAGCCTGGCCCGGACCACCCTACCACCAAACCCTCCGACCTGTCTATCTTGCGACGACTAGCATCACTAACACCTTTTGCCGATTCCCCTTTGCTGCTTCGCGATCTTCGCGACTTCTGGACTGGCCGCTATCGTGGGTGAAAGCCTATCCATGGCCTATTACAACTGACGGCGCCGCATACATGTGCACGCCCATCTTCACTTGCCCTCCCGCCTGTTCGTCCGCGCCTGCCACTGGTTCGCTCACCGTAACTTGTGATTTGCAATTGGCTCCTGGGCACGACAGCTATTTGCTGCACCTCTCCCGCCTCTGCCTGCAGGCCCTGGTGTCGCCCCCCTCAGCCTCCTTTGCACCACACAGTTCGACATGGAAGCGCTGTCGAGAACACGCCAGATGCGACTCCCGTAACTCCCGTCCCGCTTGAGTCTGACTAGTCACGCTTCTAGAAGGTTTGCGGAAAATGAGGACCCATCATAACAAGAGGGCCTGACGCTCGGAGCCGCAAGCGGATCCAGGCACGCTTGAAACCCTGAAGCGTTTGGCCTCCCATTTCTCACTCATCGTGTCTTGCATCTGCAGGCAAGAACCCAGCCTCGCACTGTGTTGCTCTATCTGCTGCTGTTCTACCCTCATCAGCAGCGCTGAGATGGTCTGTATCACTACTCTGCCAGCCACTCGATTTCTTCTTCGGCCAAGCTCAGACCGGGGGGCGACTTCCTCTAGCCCTAATCTGGCCTAGCCCTGCAGAACGCGAACATTCGCCAAACCTCCGCCGCTCCTTCATCTCCCCGACTCGCGCGCTTCGGCCAATCATTGCGCCATCAGAGTTTGGATTTTCCCAAGTTTCCTCGCCTCGCCTTTCTGCCGTTGAAATCGGCTGGGGCAAGAGTCGTGCGTCCTGATCATCCTGCCTCACATCTGGGTGGATGCGGAAATTATGCTCGCTCTGGGGTACTCATCATACTTATGAACGAACGTGTTGCGGTTATAACAAACCCTATATCCGTTTCGTTGCCATCAATCTTCTAAGATCACTAACTCGGCTTCTGACCATGGCTCAGCCGTTCCGTGTTTATGCTGTCTCGACTACTGACAAGCATCTTCCTGTCTGAATCACCTCCTTCTGGGATGATGCATCAACAGTCACAACTCTTGTCTCAACCCTCAAGTCTTACGCACAGTCACGAGTCAGACGGACGGGAGGATCCACGAACGACACGTGGGAGCAATGGCCATCCATGACATGAATGCCGCCGAATAGGGGGACAGTTCATACAGCGTAGCTACGCGAACAGCTGACCGCTGTTACTTCTCGTTGGTGGGCTGAAGCACCCTCCACGCTGTCTAATGTCGAACGTTATTACTTCTATTCTTTCGCAGGCACCACATCGCAAATATCTCCACCTCGTATGCATGCAGGAATCTTATCTCCTTGCGTCGTCGAGATCTGCGTCCTAAGACGGAGCCGGCCTGTATTCGACATCTCTTGCCCGTGAGCTCCACCGACCTACGCAACATGCAGTTGAAGTTACCCGCTTCGGCAGTGATATCTCCACATTACAAGGACGTTGCCGCGCATTTAGCCATCTTGAGGTCCGATTCGGGCAAATGCCGAAGAACATCAATATTTACCGACCAGGAGGTCTTGATCCTCTCGACCTTTGAACGGAGTTACAAGTCATGTATGCTGCAAGTGGCGATGAAGAATTGACTAATCGACTGTCTTTGTAAATGATGACCTGCCGTGGTATGGGTCTGACCTTCATGAATCCAAAGTGGAGCTCAAAATTGGCACTCGAACAAACATTTCTTGCGCGATGCTTTATTCGAACACCAAGAATTGTAGCGGAGATGATTCGGGATAGGATTAGTACCAATTGTTGTTGCTGTTGTCGCAAAGAAACGTTACGGTATCCGTTCGTCGATGCGCAAATACGACTGCCGGCCGGCGAGTGCGACCGTCAGGACAGTACACGACATCATCAGTCGAGTATCGCGTCGCCTTAGAAAGCGAACGATCACCAATGACGCGGTTCTCGGGTAGTCGCTAATGCTGCGCTGCAGCGTGTTTTCGTCCCACGTAATGCACGTAGGCCAAGACTCGCTTTTGGTGTTCTGCGCGAAGTTTACACAGACGCCGTGCAACTACTGGCTGACGTGGTAGGCTAGCCTGAACCCCAGCGCTTAGTGCACGATGCGAGCGCCTAGAATAGCATCTTTGCACCACCTCATCCTCGAACCGACGACTCTCCAGTCAATCATTTCCATCCAATTCTGCGAGCGCTTACCATGGGTGTCAATGACCTCAAAAATCCGCTATTGTGGCGCCTCAGCGGTTGCCCAGACAAGGCGCCGACCTGGCGGCTGGTGAAGATACCAATACATATTGTCAGCCTACCATCCCCCGCTTGTTGACTCTTGGATACATCAACAAAACTTCATGAGACGGGCGACGCGTTACGAATTTCCTTGAGTTTCTCTCCTTCAATTTCCTTGTTCATCTCGCTGCAGGTTCAGCGCTTCTTTGCATCGTCCCTCATGTCTAGATCTCTTAGTGAGTAAACACTTGTGATACGTTGGTCTTGAAAGATGTAGCTGACGCTGGTACAGATACTGTACAACTATGCTTATGAGCCACTTCCAAAGGCTATGGATCTCCTCAGTCTTCATAATATTAACCTCGTCAATGCTTGCGGCTCCCACTGTCGCTTCCACACCAAGCTCGCTCCCACGGGCGCTTCAACAAAACGTACCTCTTTGCGCACAGTCATGTTTACAGGCTTCGCTGGACGAAAGATTTCCTGTAGCATGTTCTGGTCAAGAAAATCTCCAATGTCTTTGTTCTCGTTATAGTAATGTTGGAGAGTCGCTGGGTGAAGTGGCTCTTGGCTGCATATACCTATCGTGCCCAATGGAGGATACTCAATCATCACTCAGTTCAGCGTACGGAATCTGTCTGGGACAAAAGGATGCGGTCATGCCGACGAAGAGTGTTCTTACCTACGTTATCACCAGCGCAACTCACACCATGTCGCCGTCTCCCATTCAACCAACGATAACAAACACGTCGACGGTTACGTCTACCTTGCAGACTCAGAGAAGTTCTACACAGTCCGCCTTCGCCGATACTATTTCACCACTCCTATCTGCCACTTCGTCGGCAACATCTATACCTGTTCCAGTCGCTGTAGCAGCAGAACCTCCTCCTAGAATGACACCCGCACAGATTGCTGGACTATCAGTGGCAGCGGTGGCAGCTTTCGTCATGGCCATCGGACTCATGGCGCTAAGTGTGTGCTTGCGTAGAAGAAAGGAGCGACGAGTGGTTTTTGATACAGACGAGAAAGGTCAGAGTCAGCGAGGCAAGCAACTTTCGACACAGTTTTCGCACTACATCCCGGTAGAGAGCGGTCTTGAGCCGCCGAACCAATTTCCTCTGGTGCTCCCACGAGCCTTCTGCCGAGGCAGCAAACAGGGTCCAGCACGTCCAGCGCAACGTCTTGGGGTAGGAACATCCAACAGCTCTTCTAATTCCTCATTACCGCTCGACCAGATAGGTCTAGCCATCAGTGCCGAGCTGGACGGAAAACCCCTGGTACCTAGCAAGGCCTCAGAAGCCCCCACTGCGCATCGACAAGTACCTACCTCGACTCAGTCGCGCATGAACGCACCTTTTAGACCTGTCAGTACGATGACCCAGGAGACTGTCTTCGAAGAGGACGAGACGTCATCGCACCGAAGATCTTCAATACTACTGCCCACGCCACCAGTCCCAATTCCTCCGATCCGCGCTCTGCAACCCTCAAGGCCTGTACCAAATTTTGCCGCCAACAACCGTCCAACAGGCCGCCGGTCCGAGCTGTTTCTCGATATTCCTGTCCGCCATGAGAGACCTCAGCCGAAGCGCATTGTAGCGGGAGGAATAGCCTCAAATGGTTCACCACAGCCCCCTCGCCCCGAGCCTGCAACACGCCCACGCTTGGCACCACCCTTCCAGATGACGTCTACAGCCACCTCTCATGAGTCTAGGGCTACAACTGCCAGCTCACGCGATGCAAGCACTTCCGGAGACATCATCGACTATTACTTTTCTAGTAACCAGAGCCGAGACCCAACACCCAAAGCCAGTCCAGCACATATCATCCGACCAAAGGAGTCTCCAAAAGCTGTGCAGATCAAGCCTAAGATGTCACACAGTAGCACATTGTCACGCTCTACATCGCGTAACTCGACAAACTTGCGCGACTCTCTGACAAGTCAAACATCTTTCGAGACAACAAACGGCAATGAGTCCACGCCTGAAGATGAGGATGAGGATAAGCAGCTCTCTGATGATAGTGTCAGCAACAAACAACAACTATCTCCTGTGGCTGAGTCACCTATCTCAAAGCTTCGGTACCCCAAGGTGCCGCGGGCGTCAAACCAGCTCGTGCCGCGTAGCCCAAGGAGTTCGCCACATCAGCAAAACTTCAGAAGTCCACGCAGAGCCCCCGACCCGTCGACGCTTCTTCAAAAACGCAACAACGCCCTGCCTCCGCTCTTGCTAGAGTCCCGACCTAGATTGAACAGTCCTCAGCGAGACCCCTTCACATCCCCACCACGCGTCACCAGTCCGCCACGCAAAGTTCGCTCTCACATGCGCAGCAACAGCACTGAGTCATGGAGTACAACACCTGCCTCGAAAACAGGTGTTGATCGAAAGAGTCGCGTGCAAAGTGGTACGTGGGGTAAAAGCCCAGTCATGTACGAAGAAGATGTTGTGAGGCCGTTGAACGTGAGAAGGAAGAGAGACGAAATGTCTGAATTGAACATCGGCAGAGATGCGGATGTTGAGTTTGACCGGGACGGGTTGAAGAGTCCCGTATGGGTGCCCCGACTCACTCCAAGGAAGAAGGGTGAGGATTTATTTCTTGAGGTAGGATGGGGGGACGGTGTACGAAGGTGAAAAGATTGAGAGGTGACGTTCGATTCTTGACTACATAAAACTTTTTCTTGCGTTTAGATTTTCTTAATGGACGAAGGGGAAGACGGGAAGGGTGGTGGAACCAGACACGACTGTCCTTTTCCTTGCATATTGTATAGTACGAGATAGATACCCACAGCGCTCATTTGTTCTTTTACGTAGGTTGAAACTGTAACAGGCGGTCTCAATCAAGTCATATGATGTTGTCCAAATCACCTTTTTTTCCCTCGGACCGCGTTAGTCTCGAACCGGCCTTGGCGCATGAACTTGATGGTGTTGAGGTCGCGATTAGCCAAACAGCGGGATATAGCAGCACCGGGCGCGCTATTTATCCAACTGCCTTGGCAGCCTAGTCTCACGTCGTGGTAGTCTTCCAGTCTTCCAGCGCGCCGGAGAATGACCAGGTTAAATGTCCGGCTCTAGTCCAGACATCTGCTTTGGGGGTTCCACGATTGAGCCTCATCTGCTCAGCTCCGTTTCGGCCGCGGCGCCGATTCCGGTGTCGCGGTAGCCGCCCGGAAGAATTCTGTTGCATCGTGTACTTGCGCGGCGGAAGTTGAGGCAAGAGATTGAAGATAAGTTCCCTGCGCTATCGGGGCACTGTGGTCCGTCACGTCCGTGATGCGGTCGTTCTCGGCGCATGGCGGATACATAGGGAACAGAGGCTGTTCAGGGCAAGAGGTTAGTAATAGACAGTCATTTGCAACAGCTCATGATAGCCAGGACTAGACACGGAAAGCCCTGTCAGCACACGGCGCAAGCTTACTAAAAAGAAGTAGCAGTGGGCATCCGTGGCTTGGACGAGTGGGATGCTGCATGTTATGGCAGAAAGTACGGCGACTGGTTGATGTAATCGGGCTTTGAGAGACCCCACTAAAACGTCCACTCTGGCGTTATAGTTGAGGCAGGCATGACGCCTAGCCACCCCACTATAACTACAAAACCTAAACACCAGCACATCTGCGAAACTTCTCTTCTTCAATCTTTTCCCCATCGACAGACTGCCCATCATGCCGTACGGAAAGACTGACGAGCTCGCCATCAACACCATCCGAACCCTCGCGGTATGTCCAGTAGTCTTGTTGTTTTTTGATATCGCTGGCTGCCCCACCACTATCAACAACTACCCCGCTAGCACTCCTTCTCCCAACAAAAGCGGCGGCAGCTTGTTCCAAGTCGACAAATGTTATTTGAGAGGCTCAATGGCTGACTTTTGGTGTCATTGCAGGTCGATGCCACATTCCAGGCAAACTCCGGCCATCCGGGTGCCCCTATGGGCATGGCCCCGGTTGCCCACGTCGTGTTCAACAAGTTCATGACTTTCAACCCCAAGAACCCCAAATGGGTCAACCGCGACCGATTTGTCCTCTCGTACGTACATTTCTGTACTTTCTACACATACAATGGCGGCCATGGCAGGCAGATTGAGAATTGCGCGACCGTCCTGGAGCGGCTCAGATGAACAGTTCCGGGTCTCCGCGGCGACTGCAGATATGAGGGTCCTGCTTTCTCATCTTCGGCCTCGGTCGGAGATCAAATCGCGGCTTTTCAGCTCAGATCTGATTCCACGCTGCTCAGTTGCTTGCATTGGCATTGGCGTGGTAGCCGTATCTTCATCGTACAAGATCAAGAAGCTGACTTTGGGCGTTTAGCAACGGTCACGGATGCATGCTCCAGTATGCGCTGATCCACCTCTTCGGCTACAACGTCAGCATTGACGACCTGAAGAACTTCCGTGTACGTACTCTCGACAGCCTCTCGCAATGCACCAGCGCTAACTTCTCTACAGCAAGTCGACAGCATCACACCTGGTCACCCCGAGTCCCACGACACCCCCGGTATCGAGGTCACCACTGGCCCTCTCGGTCAGGGTTTCGCCAATGCCGTCGGTCTCGCCATTGCTGAGAAGCACACTGCCGCCATCTTCAACAAGCCCGGCTATGAGCTGATCAACAACCACGTCTACATGTTCTTCGGTGATGGTTGCGCTATGGAGGGTATTGCCAGCGAGGCTGCCTCCACTGCCGGTCACTTGAAGCTCGGAAACCTCATTGCCATCTACGATGACAACCACATCTCCATTGGTAAGTTTGGCAGAAAGTTCCAATAAGTTCAATATCTGATGTTATACAGACGGTGACACCAAGTGCGCCTTCACTGAGGATGTCATGAAGCGATTCGAGGCCTACGGCTGGCACGTACAGCACGTCGAGGACGGTGACTCCGACCTCGAGGCCATCGAGAAGGCCATCGCTGAGGCCAAGAAGGTCACCGACAAGCCCTCGATGATCAAGCTCACCACCACCATCGGTTTCGGTTCCAAGCTCCAGGGTACCGGCGGCGTCCACGGCAATCCCCTCAAGGCCGACGACTGCAAGCAGGTCAAGGAGAAGTTCGGCTTCGATCCCGAGAAGATGTTCGCTGTTCCCCAGGAGGTCTACGACATGTACCACAAGCACGCCGCCGAGGGTGCTGCTGCTGAGGAGGAGTGGAACAAACTCTTCCAGAAGTACGGTGAGGAGCACAAGGAGCTTCACGCCGACCTCTCCCGCCGATTGACTGGCGACCTTCCTGAGGGCTGGCAGAAGGCCCTCCCCACATACAAGCCCACCGACCCTGCCATTGCCTCAAGAAAGCTCTCTGAGAGCGTTTTGGAGGCTATCCACGACGTCGTTCCTGAGCTTCTCTCCGGTTCCGCCGATCTGACTGGCTCCAACAACACCCGATGGAAGAAGGCTGTCGACTTCCAGCCTCCGGAGCTTGGCATTGGTGAGTGGTCTGGCCGATACCTGAGATATGGTGTCCGCGAACACGCCATGGCTGCCATCATGAACGGTATGTCCGCATACGGCACCATCATCCCCGCCGGTGGTACTTTCCTCAACTTCGTTTCATACGCCGCCGGTGCCGTCCGCCTGTCCTCTCTCTCACACCAGCGCGTCATCTACGTCGCCACCCACGACTCCATCGGTCTTGGTGAGGACGGTCCTACCCACCAGCCTATCGAGACTCTTGCCCACTTCCGCGCTCTGCCCAACATGATGGTCTGGCGCCCAGCCGACGGAAACGAGTGCTCTGCCGCTTATTACATGGCCCTTACCTCCAAGGGTACGCCATCCATCCTTGCCCTCACCCGTCAGAACCTGCCCCAGCTTGAAGGCTCAACACTGGAGAAGGCCATCAAGGGTGGTTACGTCGCTCTTGAGGATAAGGACGCTCAGATTACCCTCGTCTCCACTGGTTCCGAGGTTTCCCTCTGCCTGGAGGCCGTCAAGACCCTCAAGGACCAGGGCATCACCGCCCGTGTTGCTTCCCTGCCTTGCTTCGAGGTCTTCGACGCGCAAGACAAGGACTACAAGATGTCGGTCATCCCCGCTGGTATCCCATCCCTCAGTGTTGAGGTCATGTCCACCATGGGCTGGGAGAAGTACTCGCACGAGCAATTCGGTCTCAACCGCTTCGGTGCTTCCGGACCATACAAGGAGGTCTACAAGAAGTTTGAGTTCACCCCCGAGGGTATTGCCAAGCGTGCTAAGGCTACCATTGACTTCTACAAGGAGGTCAAGCCTCTCCGATCTCCCATCGACCGTGCGTTCCAGCAGCTTATCTAAGCGTTTGCGTAGCGTAGGATTTGCTTTCTGGAGGTACTTAGAGGTTTTGGAGCATCGTCTCTGGCTTGTAATGAGTGATGATATGTAAGAAGCGGCAGCCCGCTTTATGAAGAAGGGAAAAATACGACCCGAATAAATAGAATTTGATTCCCCCTTTGACTACTTGATGTTGAACATAAGAGGGAAAACGAAGTTGCTTGCATGTGAAAGGGAAACATGTTCTCGTCGCGATGTTCCGCATACTGTTTATGATTCTGTCCCTGTATATCGTCATGATGATCAAGTACCGTACATTTGACCCTTCATAGGTTTCTGTATATCCCCAAATGACCCCATCACTAGCCTTTTGTGCACACTCGTCCCATTCTCTTTATGATCGTCACGTCAGAACACGCAAACTTGAAGAGGAAAGATACGATCATGTACCTGCAGCTGTTATTCTCCCTCCAACGCGGTAACCTTGGAGTAGAGCACGGTGCAGAGACTGTCCGCACAGCCAGTTCTGGTTGAGTTCACGTAGCTGTTCGAATTACCCCAGTGGGCTGTTTCTCATGCGAGATGCTTACAGTGTGCGTCCACGTAAAGCGGTTCTCCAAAAAGAAATGACCAGACCTTCTGCTAGAGCAAAAGCTAGCAACGTGTTGGCCATGGCAGATAGAACAGACAAGTATACAGACGGATCAATTTTGTATTCCCATTTTTCCAGACGCCTCCCATGGCTATCACGGAGGACGAATATTGTAGCTACAGTACCTGTACGTTGGCGACACGAGTAAGTGGTTTTGGAACAAGGCTGAAAAGAAGGGAATGAAGAATTGATGACAATGACACAAGGCTAGAGGGCCTTGCGTTGTGTTGACATTGCCAAGAGTTCCAGGAAGGACAATAGATGTAGGTAGGCCATGCGTGGCTCAGATGAGAATCGTTGGTTGGGTATTGTTACGCCACAAATCCTTCGAGGCGCTGGAGGACGTATTTTCGATATGATCATGCGGAAGTGTGCTTTCAGCCACCATTTTGCATTGCAGTTCGGCTTCTATTCCTATTGTTTGCGCCCGCCCACTCACTTTCTCGGGCGGAGATGGGCTACTAGACTTGACTGGTATTGACTCGCGTTGTGCGTCTCACATTTTCTACTAACATGCTCTTGTCCTGAGCTAGACTGAGGTTTCATCGTTGAGGCTAGCGTCGTTATAATAGATTTGGGATGAGAAAGCATTGAGACACGATTGCCATGGCCCAATGAGTGGTGTAAGAAATGGTGGTGGTGGTGTATTGTCGATGGGTGGGAGTGGAAGCTACCGTGCGGTCGGCGCGCTCTCCTCCGAGCCCGCCGCATCATCAACTTTTTGCGACATCATCGCCAGCATCACCACGCATAGCCATGATGTCTCAGACCGACGATAGTAATGTCACCACTACAAATCTGAGAAGACAACCATCTTCGCGCAGCATATTCTCCGTTCCTACACCAATAAAGCAACTGTTCGACCAATTCCCACTCGTCACGTACCCCGTCAATGACTTCCCACAACGCGCTCCACGATATCACAATGCTCATGTGTTATACGTCTTCACTACGGACGAAGGAGCGATTCAAGGGGCACCATCGCACAACCCAGCATGCTTGAAGTGGCAGGTCAGCATATGTCCACATCCCAATACCCCACTACCAAGCTCACATTACCACAGGCGTACCTCAAGTTTTCGAAGATACCCTTTCGAATTGCCTCTGCAAACAACCATGCCTCTCCCAGCGGTTCACTACCTTTCGTAATCCCGTCATCCCCAGACCTGTACAAGCGAACACAACCCGTGCCATCCAACAAACTGCAACGATGGGCCATGAACAACAGTGAGAAGGCAATAGAAGAACCCGGAGATGTGCGCTATGAAGCATACCTGAGTCTACTAGACCATCGGATACGGAGGGCTTGGGTACGTTGACCACGAAGGACACTCGGCCCACAGCTAACATCTCTCAGCTCTACACCATCTATCTCTCCCCGAACTTCACCACCATCGCCGAATCCCTCTACATTCTCCCAAGCTCCCGCAATCCCTTTGTGCGCCTCGTCATATCTCGCGAACTACGTCTGGCAGCCGAGACCGAGCTCCTCAAGTTCTCAAGCATCATCAATGACGAGACGCTTTACAACCAGGCAGACGAAGCATTTGCAACACTAGAGGCACTTCTAGGCAAAGACGATTGGTTCTTCGGCGCGCAAAGACCGGGCTTGTTCGATGCTAGTGTCTTTGCGTACACGCATCTACTATTGGATGAGGGACTGGGCAAGGGTTGGGTGGACACGCGTTTGCGTGACGCGCTAATGGCGCGCAGACGCCTGGTCACGCATCGAGACCGCATACTAGCTGAGTATTTCGAGCAGAAGTCTTGAGTGCATGGCAATACCCGTGAGCCGTTGTTGAAAGTGTATACTGTATGATTGTACTATCAGAAACCAGTCATGAACGTTACGAACCTTCGACTATGCGTTCACAAGACGCGTAGTTCACCTCAACTTGGAGGAAACGAAGTCATGTCGAGTGAAGTTCGGACGTAGTGGGCGCTGCGGACAGTTTAGCGCGACCCAGGACCCAACAGATGCAAGCTATGACTCATGCTACGGAAAGCTGCACGACATATCGCCTAATTAGGCAATGCTGGATACATATCGGACTTGCAGAGGGCGCAAAGTAGAGTCATTGGCTAAAACGGATCTCTATATAGACTTTCGTCAGGCACTCAACATCTAAGACAGCATCAATCCTCAGGAACTTTACCCCACTTCAGATCGGCAGCAACCGTTCTTCGTTCGTTATCAGAACCTCAAGCCAATCAACCACCATCGCAAGTACAATCGACTTCTATCTATCCTAGTTAGGACGATACCATTCGGTCCCCAAGAACATCATTGATCAATATGACACAACCAACATCCGTCGATATGACCTTTGACACTTCGCTTGTCGATGTCAATCCGCCCATCAACGCCAACGCGTCGTTCTCAACTACCGAATCAGATTCAACATTAGATGTTCAACAAACATCCAAGCAGACTTCAACTTCAAACAAGCCTTCAAACACAGTCCAACACATCCCCACCCAAGCTGCCTACGACCAATGGGCTTCCATCTATGACACCGATGGCAACATGCTGCAAGCGATCGATGATCTGGAGCTTCGAACACTTCTCCCGCAATTTTTATCCCAGGTCAAGGATAGCAGTGCGACTGAAAGAGAGGTTCGTATCCTTGATCTAGGTTGTGGCACGGGACGAAATACCGAGAAGCTTGTACGGTATGATTGGGATGGAAAGAGCATGCAAGTAACTGGCCTGGATTTCTCGCAGGGCATGCTGAATGTCGCTGCTAAGAAGCTTGCTCCGTTGACTGAGGGTCAGGAAAGGGTACGATTAAGGTTGGAGTGCTGCGACTGCTTCCCTACTGTCAATGATTCATCGACTTCCCCATTGCCTGCTGTCCAAGGCCTACAGCCAAGCCATGCAGTCATCTCTACCCTGGTCTTGGAGCACATTCCGCTGAAGAACTACTTTGCCACGCTGGTTACGTTGCTCTTACCAGGCGGTACGGCGCTGGTTACCAACATGCACGCCGATATGGGACGTGTCAGTCAAGCCGGGTTCGTCAACGCAGACGGTGTCAAAGTCAGAGGAAGTAGCTACGTTTACACGGTGGAAGAGACTGCTGTGGTAGCCAAAGCAGCTGGGCTTGAGGTGCTGAGTGTAAATGAGCGAGAGATGAGAAAGGAGGATGTTGAGGGTGGCGCTGTGGGCGAGAGAGGGTGGAAGTGGGTTGGTACGAAAGTTTGGTACGGGATGGTTCTGAAGAGGGTCTTGTGAACTATTGTGAATATAATTGATAGAGTTAAGATATCCACATCAAATTATCTTTACCGCACGATAAACATCACATACGACCACAGGTAAAGGAGTATACTGGATCCCGTTTGCTCTCCACACGTCAAGCCTTTAACCGGCGGACTAGTAGTTAGGTGGGTGACCACTAGCGAATCCCCGCTGTTGTA
Organism: Alternaria atra; assembly: GCF_907166805.1. Lineage (NCBI taxonomy): Eukaryota > Fungi > Ascomycota > Dothideomycetes > Pleosporales > Pleosporaceae > Alternaria > Alternaria atra. The sequence continues at coordinate 1,954,655 of NW_025091331.1, forward strand.
TGTTTTGTTTTTGACCATAGGATAGAAAGACATGATAGAGCTTGTAAATATAGTTCACCTGGGTGTATACATATCACTATCAGCTGCTATTCTCAGTGACTTGGTCGATGCTACTGGCTATGTGCACGTATCAACATGATGACTTGGGCTTGATAGAGACACCTAGTCCGTATCTGAAAGCAAGCATGGGCATCGGTGAGTGGAGTTTTGGCGAGATAGCACAAGACGAGTTAACTTCTGAAGGATAACAGGTAGAATGCAAGGCCTGAAGACCGAGTATAGATATCGTGAGTCGATTTGATAGTATAGTTCGTACTCTCATCAAGGACAGTAGCTGGGAGGCTTCGGCTCTTCCTCATGCCCTCGCATACTTCCGCCCATGTTCTGCGTCGAAGTTTTTGACCCACTCCTGTGCAGTTCCACGAGATGAATCTCGTCATCCGCCTTCCCAATGCCCTCTGAATCGACATCCACAGTCCTCATGATCGTTGTATTGAACAAACTTGCATCCAACATGCTCTTATTCGGTCTACTTTTCTTTTTCGATAATCGGTTGGGCGTATCGTCATCCCCTGGGGTTCGATCGGAATTGTTCTCCGTTGTGCCGAAGCACTTCGGGACTATTTGAGCGAGGAATCTTCGAAAGGCTGGCATAGATACGCATATGATACCGACGTTGATCTCAAGGATGGAGTAAACTCCTGACATCAGGTTGTCGTACATGGGGTTCGTTGAGGTGGCGTACTTAGCAACAGCGCTAAGACGGATGCAAGAAACCACGATAGTACTAAAGCAAGTTTGTTAGTGTTCGAGGTCATCGACATAAACCAGGAGTTTGACTTACATGCCACCTACGCCGAAGATTGCGCCAAGGAAGACTTTCTTTCGCGAGCTGAGCCTCAGTATCATCAAGTTCGGAATCGGTATCAGGACTATCGCGATATCGAGGCCAATGTTGAACGCAGCTGCTACCAAGTAAAACGTGTTTTGATTTATACAATAGTCGGGCGTGCTCGTGCCGTCCCATGAAGTCCATACTGCTGAGATAGGCCTGCAGGCAAACATCATCGTGAATGCGAATGCAATGGTCCAGAGCACTGAAATGAAGATGAATATCCAGATGAATTTCCGGGTGTTTTCCGAGGGAAAGATGCGGAGGAAGAAGAATAAGAACGCGAGTTTGGTAAGCCCACAGCAGAAGAAGTACGATATTTGAGAGCCGTAGGTTAACTAAGAAGTATTTAGTATAGTCACCTACACGTCTTGAGTTTCTTGTTCTTACCCTCAAAACTTTGTAGATGTCACTGTGAGGGACAACCCAAGTATCTTTTCCGAAACCAAGCTTTGGTGTATAGCATTGTATCACGGTTACAGGAAGACAAGCTGCTTCGGCTGCTATCGCGAAAACATCATCTAGTCCGAACGAGTTTTGGCTGATAGCGGAGTAGGTGCGGACGCTCACAGCGGCGAGAGCAATGGAACCCGCCGTAATGCCGGTCAAGAATATGACGTTTGATTGGTCTCGGACAGGCCTCTCACACATTGTGGAGGTGACGTTAACAGCAGCTGTGATGAGGCTCAAGTCAGCGCGATCGATGTAGATACTGTTGGGAGATCTTACTGAGTGTCTCTTTAACTGAGCATGTGCCACCCACACAGCTCTGAATGGCCGCGTTGATGGGTCCGTCGTCGCAAATGCATTGTATATCTGTGGGAGCGCATGTCGTTTGGCTTGTGAGAGCATTTTGGAAGCACCTGGCCTGGTATTGTCAGTATCATTCTCTCATGGTTAAGATTATGGAGGAGTTTGAACTTACTGCGCATGGTGGTAGCATATTTATGGCATCTTGTGCTAGTATCGGATGCACAATGCTACTCAACGCCGTAAGCCCTAGGATGAACACATTGTTCCACCGCATATTGAGCACGGAGAAGAATCTGGAGAAACGAGTCACAAAGAGAGCGACTCGTGGATACTGGTTCAACAGAGCTTAATACTTCGAGGGTGATGATAAAAAGCAGTGTGAAGTCAGTCAGTCATGGTAAGATGCCAGCCACAAACCCTCCACAACATCAGCACATTCGTTTCCATCCTTGCATCTACTCCCAGTATTGGATACCCTAGTCGATATCAGGGGGCGTTGTTTCTGATTGACCTATGTAGGATTCGAGTCGAGCTCTATCGGTGCATGGCAGACGTGCTGTCCCGGGCGGCTCTGCGCCCGGTTCCCAGTCACCCGATGCATGAAATAATCGGGACTCAACACGGGCCACCCCACCAAATATACTGCTATCTTAACACAACTACCACGTACCTACCTACGACTCTACAGCTGCATTGTTAACCCTAAATATTTATAGTATTAGGAAAGATTTCTAAATATTATATGCAACATTTTAAAGCTTTTAGTAGTGCTGTAGTACTGATAGCAGTGCCCCAAGACATTTAGGAGGCCCGATTATTTAATACACCGAATGCCAGTCAAGCCGTGTAAGAAATTCGCCGCACTCACAGATGTCTTGGCGCACCACAACTAGTACTACAGCACCACTAAAACAATATGTAATATCGCATTCGAGAGCTGAAAATTACTTTTGAAGCTGTAGAGTTGTATAGAAAAGCTATATATCTAAGTTTCGTTAAGGTTGTAGCTCAAATAGAGCGTTCAGGGGTTGCAAGCGGTGGTGGTTAAGACGAGAACATTTTGGTGGGGTGGCCAGTGCTGAGTTCGGCCATTTTGTAATACCGCGTGCTAGTCAAACGGCTGCACGGCACGATGCGCTAGCTGGACTGGGCCGATACCGAGATATAGGTCTATGCGGAGTTCCAGGGTTGTTTTGTCAATATATAACGTATCTCGGAGTAAGCAATCCAAGTAGCTTTCGAGTCGTGTAGCTACAAAGGCCCGAAGGAAAGTGGCATGATGATGCTATCATTACAATAGGATTTCAGCTACCCAGCGGAAAAAAAGATGGGGAGGCTTTCCAGGATTGCATCTATCAATGCGGTTTGGGATCCTATTGGCCCACCGGGGAACGTCAGGCATCTAGACACTCCAGCGTCAATAGTCTTGACATTTTCGAGCGCGAGAAGCGGTTCTGCAGCTTGCAAATTCCTGCGCTCCAGTTTTAGTCCGCGAGCCAAAGACGTGTCACGTAATTGAAGCGGCGTTCAATGACAACGGGTGTTCATGGCTAGTGTCGTCTCGCTTCGTGGCTTCGAGTGCGGGGAGAGACTGTCAACATCACAATAATAAGTCGCACCATATTCGAGAAGAGGGTGAGGAATATCACCAGCTCTGCAAAACGTGCCCCGTCTTCTGGACACGGGATGGCGGCTGAGGCTGCCATGGACAAGGGGAGGGATCGTGAACCCTGGCAGAAAGAGACCACTTCGGTCCACCTGCGTGCGGTAGCATCCTTCCGATTCCCCGGCACAAGGACGCACGAAAAAGCGTAGCTGAATACGCCAAATCATACAGTCAATAAACCAGTGGCTTTCAAAAGGACTCTACGTCAGCTGATGGAGCTGAGAATTCGGTGAGGTTATTTGTAACAATTCGTGTAGAGCGCAAACCATGGCCAGAACCAGAGGGTCTGCGGCACGCCCCGGCACTTGCAGTATCCACGCATCGGATCCGTCGCTCTTTTGAGTATACTAGTATGCCATGTTCGAGCCGTAACTCGCTGTCGCAGTCCGTTGTCTGACAGGGTTCACTGCAGAAAGACTACTGTTACCGATAAATTATGGAAGATAACACTCTCTTTCCCATCTTGGCCACGCCTTTAGAGTCACTCTGTCCTTCAACGTTAGCATCTGCGACATGGCCCTCCTATCTGATGTTTTGCTAGGTGCAAATCTCAGTACCCTCTTCTTACTCTACATTCCTCTCTGTTTCGTGGCATACTATTCCATCTGGATCGTCTATACTCGAACCCTCCATCCACTAGCCAAGGTTCCAGGACCGTTTTGGCCTTCAATTTCGCGGACATGGCTTATGTGGCACCATCACAAAGGCGACATCGAGATTGTTGAGCGCGTTCTTCATAAGAAGTATGGCCCAATTATTCGAATCGCACCCGATGAGGTCGTAATGACTGACACCACGGCCATCCCATACATTTACCCGGTTCAGAAGCCACTTGAAAAAACGGACTGGTACAAGCCGTGGCGACCACAAGGACTAAACAGCCAACCGGATTTGTTCACGCAGACTAACGAGAAGGCGCATGCGGCGTATCGAAGGATTGTTGGAGGTGTATATTCACTTTCCAGTATCTTGAAAAACGAACCAGGACTGGACGAAACATTGGAACTCTTTCTTGAGCGGCTGGGTAGTTTCGCCGATAGCAATGAAGCGTTTGACTTTGGTCTTTGGCTCGAAATGTGAGCTATAAGATACTGCCGACAGATTGTATGGCTAACGCGCGAATCAGGTACTCGTTTGATAGCGTTGGCGTCGCGTTCTTTGGCCAGGCCTTTGGCTTTCTACGCGACAGTGTTGATTACAAAGGCTACATCCACTCAGTCCATCTCGCAATGCCTTTTCTTAGTCTTCTGACGGTCACTCCGTACTATATACGACCATTCTTGCTTCTTGTCGCTGTTTGCATTCCGCGCTTGCTGAAAGCTGTGCTGGCCGTAGAAGACATTAAGAAGACTGCGATCATAGAGACGAAGACAGCTACCGAAAGAGCACTCGAAGTGACGGGAAAGAGACCCGATTTACTCTCCCAGTTGCTAGCAATCGTGCAGGAAAAGGGGGAAAAGGTAAACTACTCGCACAAAGAGATCACATCGGACATGTGGGTTGCAATGTACGTGTACTGGCGTAAAGAACCGAACGTGTTATGCTGACTGCCCACAGTATGGCCGGCGCTGATAGTACATCCATCTCCATGCGTTCCGTCTTCTACTTCCTAATGAAGAACCCCCAGAAGCTCGAGAAAGCGCGCGCAGAAGTTGATGCGGCCTTTGAAAATGGTACACTCTCATCACCGGTGCAATACGGTCAATTAGCTTCGCTTCCATACTTAGTAGCGACTGTGAAGGAAGCCTTACGACTGTTTTCCGCATTCGCAGTCTCGATGCCTCGGTATGCTCCTAGCCAAGGGCTCACGCTTTGCGGAAAACACATTCCAGCAGGCTACACCGTCGGTATGAATCCAGCTATCGTTTCGCTTGACACCAATGTATTTGGGGAAGATGCGCTTGAGTTCGTTCCCGAGCGATGGTTGCAGAGTGAAGACCGCTCGCGAATCATGGATAAGACAATTCTCGGTTGGGGTGCTGGGACTCGGACATGCGTCGGCAGACCTGTAAGTCCTACGTGATCGCATACTAAGGAAGTACTAACGATGCACAGCTTGCTTTGACACAAATTTACAAAGTCACTGCAGAGGTCTTGCACCGTTTTGATTTTGAGATGGCACATGACCAGCCGTGGAAGACGCATAATGCGTCTTTCAACGTCCAGACTGGTGTTGAGTGCAGATTCAAGCGCAGGGTTTCGATTAAGAACTAGACACTCGGTAGCATTATGTATTGACATAGCTGAGAAGGAGTTGCAGCCGGCTTTTGCTTCCTCAAGGAGAACTGCAGGATCCGCTATTTTATCCAATCGCAAGTCATGATGACGTCAACCTCTGCTCATGATCCGATATGCAACTTCAGACCTTCATCTTGCGAGACGCCGAAAAGTGTTTCTAAACGGCGATTACGATCGGCGACTTTAGCGGGCTACATAAGTCAAATAAAACACTACAAGCAACGAACGTTCATACCCAAAAGCCAGCTACCAGTTGAGTTCTCAACTTACAAAATCACTATCAACGAGACAACAACACAAGATGGACTCTCTTCCCGTAAACAATAAGACGGCGGGTGAGCCAGAAAGCACGTATAATAACACACTTGAGACTGCTGCGGCGACGACTCAGGTGAGTTGATCAACTCTGTTATACAACGACTCCGCTGACCTGATCAGAACTTCGCCCCAGTCAAGAGGATATGCGCTCACCTCAACGCCTTCCACGCATATGCCCATGATCCGAAACGCGATGCAGTCGAAGCAAACCACTACTGCGCACATCTGAACGATGAAGTCCGCCAGTGCATCCTCTACGACTCTCCCGAAAAGGGCGCACGAATCATCGGTATCGGTAAGTTATTCACTTCCCCAACAGGCAACCCACTACTAAACCAACCTCCAGAGTACATGATCTCACCCAAACTCTACGAGACACTCGAGGCCGAAGAGCAGAAGCTCTGGCACTCGCACGTCTTCGAAGTGAAATCCGGAATGCTAATCATGCCGCGTCCAACAGGCGTCCCAGAATCCGCATGGGAAGTAGCTGAGAACAAGGAGATGGAAGAAGTTGTAGAGCTGTACGGCAAGATCTACCATCTCTGGCAGACTGACCGTGGGGATAAATTGCCTTTGGGCCCACCGCAGTTAATGACGAGCTATACGGCGGCGGATCAGATGCCGGATTTTGAGAAGAGGATGAAGGAGAGGGACCAGAGGTTTGGTAGTGATTATCAGAGGAAGAAGGAGGTTAGGGAGTATATTGAGGTGCCGAAGATTCATGAGAATGCTGATGCGACGTGGGCGAAGGGGGGTATTGGACACTAGATAAGGTGGTCGGAGGGGATGGTGACGTCGGTGATGCATTTACGAGGCGTTGGTATGCGAAGGACGGAATGGCGGTAGCCGGTCGGCCTGCAGCAGAGTATGAGCTGGGGCTTAGGCATGATAGTATTCCCATGACCTCCATCCCACGAGGAACTAGGTTCAATAGCTCTTTTACACTGAATGTGCCGAGGATGTATCAGGCCCTGCTTTGCCCAGCATCTCTTTATGACCCGGTTGTGTTCTGCAGCACCTCAATGCCTGCTGGATCTTTCTTCTCACGCCCCATCAGTTTCCCCAGTACATCCTTCTCATTGTCACCGTCTTCGGTATCGCTCGCGCTATCCTCGTCGCTCTTCGCATTTGGGTCTTTCTCCTCGAGTACGCCTAGTCCAAGGTCCTAGACACTGTTAGCAGCGGCCTGTGACACGGCGCGGATACATTGCTTACCATCTCGATATACGGCTCACCCTCCTCATGCCCCTCCTCGGAGTCTAGGCTCTTCAGCGTTCCAGCCTTCTTCTGCGCCTCCAACTCTTCATTCGCAGCCTTCAGTTGCGGCAAAAAGTCTTTAAGGAAGCCTCGAATGTCTGGTCCGAGATCTTGGTCGCCCAACCTCATAATTGGCTTCTTTCCTCTATTCGCGCGTAGATTAACGACACCGTCTTGTGATTTTGGCTCCTCAAGCTCCATCTCTGTGTCCTCGCCATCATCCTCTTCTTCTTCGCTTGAACTCTCGTCGCTACTGGGTTCTTCGCTAGATTCGGACAGCTCGCTGTCGCTATCGGAGGTACCAAAGTCGCTTGCGTTCGTCGTAGAGTCATCTGCGGCGTTTGTAGATGCAAGGGCGGAGTTGGAGGACATTGAGGGCGGCGAAGATTCGGGTTCGTTGGAGAAGCGCACGCGTTTGCTGCGGTGCGCGACAGCTTCGTGAATATATGGCGATGACATACTCCTCGGTGGTGGCTGATATGGGTAATCTTATTAGGGACTGTTGGAAGTCGTTTACGCGTTTTGAAGTGGTTTACAAAAAAATCCGGGGAAAAAGTTGGGCAAGATTCAAAGTTTCAGGCACATGCGCGCAGATCTCGCGGAATGGTACCGACTGGGCCCTGACCTTTGCTACGTCACCGCCATGGTCAGCATACATGTTGCCGAAGCCAGCACCGACCCAGACATACACATATCACATGCTGGAGTATACACATAAAGATGGTGTATCCCGTCGCATGCTCCACAGACAACGCATGCGGCTCTAGATTGGCCTGAGGCCGAAGCCGACTCGTTGGTGTCAGCAGGGGTCGTGAAACGGCGTCTTGAAACGTAGTTAGAGCGGGCGCCTGCGTGGCTGACTTGTGGTCTCCGAGGGGTTAAGCCTCTTAAAGGTCCAGCTGGCCTCGTACATATCTGACCTCACCTCTTCTTGTCAATCATTACCATCTCACTGTTGTACTGTTCGACTGTACCTGTTCTTGTGTCTCTTGTATCTGTGTTTGCAAGAGTCGGTGTGTCGCTACCCCACTTCAGACGTTCACGAGCTTGAGAGTGTTTACCAACAGTATTGAAGGGTCAACTGCCTTTGGAAAAGGTTTTTGGTTACCAGTTAGCAGGTGTGTATTCGTTCTCCTATACATCTATCATTTCAGTCGTTGTCCGTTCCTATGTTCTCCTTTTCCATTACCTCAAGAATCAGCCTTAGCCTTGGACATGCACCTGTCACAATTCCCCTATCAACCTTGCCGTTCATCTACTATAAGCCTTGCACCTGGACTAGACAATTCTACGTCCTGTAATTCCTTACTGAATATCTATTACTATCGCGGTTTTGCTGCTATCGTGCCAGCATGCCGAGACGGTCTGATCTCAGCAAGCCTTGGAGCCCGACGCTGAGCGCTGGTTGGTCCATTTGTCTTCACCTCCCACATTCACGTTCACCACGACGGTTCTTTGCGTTCTTCAAGCGGAGCCCACAATGGAATTGCCTGCTGTTTTTCGTCTTCACAATTTGGGGAGCTGGGCAGGCGTAAAGACTTCACAAACGCTCGTCCTTAACCTTTTCCCATCCATCACACTCCAGCTCTTCACAGCCTTCACAAATCTGCAAAGCACCCGCTACTAGCTCTCTGTATCCATTCCAAAACCCTCGGTCATCATTCCTTCTCTCCACACCACTCTACTTCAAGCTACATTCACATCCATCACCATGACTATGAACGAGACTATCCGTATCATTGGCATGCTCAGGGCCTCTGCTGCTCACAACACTGACCACGACAAGATCAATGAGCGTGAAGCTTTCTTCGCCTCCACCGACGAATCCAGCAAGAAGCTCAGGACTGCTGCAGCTGCGCGCAAGCCTCTCTCAGTCTCTCTCCTTGAAGAACTCATCCACGCGAGCAAGCACGGTCTGCCCTACCCCAGCGAGCCCCTGACGTACGAATCCAAGGTCGGCATTGATCGCATCCTCGTCACTCTCAACAAGGCCATTTCCTGCGACGCTGCTGTCATCATCCCCAGCGTTCAGTTCAAGGACACTACCCAGGACCTCGCCAACAACCTCGCCATCGAGAACAGCAGGCGCATCTTCACCGCGCGTTCTAACATTAAGGAACTTAAGCTTATCAGCAGCAATCTCGGCATCCCCATCACATCTCCTACCATGGCTGGTCGCTTCCCGGTGCTCAGCACCTCCGACCTCCCCAAGGCTTCGGCTGAGGAGCAGTCCGCCACAGCATCGCCTGCGCGCGGCACGGCCATGCTCAACAACATCTTCAAGTCGGTGCGAGTTCCCGAGTTCCGCTTCAAGTGGATGTTCTGGGCAGAGAAGGGTCAGCAAGCCGCACCCAAGGACAAGGCAGCTTCAGAAGAGTACCTCACCCGCCCCAAGCCGCTTGGAGACCAAATCGTCTCCGTCAAGGAGTTTTATCAGCACTTCAATAATATTCCAGTGGAGAACCTGAAGCTACGAGACTCGATACACTTGTTCCATCTGGGTGTGAAACCGGTCTGGGAAGACCCGCGGAATACGCGTGGCGGCGCATGGTACTTCAAGGTCAGCAAGGACCTGGCGGCTCAGTTCTGGCATGAGATGTGCCTACTTGCCGTCGGTGACGTCTTGCAGGGGGCCGTCGAGACAAAGCGTGCCTGTAAGTCTTTTTGTTTCCACTCTTCTCACATATTTTCGATACTGACTATTCAATAGCTTTCAATGACGACATCTGCGGGATCTCGTACAGCGTTCGATGGAATGCTGTACAGATCGCCGTCTGGAACCGGGACGCGGAGAATGAGGATGGCCGTCTGAAACTTTTAGCGGTCATCCTCGACAAGCTGTCGGAGGAGCTCCGGCCGAAAAAGGAGGATAGCTACTGGTACAAGGCGCACAAGGAGCACAAGGGCTTCATTGAACAGTAGTGGGTCGGCTTTGTACCAGTAGTTGTTGCTCGGGTTGAGATGAGTTTGGTGGTGGAGATGATGGTTGGGCGAGGAGTACGTAGAATGGCTTTGAGCCACACATATAAGCATACCAGTATCGGCGTTGATGAATATATCCTTTTCAATACGCATAACAATCGGGCCTGCAATCCACCGACTGCCTCCTGCCCGATCCGACAGCCCCTCTTTCGTGACTTTTTCGTGCATCCAGGTCCACGCAGCTTTACTATAAGATCTCTGCCAGATCTCTCGGGCATTCAGACTAAGGCGCTGTGACTCGCCCGCATGTTTGCTACTATCGATCCATGGTGGTAGTGTATGCGCCAATCACAAGCATCATTCGCCGCAGAAGCACAGACCAGCCAACTTCGTAGAAGCATCATCCACTTCTCACGATTCTCCGCATCTTGCCTGCCGCCGCCTCACCACATCAACCCCTCACAAACCGCCAACCATGGCCGCGATACCTACCTCACTCTTCCGCTGGGTCGTTCCTGCCGCCATCGGCGCAAGTGTCGTGCAGAGCTCCCTCTACGACGTCAAAGGCGGAACCCGCGCCGTCATCTTCGACCGTCTGTCCGGAGTCAAGGAAGACGTCGTCAACGAAGGCACACATTTCTTGGTACCATGGCTGCAACGGGCAATTGTTTTCGATGTTCGGACTAGGCCGAGGAATATCAGCACAACGACGGGTAGCAAGGACTTGCAGATGGTTACACTCACACTGAGGGTGTTGCATCGCCCGGAGGTCAAGCAGCTGCCTAAGATCTACCAGGTATGTCTATTGTCCCCCTCACATGCAGATACGAGAAGCTCCAAGAAACCCATCTAATGCGCTGATAGAACCTCGGTCTCGACTACGACGAGCGGGTTCTCCCCTCCATCGGTAATGAAGTCCTAAAAGCCATCGTCGCTCAGTTCGACGCCGCAGAACTCATCACCCAGCGAGAGGCCGTCTCCAATCGCATCCGTACCGACTTGCTCAAGCGCGCCAACGAGTTCAACATCGCCCTTGAAGACGTCTCCATCACACACATGACTTTCGGTAAGGAGTTCACCAAGGCCGTCGAAGAGAAGCAGATCGCACAACAAGAAGCCGAGCGCGCGCGCTTCATTGTAGAGAAGGCCGAGCAGGAGAGGCAAGCCAACGTTATCAGGGCTGAGGGTGAAGCCGAGGCTGCCGACACAATCTCCAAGGCAGTGGCGAAGAGTGGTGACGGTCTAGTGTTGATTAGGCGCATTGAGACACAGAAAGATATTGCGCAGATGCTGGCGAGGAACCCGAACATTAGTTATCTGCCTGGTGGTAACTCTGGTGGCAATGGCGGTGGCTCGAGTGGCGGCAACTTCTTGCTAGGCCTGAGGTCATGATTGCTTAGGAGCGTAAGAGGCTGAAGGAAAGATGAAAGGCGGACAAGACAGAGCTGGACGAAACGCAAAAATGCATAGCCGGCGTGGTTGCTGTACAATATACTGACATGAGCGATAACACTTCTCCACAAACGAAGGAACGGAGTCTCTTCTCATGTCTCTTCTTTCTTTTCTCTTTGCAACATGACACTTCCACCGTGAGGACGTTGCCATTCGCATAATCACCTATGAAATGCCTCTACACGGTCCCCACATCGTATGTTCTTCTGGAACCGCTTTGACATTGCCTAGCAACCGCATGTCAGAATGCCCAACGCTTATTACTCAACATGCTTCGAGAACTGACAGCTTACACATAACGCTCACGGAGCAAACCATTGACGAATGGAGGGAGGAGTGCGAGTTAGTTGCAGGAACTGAAATACTGCGCTTCGGGTCGTGTTTGACACAATGCTCGCCTGAGGCCTCTCAGGTTTCGGTATGCCAACTCTCCGCCCAAAGATTCAAAACTGTTCATGCATTGCCTGGAGGAAACAAGCTTCCGAAGCTCTGATGCCACAAGTGAGGGTTCGCACACATGGTCTGCATTTGGATATTCGGACATCCGGCTTTGAACTCGGTGCGAAGATGTCGCGATGTTTCGGCATGGAGGTGTGGGGATGTTTCGTGTGACGCCGGGTTATACACTGGGATGCTGTCCGCGCGAGGTGTCTTGTTATAGTGGAGTTTCGAGGATCGCAGCTTTCACGTGTGAAACGAAGCCCTCAAGGACAATGAGGGTAATCGCACATTCCATGTCTGAACGCTTGCTTCTTTCCACGCCACTTTCACGACCATCCAGGCTTTGATCTTTACAATCCTGCCCTCTTGACTCGTAGATCAGTCACAATCGTATTCGGCGATGAGACGTCACGCAGAACCTATGTTCCAGCTCGTTTCGGAAGGCTGCTGCACCATCATGGCGGGGGGAGCCTCGTTACATCCTGGCCGCAGATCTCGACGAATCGGATTACGCACTTCAAGCGATCAACGAGACTTCCCGATGGTCTCTGAATATCTCGCATGAAGCAGACACCGGTTCTGGAGAAACACAGGCTTCTCTCAAGGCAGCGACAAAACGATGGCGGTCAAAGGACTTCAACACGGCACATTCGTAGGTGCCTACCTATAGCGCACTCGTGCAGGACAGACAGAGCAGCTGCGCCACACTACTGATACAATGCACAACCTTGTCTTCACCAGGCTGGAGAAACGATAGGACGAGAGAAATCGGTGTTGGGCCTGGCGTAGATGCCCCAGGTTAACAAGCGGCAGGTTGTCGTGGCTGTGCACTTCAACAAGCTGTCAGCCAGCGAATCACACAGGGTGTGGCCATACAACGTGGCTTGACCCTCCCCTTTCCTCGAGGCAGGCTCACCAGCAGGCACTCTCCAGTCTGCTCCGCCCTTGGATGTTCCAAGTATATACATACTAGCCATGAACGCAAGAGGCGAAGGTTGCGTACACGTCTCTACTTACGTCTTCGGACCGCCCGTCTCGCTTAGCAATGGCGATCCAACAGCGCAACAAGCAAACGAGCATCATCCTCACCTTTAGAATTCTTCAATTTGTCAAACAGCTTCGTCGACGTGTCAAGCCGCGTGTGCTCAAAGGCTCAATCGATGCGAACGCTCTTGGCAGCAGAGTCTCGCCAAGCCTCCGAAGTATTGCCAACGGTCTATCGCGGATCAGCGTCCAGGATGCGAAGCAGTCGCGTCGTGTCGCCCATCGCATCTGCAAGTGTCAGCACAAGAATCTGGAGCTGAACCGATCGTCGCGCAAGCTGCAGACGCCGGGTTCGGCTGCTCCCGCGAGTCGAAACCTAGGGGATGAGGTGCAACAGTACGTTCATGTAAACTTTTGTTTAGTTTCAACTACTAAACCTCCGGCCCTAGTATGCTTCGCTCGGTCGACGGCAAGCTCCATGCCGCAGGAAATACCTTCTCGTCTATTGCGGGTAGCAACAAACTTTTCCTCAAACACCACAATGCGCCGATCTTTGAGGCTTGTTCCCTGAACGAAACTATACAGATCCTCGTGGCAGTACACGAAGCGATCAACGTGCTTGCGGAGTGTCGCCGGCAGTATAGTGACGACTGGCTCTTGGCCCAAGGGCTTGACGCTGGACTTATCCTTGACGAAAACTTCATTGCCAACTATGAACATCTATTGCTGCGACTGCAGACAGACCTCATCGGGGCCTTGGCACAGAAAGTATTCAAGGAGCTACTCCACGGTGATCACGACAAGAAGCAGCGCAAACTACTAGCATGGTTCACTGAATTCGCCGAGAAGCCCCAAGCTCTCAGCACCTTTCCATGGACAATCAAACCCTCGCTAGCTGTACTTTGGGGAGTGTGCTGGATGTTCTATGACGAACAGACGAATCGCAACAAAGACCGCGTGCGATACGACGCAGTGCTGCAAAACCTCAATCTTTCGTGGGATACGGGTGCATCGTCCGACTGTATGTGTTACATTTCTCCTCGCCCAATGAGGCTTCCTACTTAGGTGGACAAGTTGTTAAGGTTTGTGGCTGTCCAGTCGATCGGTGCTAACGCATTACAGACCTCAGCCTCGGCCGCGAGCTGATTGGCGAACAGCCGCAGCATGCGACGCGTGCGACAAACGGGAATGTGGGCCATGATCTGTTCCAGGCACGAAACACGGAAACCTGGGAGCCCGATCTGAGTTCGGATGGTCTTACGAGCAGGCTGCCAGTCTTGAGGGTCAGTCAGGCTGGAGGAGCGGAGCCATCGCCGCGACCAGGTAAGTGCCTAGTGTCCCGTGTCCGTTTGAGTTGAGTCACGAACGGTTACCTACCCTGGTTTCAGGCTGGAGTAATCCATACCTAGGTAGCTGCAGCTAACAGATCCAAATCCAGATACTTATTATCGCTCTGCCGCCCAAGACTATCAGGCAGTTCCGCCCGTTAATTTTTATTTGCCTCAAGATCCAGGCATTGCTGCGCCACCTCTAACGGCCTTTCCGCATCTGGGCTCCGACCACCATAATTCTTGGCATCCACAGTATACGTTGCCACCTCAAGACAGTCCGCGTCATCTGATCACATCTACTCCAGTTCCGAGAGTTAGAGTCACCGGAGCGACGGAAAGCAATCCTTTTGCTCAGCCACAAACTGTCTTCGCGTCTTCTGGTATATATCGACCAAGTCGCCAACCTGAGGCCCAGCAGCAGTGCTTTGACCCCCAATACTTCAGCATATACCCTCAAGACATCATGACCGAGCTATCGCCAGATCCTGCTCCCATGCAAGTCCCGCACGAGCATAAGCGAAATATTTCGATCAACTCGCTCACCGATATGCCTACACCAGTCAGCATGAGCGGTCCTCGGTCTCCCCTAACATCTCCAACTGCTGGCGAACGACCGATAATAATCACAAGCCCGCCACGAAGTCACAGCAGAGGGATTTCTGTGGATTCCTCACAAGATGGTGACGATGACGGATCACTACGGAAGAACCACAGCTACAAACGCGCCGAAGAACCGCCGCGCAACGAAGACGGCAAGATGGTTTGCAAGTATCAAGAATGCCGTGGTACATCTTTCGACCGAAAGTGTGAATGGAGGTGAGTGTTTCTTCCCAAAAATCCTAACAAAGACCTTGAACTGACTTTGCCACAGCAAGCACATGGACAAGCATGACCGACCTTACAAGTGCAACGTCAAGGGATGCGAAAAGCTCCAAGGCTTCACTTACAGCGGTGGCCTTCTTCGTCACGAACGTGAAGTTCACAAGATGCACGGTGGTACCAAGAAGTCACTCTTCTGCCCCTTCCACGACTGCAAACGCAGCTCAGGCGCCGGCTTCACGCGGAAGGAGAACCTGGCTGAGCATGTCCGCCGCGTACACCGGAGAACATCAATGTCAGCAGATATGCATGGCTTGATAATCCGCCGCGACATGGTCAGGCGCGAGATGGAAGGTTCGCCCGTCGCTGAGTCACGCGCTTCGGAGTCACCTTACAACCGCCCTATGGAGTACCGTGAGGAAGAGGATCTGAGTCTGAAGCGCAAGCGAGTAGGCTCTGACTCTGGCGTCTCAGACCGTGGCAATGACGAGATGCGCTCCGAGATCAAGCGTCTTCGACAAGAGAATGAGGAGAAGGACTCACGACTACGGCAGCTAGAGCAAGCTGTTATGGCTCTGCAGCAGAGTCACAGGTAACTATGAGCTGTTTTTGGGTCTCTTCACGTTATCAGTGTTAAGGCCACTGGGTACATCTCCACGGCGCACTTTCCTTGCCTCGTTGTCTGTTTCATAACTTGTCGCTCACTGTACATATTACTGGAGCGTTTTACCTGTACCACTCTAAACTGTAATGTTTCCTTTACTTTACTCTAAGCGCACCCTAAGCATGGCTGGTACATGCTCACCTACGAAAGCTATGATACCAAAGACTGCGACGGATTGGATAGGGGAGAAATGGAGGATAGGATTCGATGATACCTCACTCAGACCGGAGAAATGAAGGACAGAATATGCCACTCAGAATTAGAAAAGAACAAACAAACAAACTGCTTCAAGCTCTAGCATGCTGCATGATCATGTCGTTCGTTGCATGAGGTCAAGGTTGGCTTTGGCTTTCCGCCCCGAACAAAGATGCACACTCTAGTCTCGTTCGCAACGCCCTTCCGTATGTGATGCCTAGTAGGATTGCCTTACCCGCGACGTTATGAAGAAAAGGGCGCGTGCACTGGCTGCCTAGACAGACGTTCGCATATGCCCAGGCAACCGCGCCGCTATTATGACCGTTGTAGGTATAGTATCCGAGTACGGGAGACTACTGTACACTGTGAGATTACCTAGGTCTAGTATGGCGTCACCGATAAGTCTTGCAAACTTCTTCACTTTCTAATCCGCGGCCTCCGGCTTATTGTCTCGTCCTGATTTCTCATCTTAAGGCCTTCTTTTGCAATTGGTGGTCCGACGGACTCCGAACGGAATCAACGGACATCGCCCGGCTCCCAGTTCGCCTTCTTACTCACACTTCTCCCTCAACAGAAGCCTTGTGGCCAATTTTCGCTGAGGTATTTAGCCTCGGGAATCAAGTATGACTCTTACCCGTCTACCTATTGCCCAACAACCTCGTTGTCGCAGCTTGATTGGACGCCTAATGGAGCATGTGACAACGTGTTAGCGCGTTTGGTGGGACGTGTTACGTGTCTTGATGCCTGATGTGCCGTGTCTTGCCGCCCGCACGTAGCGGTAGATGGAAGATGGATGCAGGATATGTGGAGCTGGATGGAAACAAGATAGAAGATGTCAGGATTAGAAATGACAAGTGTGGCGGTGCAGGGCTAGATCCTGCGGGTGGCACGGGTGTGGGATCGTGGCGTCGATGCCTAGCGGCGGCGATCATGCTGGACCTGCAGGCGCATACGCGACACGCTCTCTCGCGTGGACTTGCATCGTGATTATTGACGTGACATCCTTGTCTTGCAATCGCCTTCTCCGCGATTCTTTTCAGTGCCATACTTCATGAGCCACAGTATTATGATTGTAGGACACGACTTTGGGTTAGTCGGGTCCGCGCAAGTATGACAGCGCATAGAGATGACGCTTTCTCGACTGTGCCTCAGTCTGCCGCCCTTCGCGCTGCTGATCACGAGTACGACACAACAAGCTATACGCTCATTCTCGCTATCAACTCTACACCATGACGTGTATGCCGACGGACAGCTTATCCGACAGCACAGCGTTCTGTCCACGTCACCGAACCCGTTCGTAAATCACGCTCGCCAGCCCCTCGCTGTGCGACGCCTGCTACCACCGCTTCAAAGCTCTGTCTAAGCATCGTTCCATGGTCGAACATGCCTTGAGTTATGGCTACAAGAAGAGCATGTACGAATGACAAGCGTCGAACGAGCTGTTGTCCAAGAATGTGTTCTCAGCTGTGATCATCAGTTGTTATACACCGAGTATAATAATGGAAAAACTCCTTGTTCCTTCACATACGACCATAGGACACTGAAAATTAGTTCACCCTCGCCATCCGTCAAAACTCACGGTGCCGTGTTGAGGTCAATTAACTGAGGTTGGTCTTCGGTTACCCGTTTCAGGAATCGCGACTCCGTCCGCAGCCCCCACCACCATAGCCCCGAATGACCATTAACAGTCATTCACCATTCCTGTATGCGTATAACAGTACTCGCTGCAATAGCAGCGCACTGGTTTAAGGATGAGTTGCCGCCAGGATCGGGCTCACAACCTTCCTGTCCTCCTCACATTGTCTCAGCTGCAGTGCTACTCCCTCTACGGTCCTAACTTCTCCGTGTGCTTACTATGGCGCCCAAGAAGAAAAGTAAAGATCTTGCGCACTTGCACTCTCTTGTTCAGCTCGAGGAAGAGCCGACTCCGCTCACGCAGGAAGACGTGAAAGCTATGTTGATTCCTTCAAGCTACAAGTCACACAAGTACACTATGGATCTCTGGATAGAGTAAGTCAAGGGCTGGCATTAGGTGCAAATCTTTTGCTAACAAGCTAGATTCTTCGAAACCTTCTACCCTGACGAACCCGTAAACCCTAAGTTTGGAGAAGCACCCGCTGTGTACCGTATTAAGATGCACCTGTTCTGGCTTGCTGCAACAAGAACTGGCCAGCTGGACGAGAACATCACAGACACTACTCTTCGAAACCGCCTGTCTTCACTCAAACGAGCCATCAAATTATACACTGGTTACCAATATAGCTCCGCGCAGAACAAGGAGCTAGAGAACTACATCACGAAAGAGCTCGTACATAAAGAGAAGATTGGAACTGGGGCTTATATCAAGCCAGTGGCTCCTTTGCTCGTCGCTGAGGATTTGATCCAATTTATGTGGGTGTGCGACGAATATCAATTTGCGCATCCACGTGCACGTCTGCAGTTGGCTTTCTCCATCGTCCTCATGACATATTTGGGCAGTCGCCCAGGAGAAATCATCGAATCAGCAGCCTGGAAACACAGTAATGAGGGGCTCCTGTATGGTGACATCACTCTCGTACGTTTCCAAAATGAAGAATACGTAGGGTTTCTTCTTCATGTCAAGTTGCGCAACCGAAAAGGACACCGCAACAACAAAAAGCACTCGTAAGCAAGGATCCTCCAAGCGCAAAAGACTCAACTCTAAGAAAAAAACAGACCTGTAATGCTTCTCTACGAAGAACCTACGCGAGCTCTATGTCCAGTCACACATTTTTTGGCGTTAGCACTAGCAGACGGAGTGTTTGCGGACTGTCAGTCTTTCCAAGACGTTGCAGCACAGCAACTGCCACCAGGTAGTAAACTGTACAAATATCGCTACAAGCCGGAGGCGAAGAAAAGACCTATCCTTCGAGGTATCTGCCACAACGGCATAGTCTCCGAAAACGATATCCTCACATACAATTGCTTCAACAACATGATCAAGGGTCTTGGACAACGGGCTGGGTACGAAGACAGGCTGAGTGCATATTGCTTCCGCAGGGCTTATGCTGTAGCAGTAGAGAGTATGTATCACACGATGATATGATGCTTGCTTTCAACTGACCATCTAAAAGAGACGGCAACTCCAGCTCAGAGGAGGTTACTTATGGGTCATTCCAACGATGATACGGTCTTGTATTACATTTCCGGCATCGTGGGAGTTGATAGCCAGTCCATGATCCATGGGCGAGAGCAAAAGACCAAACTCATTGACGAAAACACTTCTATGATGTCGAAAAGGAATCTTCTTGCACCAATGCCTCCCGGATCTCAACTCACCGACCGTGTCATACCAAAAGCCAAGGAGATTAGTAAGACTGTTAAGGAAGTGAGTTTATTGGAACGAACTTCAAGCCAAGAGTATGCTATACGACGGCAATTCCGAAAAGTCGCGTACCGTAAGCAACGGGAGGCTTTTTTCGGGGGGGAGAGTACTAGTTCTTCCGATGCTGCAACATCATCGACTTCTGGACAAACCACAACAAAGCCTTTACGTACTCCATCGCGATATCTGCAAGCTCTATTGAAGTTTGAGCCTGAACGGAAAGCTATGTCGAGACTGCTTTACCCCGGCTGCGCTACAGCAGCTGATATCGCGGCCGAAGGAACTAAGATTTCGCTCGATGTCATACTCGAGCCAATGGTGAAAATCTCTCGTCCGGAGAAGAAGCGGTACGCCTATGCTTCTGCTTCACCCACTAAGGAGAACCGTTGTGGTGTGTGTGGACATCAGTTTCATAAGAACAACAAGAGGTACGTACTCCGCATTATGTTGTGTGCTCTACTAACGATGGCAGATCAAGGCCGGATCGAATGAATGAGCACTTACTTCATTGTGCTCGCAAACAACACATACAACATGCACGAGAACACATGGACCGTCAATTCGCCTACATTCACCGTTGTGCTTGGTACGACTGCAATTTCAGCTTCCGTGGAAAATCTTGCGGGACCAACTCTTCTCATGTGACGAGGCATATCCACGATATACGCAGTCACCAGTGTCTATGGAATGCGTGCCTCCAGATTTTCCAGGGTTACGAGAAGCTTGCTCATCACGTCTCTGAAGAGCATCGAGTCCCTAACGATTGGACTATGCTGACAAAGATGCACTACTGTTACGAGCACGACGAATGGTGCCGCTCAGACGAGCTGTGGTCACAGCATCTTGAACTATACCACCTCTTGGAACTCAACAACTTCTGCGGCATCATCCGGCTTGATGGTGTGATTATAGTTGCCGGGCATTGCCTCTTATGCTTAGGCGATACGAATGCGCCGTTGCCTGATCGCTTTCTGCAATTTGACAGCGCTTTCAATCTGCATACCCATATGAGAAAACATCTAGCTCAACTAGATGTTCCTCCAGCTGTTTGTCCGCACCCGCACTGCCAAAGCACACTTGGCTCTGAGGAAACGTTCTGGAGCCACGCAGAAACCGTCCATGGCATGCCGCCTTTTGGCCCTCGCCGAACAACGGGAAAGCGCAAAACACCAGACGAGCTTGAGGATTCTGGAGATTACGCGTCACACACCGCTGACAGCACGCCAGACCCGCCCAGCAATGACATTGATCCATCATGTAGGGTTGCGGCGGGCGATCATTCAGCGGCAATTTCGGACGAGGCAGTGTCAGCCTCCGGCGCTTAGTGACAGGATTAGAAACGCAGAGAGTAGCTAAACCTAGAAATACATGGCCTCGTGACTCAGCTAGCACGTCTTCGTCGCTAAAGCATAGGCGAACATAATGATTGCAAGGTAACAGAAAGGAAAGCATTGTATCAAACAATTTGGCTTCATAGTCTAATCTGCATGTGCGCCAATGCACGTTCTGACAGCTGACGAGATGGATGCGTGGCCGCCAGCGTAGTCTTCTGGACCTTAACGACGTGCTCTAGCAGCACCGCAGCCTCTTTCGTTTGCCCATTTATCATCATACGCATCAGCAAGCGCGTGCTGCGATGCCGCGCCAGATACAAAAGTAATGGTGACTTGGATGCTAACTTACCGCAGTAGGATTTAGAAATGCGAAGGTGTTTACACATTCAGAATTACTTGGGAAAATTGTCGGCCACAGATCCATTCCGTACGTTCTTGGAGCACGTTTATCCTATTGAGTCCCAGCACTTACCGATATCAGCTAGGCCAGAACCACAATCTTTACCTCAGGCTGGCTTTCCTGGGAGCGCGGGTCTCGAAGGAGAACTACGTAGTATTACTCACTCATCGACACTCGTCTCTACTTCCTTGCCTTGCTGGGCCTCCAAAAACTCCCAAACCTCAGTTTGCCCTTCCATCCTTGCAACATTAGCAGCCGTATATCCTCCTTGGTTCTTGATAAGTAGAGATGCTTTCCATGACACTAGCAGTTGTACCACGTCTAGATATCCATAGCTCGCAGCCCATATCAGAGCTGTACGACCGTAGCTGTCTTGGCGGTCGATTTGGACGCGGCGGGTTGAAAGAAGCGCTTCCACAGTCGCTGGGGACCGGACAAAGAGTGCCCATAACAATGGCGTCCAAGCGTCGATATCGACGTCATCTTCACCGCCACACTCATTCTTGAGTAAAGTGCGCAAAGTGTTAGTATGCCCTCCTTGACATGCCCAGGAGATCGCATTCCGTAGGTCTTTGTCTTTAGCGGCTTTATCAATCCCTGTTTTGTGCATCAAAGTACTGACCACTTCACTTTGACCATTCCTCGCAGCCCACAACAGTGGAGAGTGCCCCTCGACATCCCTGAGATTGAGGTCAATAGAGGGGTGTCGAAGTAAGACCTTCAGAGCTCGTCTTGCGCCTTCCCCCGCCGCCCAGGATAGTACTGAGCGCCCATGTTTGTCAACTTGATTGATATTGATCAACGGCTGCTTCAGCAATAGTTGCACAATACTTTCATGGTCTCCTGACACAGCCCAGAAGAGTGGCGTCCAACGTGCGTTATCCTGGTCGTCTATTCTGAACGCTCCATATTCAAGCAGGGCTTCAACAACCTCTAGGTGGCCATTGCCCGCTGCAAATGACAGTGCTGATCTTCCAGATTTGCCTTTGGAAGTAACGTCTGTACATGGCTCGTTGAGAAGCATCTGGACAGCATCTACATGGCCATACTGCGCCGATATAGTTAAGGGTGTTTGTCGGTCGATACCAATGCCATTAGGGTTTGCGCCATGCTGAAGCAACACCTTAATACACTTTAGAGAGGACATCCTCGCTGCCCAGAATAGTGCCTGATGTTTTCTTGCATCGTTGTCAAACTCTGCCTTCTTTATAATTTCGGAAAGCAGCATAGCTAGGTTAAAGAATGCAGCTACTTCAATTGTCTCGAAAGTATCTGGAAACGAGTATTCTATGTTATTTTTGATCCAGTAGTATTTCAACCAGTTTGTCAACACGTAGCTGGGAGTCGTCGTCAATCGACTAACGGCCTCTCGGACAGACTTCGTGGCGATGTCTTCGCATAAGGAGTAGTGCTCTGCCCAATGTGTCGCAGCATAATCAAAGAACCTGTATTTCTGGGCGATCAGAGTGCATTGCTCCTCATCTAAATCGCGCGAGTCCTTAAAAAAGTTATTTAGGCCGAGATGATCGTCTGGGTCGAGAGGGCCGCCTGAGGCCATTGCATCGAAGTCCGCGTATGGCAATGAGTGATATGAATTGGGCGAATTGGTCTCGAGGCTCGTTCTTTCTGACGCAAAAATGTCCAATTGGAATTCCTCTAGGAGCAGATACTGTATACATGCTTGTGACATGCCCAGCGCTGCATCCGATAAAGGAACTGCAAGGCTCTGTACTGACCCGTCTGGAGAACGAAGTGCGAGGTCTGTTAGATATTCCTTAGCGGACTGGTGTATGAGCGAAACTTTTGAGTCCTCGTGGGAGATCTGATTCATCTCTCTGATGCGGACGAAGGACCCCACAACGTTCTGTAGCGTTGAGCTGATAGAAATCTGCAAATCATTTACCACATCGGCTACAGATTTGTGGTCTTGATCAATCGTGAACGCAGTGTTTATCTCCACCAATGTCAAGTGTCTCGAGCTTCCAATGAGCAGACGTAGTATCTTCCCAGCATCTTCTCGATCTCCAAATGAGATTCCACGTAAAAATCTGTTATAGGTAGCTTCGAGGTTCTGGGGGAACGTGTCGATGATTCGTTCGAAATCTCTCTTTGACGCTTTTGGACTTGTTTCCAAGCTATGTAATACCATATTCAACCAGAGAAAACTCTGATCAGACCTGGAATACAGCACTCGCTCTAGATAGCTCCTCGTGTCGTCGTCACAATGGAATTTGTTCGCAATCTCGCCGACCTTGCTTCGAATGACCAGCTTCACGTCTTCGATGACATTGCCCTGATCTTGCTCGATTGGTAGTCTATTTTTCATCAACCCCGTGAGGTTGTATGAATTGCCGAGCGATGGGCGACTGGTTATCAGAAACTTAATGCAGTTTTGGGACTGTGGATGTACATCCTGTGGCTCGTTTACTAGCCGCATTATGGCGTTAAGGAAGCTGTTGCGCGTCTTTACTTCACACTCATCAATCGCGTCTACTATGATTCTGACCGCGCCTGATGTGGAATCGGTAATTATTTTCAGGAAAAGTTCCCAGAGCGCTGGGAAGGAGTTCGCAAGACTAGGCCCGTCCAATTCGAATCGAGTTTTAACGTATTTGATGAGTTTTCGGCGCTGTTGTACGATTTGATACAGGATAGCTCGGAGTATAGCGTTTGCATCTCTCTGAGATTTGACTTTGTCGTCGCAGAAGAAGAAAAAGACTTGAGACTTGGCAGAAGTAGCACGATCCAGTCTTAGGTGGTCTGTCAGATATGCAGAGAGCATGGTTTTGCCACAGCCAGGTTCGCCTGTGATCCAAAGTAGTTTTGTTTCTTCAGCAGTTAGCCAGGCCAGATATGCAGGGTGGCTCAGAATCCAGCTACAGGTCCCCTGTACCGGTGTTGGTAGTTGTGCTTTGTACTCTGCAAGGTAGATTGAGTTCAGCAGGACCATACAAGATCTTTCAGTTTCACTTAAAGCTGACAAATTGCTTAGCTGATGCTGTCCCGTAATTTGTCTTTCGTTACATACACTGGTTGGATGATGTGCGGTCTGCTTTCATTGCCATCTCTCGGTTTAAGAGGGCTGTTCTGGTCAATCGTTTCATGACATTTAAGGTATAACTGTAACCGTCATCCGTTGCCCCTTCAAAACGACACATCGTTCTGTGATTCGCGAAAAGTGGTATAATATCTTCGCCTGGTATTTCCATTATGGCGGAATTTTGATCAACTACCTATATTTGATGCCATGTTAGGAGCTACTTTATGGATATATGTTTCTCTGGAAATAGTCTCACCAATTCGGAAAGCCCGGGCATTGTCTCCGTTTCATAGAAAGTAACAATCTCTAAGTTTCTCAGACGGTTTCGGGAAGAAACGGCAAGATCGCTCAGTGCTTGGGAATTAGATCCCAGGGTTGTGAGAAGGTCATCTCGTATAGACCCGGCTATGCCTGCAATCCGAGATGCGCGGGAACACATGTTGACGACTCTTCCCACTATTTTTCCAATATCGGCTCCTTTCGAACCGCGGTGTGGTGTTCCAAAGAAAACAATAGCTGAAGTAGCAGATAATATGCTACCGTGTAAATGGTCGTCCTCATGTGCTAGAACAAGAGCCTGAAAGAGAGGTCAGGATCTTATTGGTACAGTACTGGCGAGCTTCTTACCTGTTTGCACACTATGCCTCCAAGGCTGTGGCAGATGAATATTATCGGACGTTGTTTTCCTTCCGAAACGGCTTTGAGAGAGTTCAAGAGATTCCCGGAATAGTCTCGTAAGGTGGCCACTGAGTTGCTCCAAAAGAGCTCAGATGGATACCCATAGGTGAATACGCGAGACCCTGGAAGAGCACTCGGAAGCAGGTCTCGGAGCCACAAAGTTCCGTTCTCGTGTTGCCATGTTGTATAAGCGTCCCCATTCAGTCCATGTATAGCCACGATATCCACTCCTATATGGTCTTTCGAGTCTTCAGGCAGCTCGTTTTCGTTGAGAAGGAAGAGTCCGTAGGGCTTTGTTCGTACGGTGGCTGGCACTTGGACCTGCGGGAACTGTCGCTGGGGAGGTTTCTAAGAGATCTTAACGTCAGGAGTGGGTTCCATGGCTTGCTTGCAATGTTGATTCGGACAGGTACTAACCTCAGGAGCTAGCTCTTTCCGTCTAAGTTTCCGTAGTCTGTTGCGCAACTCCAGCATCACGTTCGATTTGGACGGTCTGCCCCGCGACGTAACGATGATTAACCTACGGCAAATGAAGCTGTGAGAAGCAGACTCGAACTGTTGTAATCTGGAGCAGTTGGGACAGGAAAGATCGTACCTGCCGTTCCTCAGCGGCGCATGCCTGTGCCGCAGGCTTACCTCACTAGTCCCAGTTCGTAATGGCATGCTAGTTCTTATTATGCACTCCGACGTGCCGATTTGTGGCCAGTTTAGCCAATCATGATCCAATATTAAGCGCGGGGACAGCGTCACCCCTTCTGTCTCCCGAGCCTGATGTTTTCAAGGTTGAAAACCTCGCATTAGGATTAGTGACCACATATGAAAGTGAATTAACTATCTGTAGTCTATCACCCGTTGCTATTGTGAAGTTCGCTAATATAGGAACCGTGTTAGGGTTTAAAGCTCGAAATCTCTACGAAAATGTTCATTACCGTAATGTCCGTGCACCTTGAGGGACCGTGCGCCGCATGAGGGGTAATCTGATCATATGTTCCCGCGAAACATTACGATCTTGCATCAATACAATCGACGTTATGGCTACGACCAGGTTAGTATGGCACTTTTGACAAATCTGTTTCCCCAATGCTGAAAGTAGTAGTCCAACCAACAAAACCCTAGCCGTGGTCGGCTCTGGAGCCAACACAGCTACAGGGAATCTGATCTACATGGTAACCTTTTTCCGATCATCGAATATAGAATTTCGGCTTACAGGCGATAGCTTGGTGGCATAGATTTGCAAACTCTTGCGAAGCTGCAGGAAAAGGGCATAGATTCTTACGAAAAGGCTGCGCAAGAATTAAGGGACACAAATGAGGAGCTGTACTTCTACACCCCGCGACACAGGGTCACTATCAAAGGTAGTTAACTATCATCAATCAGACCTACACCATACCGCGCGCCGCTGACATGGTTCAAAGATCGGATTTCATCTGCCGATGGCCTTCTTCTCGTTGTAACGCCACCTCTTCAGGCAGCCGACGCATTTTTCACTGGGGATTTCGTCGATGAGGTTAAGGGCTCAGAGTCGCTCTTCGCAAAGGGGAAGGCAATAATCCTGGTTAAGACTCCGTATGAAGTCCCCAATCATTCGCTCCACCTTCTATTACAACTTGACTAATGCTACTAAGTGAAAACCACGACTGGTCGGAAAGTGTGTACAACGACTTAGTGCGAAGTATAAGAACTGCGCTTCAACATCTTGGCATCTCGGCTGGAAGGTACGTACACTACAGTTTCCAGGATATCAGAAGAATTACTCATTCAGTGCAGTACTCCTATCGTTCCAAGTAACCTTCGAGGTGAGAATTTTATCGAACCGTCTCTCAAGACTCCTTGGTATACCAACGTCACGCTGGTCACCGGTCTAGATAAGATTCTCTCATAAGATGTTCGTGAATCAACGTCTTCCGGGCGTTGGGACCTCTAGGCAATCATATTTCGAGACTGACGAAAGCTTCAAATGATTTGTGGGTGCGTTGCTTAGCTAGGAGATAAGTTTCGAGGACTCAAAGGCTGCAAACATCCAAAGGTGGTTTACCGGTTTTGTTAGGCTAGGCTAAAAGCATTTGAGCTTCCTATATCTCCTAGTTATATACTGTAAAGTTGCGGGGTAGACAACGCTAGAAGGCTCAGCTGGCTGCGCTTCTTCCTAAATTGTTTTGTGAGTCAATATCAGCCTGCACGGCTGCTTCGTGAACGTGCCTGCCTTCAATATACTAGATCCGAAGCCGTAATGTCAATCCAACCGTGCCGGGACGCCTGGTGTAACGGGACGCTTTCTCTTCCGGACCCTCGGATTATCCCTAGCGTTCTTAAATACAGACGAGTGCCATGCGCATCTATTCTGCAGCTCTCGTTCTCCTAGCACATTAGTCTCCGACGCCGAAAAGCGCGTTGTTGGATATGTTGTCGCCCGTTCTGTTAATGCTGTCGGCTGACCCCTCTATAACACTCCCCTGTTCGTTCGCGAGAGTGCATATCTGTAGAGAGCTCGGTGGACTAGAAAAGTAGCCGAGATGGCAAAGATTAAGACTGCAGCCTCGAAAGGTCGATTTAGGGTAAAAAGGATACATCCCGGCAGTTTCGCCGCACAAACAGCAAGATCGTCAAAACGCGTCCAGCCGGCCGTGCACCGTTAGTAGCTCTTGGCATGCAGTAGCTTGCAGTAGCGTGTTCATATGTCGCAGTACGCTATCGTAATGAATTTAAGGCTATTCCATATCCAGTCAGTTTCTAAACATAACTGTGGCGTATGCCAGCGGCTTCCTGCAAGCGTGTACACCAACATACTTAACTTGCTTGCATCGTACCTACACGTCCTAAGACCCTATCATGCCACCCTTAGTTACTTGTGCCTTCTCTTCAGTTCCAAAAAAAATCAAGCAAAGAAAAAGCGAGACCTATCCTAGAGTTGTTGAGTAATGTAACATAACGGCAGTTACCTCTTCTAACGGCTCTCCAAGTTTCTAGGCGGCAATAAAGGGACTACATATTGGTGTGCATCCCCATCCCTCTTCATCGAGTATAGGTTTACAAAAAGAGACTGAGAAGAGAAGGACAGACCTGTCCTCATAGCGACAAACATACGAGCGACCTAAAGGTCTACACTACAGATCCACACTCTTCCAGACCCAACGCCCACACCAACCATAGTCCCACACACAGACGAATGCGACGGTCGATACTCAGATGGTATCCACAGCATGTTGTTGCCAGCATGCTGGACCCAGATGCCGTCTGAGCTAAAACCAGTGCCTAGGTACATAGGGCGCGCAGGTTCTGCCAAATCCATCCTGCTAGAAGTCTCTAGGCTCTGAATGTCGATAGTGCCTATTTCAGTGTAGAGGCGAGAACCAGTGAGATCAAAGGACAAGTCGTGGAGAGTTCTGCCAACGTCGAGCGTGTGCAGGCACACGCCGCTGCTCGCATCCCACATCTTGACGGTGCTGTCGTAGGACGCCGACGCCAGCCGGGTCGAGTCGTGCGAGAAGGCCACCGAGCTGACAACACTGCTATGGCCCTCGAGCGTCTGCAGACACGCGCCGCTGCTCGTATCCCACATCTTGACGGTGCTGTCGTCGGACGCCGACGCCAGCCGGGTCGAGTCGTGCGAGAAGGCCACCGAGCTGACATATCTGCTATGGCCCTCGAGCGTGTGCAGACACGCGCCGCTGCTCGCATCCCACATCTTGACGGTGCTGTCGTAGGACGCCGACGCCAGCCGGGTCGAGTCGTGCGAGAAGGCCACAGAGTTGACATAATCGCTATGGCCCTTGAGCGTCTGCAGACACGCGCCGCTGCTCGCATCCCACATCTTGACGGTGCTGTCGTGGGACGCCGACGCCAGCCGGGTCGAGTCGTGCGAGAAGGCTACCGAGCTGACAGAATCGCTATGGCCCTCAAGCGTGTGCAGACACGCGCCGCTGCTCGCATCCCACATCTTGACGGTGCTGTCGTGGGACGCCGACGCCAGCCGGGTCGAGTCGTGCGAGAAGGCCACAGAGTTGACATAATCGCTATGGCCCTCGAGCGTGTGCAGACACGCGCCGCTGCTCGCATCCCACATCTTGACGGTGCTGTCCCAGGACGCCGACGCCAGCCGGGTCGAGTCGTGCGAGAAGGCCACCGAGCTGACAACACTGCTATGGCCCTCGAGCGTGTGCAGACACGCGCCGCTGCTCGCATCCCACATCTTGACGGTCTTGTCGCCAGACGCCGACGCCAGCCGGGTCGAGTCGTGCGAGAAGGCCACCGAGCTGACATAATCGCTATGGCCCTCGAGCGTGTGCAGACACGCGCCGCTGCTCGCACCCCACATCTTGACGGTGCTGTCGTAGGACGCCGACGCCAGCCGGGTCGAGTCGTGCGAGAAGGCCACCGAGCTGACATATCTGCTATGCCCCTCGAGCGTGTGCAGACACGCGCCGCTGCTCGCATCCCACATCTTGACGGTGCTGTCGCCAGACGCCGACGCCAGCCGGGTCGAGTCGTGCGAGAAGGCCACCGAGCTGACAACACTGCTATGGCCCTCGAGCGTCTGCAGGCACGCGCTCCACTCATCGCTCAGAGCTGGCCTAATACTGATTGCTTCTGGCTCTTCGTGCTGGAACAGCTGTCTGATCAGACTACCTGTCGGACTGAACAGGAGTGCGGATGCATAGGTCTGAAGAGGGTAACCCTCGATTGCTCCTTTGTGGTACATAATGAATCGCCATGCGTCTTGAACGAGCCGCGCAAGTCTATCATGGTCACACATCTCCTGCCAGCGTTAGCGTCTAGGTCGAACGAAAGGCATGTAAATCTTATGCGACACACCTGCACCAGCGACCGCAGTTTTCCCATCGAGACGACGCCTTTCCCTACGCTCTTACACAGACTAAACCCCTCTAGCCAGTAGAGATACTTCTCTCTTAGAAACTCGTCGACTGCGTCTAGGACTTGCAGTTCAATGACACTGCTCGCTAAAGATTCAGGCTTCGACTCGCACAGGTGATCAACCCAGTAGATGCACGAGTAGCGCGCGGTCGCCAGTGGATCAGGATCAGGTGTTCGGACTTCATCGATCGAGAAGCCCGGCTTGACCAAATTGCTCATGTCGCGTTTCAATTTGCTAGACAGTAGCTCGAGTGACTTAGCAAACAGGCTATGGTGCATCTCGCTCTGGGACGGAAGGGTTCTAGCTCGCATCTTGTCGCTCAGATAGTCCTTGGCTGACTGATGAACGAGGTAGACTTGTTCGTCGCGAACCGTGAGAAACGATCCGCACATGGCTACAATCTTTCTTACAGTCTCCGCTACCATTGCAGCTCGACCTTCGGACCTGCACAGGCTGCCCATCTCAGCAAGGTAGAGCGGACGATATGCGACAGCTGTAGTACAGAGTAGAGACTGGCAGATATCCGCATTCCTTGCTGACAGCCGCTGGATCTGCTCTATCATGCGATCGTACAGCTGATGTAAGCCCGCTGGCGCTTCCTCAGCCACGGCGAGAGGGTCCCAGCTCTCAGGCTTCTCAAGCTCTTGCATCACCAAAGCTACCCAAAGAAAGGTGCCGTTCGCCTTCCGGTGCAGCTCATCCCGCACCTGCTTTCGCAGATCCGCTTCTCCGTGTGACTCGAGACAAGACAGCTTGTGGTCGATATATGCATCTACAGCTCGAGCTACCTGCTCCGCGTTCTGCTTCAGCTCCAGGCTCAGCTTTGATTCATCACCGACCGACTTGAACTTCTCCTCGATATGATTCTCGTTTCGACTTGACACGAGCCACTTTACACGAAGAGACAATGTGCTAGTACGGACGATAAGATCAAGGAGCTTGGGCAGGTCCACCACGCATTCGTCGAGAGCATCAACGACAAGATAAGTTGCCTTCAGCCCCCTGTCCTGCGTCATGCTTGTGAAGATTTCAGACAGCGCTACCCAAGCATTCGCATCTTCGAACAGGGCTTTGCCTGCACAATCGTACTTTTTGCGGATATGCGACATAAGTGACGGTTGCTGATCCACGAGCATATACAGCAGTCCTCTTATCACGCCCGTAGCGCTGTTGATGCGCGCGTCGGTCGCTTGACAGAAGAAGTACGACAGTAGGGCACTTTGGGGCATCGAACCTTGCAATTCGTTGATGAGGCCGCAGAGCAACATCGTCTTGCCTTTACCAGGATCTCCTTTCACCCATAGCAGCCGGCTGTGCGGGTCCTGTTGCCATTGCTGGAAAGTGGTGTTGTCGAGGACCCAGCGATAGGAGTCTGCTAGCAGTCCTCCTTTTGTATCCTCAATGCGTTTCTTGTCGTCACGAGGATCACCGGAACGTAGGTCACGGAGGCAATCTTTCAGCTTCCGAATCTCATCGTGAAGTCGTCTGAACGCTTCCTCTTCGCCTTCGCCATACACAGGCGCGATATCCACATCACATATGCCTGACATTGAGTATGCCATATCCTCTTTTAGCTTCGTCCTCCTGTCCCCTTTCCAACGTAGGCGCTCGTTGACGTCGAACTGGGAAAGAGTGCCTCCTTCAAATACTTGGTGTGGAATGCCAGTAGTTTTGTTGATCAATGAAATTAACGATGTCTTGTCACCAAGCCTCTCCCATTCTTGAGAGAAGAACTCAACTGTGCTTGGCGCGAGAAGCTCTTGGAGCGTCCAGCCACGCGTGAACCAT
Organism: Alternaria atra; assembly: GCF_907166805.1. Taxonomy (NCBI): domain Eukaryota; kingdom Fungi; phylum Ascomycota; class Dothideomycetes; order Pleosporales; family Pleosporaceae; genus Alternaria; species Alternaria atra. Next base: position 1,986,043 of record NW_025091331.1, read on the forward strand.
CGACTTGACCTGAAGGCTGGCTCCCAAGTGACCTCGGTGGATATGCTGTCGGCTTCCCTCTTTTTTGTCGATACGTCTGATAGGTATACGTAGCACTTCGCCGCGTTTTGGTACCAGCGAAACATAGACTGAATAGCCAAAGAGAGCTCAGCCTTGTCCGACTTGTCGATGCAGCAGGTGTCGACCCAGAAGTACTGCAGTCCATCTCGCTGTGCTTGCTCTCCACAGAAGCGAATCTTTTCGTAGCCAGACTTGTGCTTGCCGTCGCCTCCTGCAAGGTCCGCGAAAGTCACCTCCTCTGCATCTGCCCTCCAAGTGTGTGAAAGTATCGCATAACAGGGTATCGCGTCATCGTCGAAGCTAGTAATCGTAAGGCGGCCATCTCCTTCGTACTTGAGAAGCCGCATCGACTCGTGTGGGTGTGTGGTGGCCGCGTGGTGGGAACGAGACAAGGCTTCACGCGGCAGCCTGATGGGAGCGTAGCAACTAACTTTCCTGCTCCTTTTCTAGGTCAGCTCGCAGAAGGGAGGATAAAGAGCTAGTACTAAGGTAGGCAGGTCTATAGCAGACTGGAAGCTGCAACGATGTTTAACCTAGAGGTAGCGCTTGTTGTTGCATTCTTGATGTAGTGACGGCGTCGCATTAGACTTTAGGCGGGGAAGGCGTGGCTGAACGTGCGCGCAGCATACTAGCCGCAAGGCTGTCCCGCAGCGTTGAAGGCGGCATCACGAAGACGATAGATGGGCTCGTTGGCGCTACAAGCAAAGTGGCAGAGCGCTGAGCCGCCCTGCATCATAACTAGCGAGAAGGAGAGAAGTGCCTAAGTGCACAGTGGGTGCACGAGGGCAGACACTTGACAGCCAGCACAAGCCACAGTTATTCTTAGCAGTCTACCTGCTAAGGGCATAGTGTCAGATTCGTTACGACACGATACACAGATACCTCAGCACGCTACTGCAGGCTATCCGCGTGCCAAGTGCTGCTAACAGCGCACGTCCGGTCAGACCTGTTTTGACGATCTTGCCATCTGCGCGGAGAAACTGCCGGGACCTATCCTCTTTACCCTAAATCGTCCTTTCGAGGCTGCAGTCTTGATCCTCGCTATTTTGGCTTTCTTTCTGGCCCACCGACCCTTTCGCAGATATGTACTGTCGCGAATCAACAGGGGAGTGTTATAGGAGAGTCGGTGACAGCGTTGGCAGAACGAGCGACAGCACAGTTAACGACGCGCTTTTCGACGTCGGAGACTGATGTGCTAAGAGAACGAGCGCTGCAGAATAGATGCGCGTTGCATTTATTTGTATTCAAGAACACTAGGGGTAATCCGAGGGTCCGGAAGAGAAAGCGTCCCGTTACACCGTGCGTCCCGGCACACTTTACAACTTTTGGTAATGTGTTCATAACAAGAGCCCAGGATGAATAGAACTTCTTAGCCTGAGTAAATGATGCAAAGACGCAGTCAATCAGCTGATTGCATCACTTCCCTTTTGTGGGATGTATCACGTCAAGACAAGTAAACATTCAGTCAGGAATTGCCACCACAAGCAGGGAGGACAGCCGACCCGCACCGGCCATAGGCTTGCTATGGGCGGGCGCACTGGATGGCGTCGCGAAGAGATATAAGGGCCATTCTCGATGATAGGACGGCATGCAGCTTTAGAGAGCGTAGTACCATAGTAAGCATAGCTACCATCAGATCTCTGCTTTTCCCTTACCCAGCGCTCATGAGTATGGAAGATCCGAACTCCTCATCATCCTTGGAGATTAAACTGTAGCACCTTTCTACGGCTCTAATAATTGCAGTGCTCATGCAAGGAGCCATTCGTTGTACAACCGTACGACAACTGCATCCCCAAAATATGCAGACCCTCTCCCCCTTCGAGCGCGCGTGCAACGACGGCGTCTTTCTAGTAGCACTCACTACGCTTGCCGAAGCCTAGACTTAGATCTTAGTACTCTGTATCATGCCAGATAGCCCCTGTTTCCTGCCATGCCTGCTGTGTAAGACCTGCCCACCCTGTCCTTTGGACGCCACATAACTCATAACTTTTTTTTCCAACCAGCTAAAACAGTATTCGGCTACGGCTTAGTATATGTATCAATCGCGATGTGCTCGAGGAGTACGAGGGCGTGGTGGGTCGGACGAGGAATCAACGGCAGGTCTGCAGAGCTTTAGGGCGGTGCGACAGTTTATCTCTATAACATGCAAGCTTTGGCGTTAGCTGTAGTCATGCATTGCATTACATTTTGAAGTTGCATGATAGCTATA